>NC_041391.1:69711422-69761479 GCF_002162155.2 Triticum dicoccoides | reverse complement strand
ATACCCGATACACCTCGGAACTATTCTGGTGTCCGAATATAGTCTTCCAATATATCAATCTTTATGTCTCGACCATTTCGAGACTCCTCATCATGTCCGTGATCTCATTCGGGACTCTGAACAACCTTTGGTACATCAAATCACATAAACTCATAATACCAATCGTCATCGAACGTTAAGCGTGCGGACCCTACGGGTTCGAGAACTATGTAGACATGACCAAGACACATCTCCGGTCAATAACCAATAGCGGAACCTGGATGCTCATATTTGTTCCTACATATTTTACGAAGATCTTTATCAGTCAAACCGCATAACAACATACGTTGTTCCCTTTATCATCGGTATGTTACTTGCCCGAGATTCGATCGTCAGTATCATCATACCTAGTTCAATCTCATTACCGGCAAGTCTCTTTACTCGTTCCGTAATACTTCATCTCGCAACTAACTCATTAGTTACAATGCTTGCAAGGCTTATAGTGATGAGTATTACCGAGAGGGCCCAGAGATACCTCTCCGATACACGGAGTGACAAATCCTAATCTTGATCTATGCCAACCCAACAAACACCTTCGGAGACACCTATAGAGCACCTTTATAATCACCCTTTTATGTTGTGAGGTTTGGTAGCACACAAAGTGTTCATCCGGTATTCGGGAGTGCATAATCTCATAGTCTGAGGAACATGTATAAGTCATGAAGAAAGCAGTAGCAATGAAACTGTAACGGATGGGTCATGTCCATCACATCATTCTCCTAATGATGTGATCCCGTTCATCAAATGACAACACATGTCTATGGTTAGGAAACATAACCATCTTTGATTAACGAGCTAGTCAAGTAGAGGCATACTAGGGACAATATGTTTTGTCTATGTATTCACACATGTACTAAGTTTCCGGTTAATACAATTCTAGCATGAATAATAAACATTTATCATGAATTAAGGAAATAAATAATAACTTTATTATTGCCTCTATGGCATATTTTCTTCAGTCTCCCACTTGCACTAGAGTCAATAATATAGATTACATTGTAATGATTCTAACACCCATGGAGCTTTGGTGTTGATCATGTTTTGCTCGTGGAAGAGGCTTAGTCAACGGGTCTGCAACATTCAGATCCGTATGTATCTTGCAAATCTCTATGTCCCCTTTCGACACTTGATGACGGATGGAATTGATGCGTCTCTTGATGTGCTTGGTTCTCTTGTGAAATATGGATTCCAATGCCAAGGCAATTGCACCAGTATTGTCACAAAATATTTTCATTGGACCCGATGCACTAGGTATGACACCAAGATCAGATATGAACTCCTTCATTTGTTGCTTCCGAAGCAGCAATGTACTCCTCTTCACACGTAGATCCCGCCACGACGCTTTGCTTGGAACTGCACCAACTGACAGCTCCTCCATTCAATAAAAATATGTATCCGGTTTGTGACTTAGAGTCATCTGGATCAGTGTCAAAGCTTGCATCGATGTAACCATTTATGACGAGCTCTTTTTCACCTCCATAAACGAGAAACATATCCTTAGTCCTTTGCAGGTATTTTAGGATGTTCTTGACCGTTGTCCAGTGCTCCACTCCGGGATTACTTTGGTACCTCCCTGCTATGCTTATAGCAAGGCACACATCGGGTCCGGTACACAACTTTGCATACATGATAAAACCTATGGCTGAAGCATAGGGAATGACTTTCATTTTCTCTCTATCTTCTGCAGTGGTCGGGTATTGAGTCTGACTCAACTTCACATCTTGTAACACAGGCACGAACCCTTTCTTTGGCTGATCCATTTTGAACTTCTTCAAAACTTTATCAAGGTATGTGCTTTGTGAAAGTCCAATTAAGCGTCTTGATCTATCTCTATAGATCGTGATGCCCAATATGTAAGCAGCTTCACCGAGGTCTTTCATGGAAAAACTCTTATTCAGGTATACCTTTATGCTATCCAGAAATTCTATATCATTTCCAATCAACAATATGTCATCCACATATAAGATTAGAAATGCTATAGAGCTGCCATTCACTTTCTTGTAAATACAGGCTTCTCCAAAAGTCTGTATAAAACCATATGCTTTGATCACACTATCAAAGCGTTTATTCCAACTCCGAGAGGCTTGCAACAGTCCATAAATGGATCGCTGGAGCTTGCACACTTTGTTAGATCCCTTTGGATCAACAAAACCTTCTGGTTGCATCATATACAACTCTTCTTCCAGAAATCCATTCAGGAATGCAGTTTTGACATCCATTTGCCAAATATCATAATCATAAAATGCGGCAATTGCTAACATGATTCGGATAGACTTAAGCATCGCTACGGGTGAGAAAGTCTCAGCGTAGTCAACTCCTTGAACTTTTCGAAAACCTTTCGCAACAAGTCGAGCTTTGTAAACAGTAATATTACCGTCTGTGTCGGTCTTCTTCTTAAAGATCCATTTATTTTCTATGGCTTGCCGATCATCAAGCAAGTCCACCAAAGTCCATGATACATCTCCAACGTATCTATAATTTATGAAGCATTCATGCTATATTATTATCTGTTTTGAATGTTTATGGGCTTTATTATACACTTTTACATTACTTTTGTGACTAACCTATTAACCGAAGGCCCAGCCCATATTGTTGTTTTATTGCCTATTTCAGTATTTCGAAGAAAAGGAATATCAAACGGAGTCCAAATGGAATGAAACCTTTGGGAGTGTGATTTTTGGAACGAACATGATCCAGGAGACTTGGAGTTGAAGTAAAGGAAGCTTCGAGGTGGCCACGAGGGTGGGGGCACGCCCACCCCCCTAGGCGCGCCCCCTGTCTCGTGGGCCCCTCGAGGCTCCCCCGACCGATTTCTTTCACCTGTATATTCCCATATACCCTAAAACCATCAAAGAACAAAATAGATTGGGAGTTCCGCTGCCGCAAGCCTCTGTAGCCACCAAAAACCTCTCGGGAGCCTGTTCTGACACCCTGCCGGCGCTCTCCATGACGAGGAGGGAGTAGTTCACCCTCGGGGCTGAGGGTATGTACTAGTAGCTATGTGTTTGATCTCTCTCTCTCGTGTTCTCTCTATGATACGATCTTGATGTATCGCGAGCTTTGCTGTTATAGTTGGATCTTATGATGTTTCTCCCCCTCTAATCTCTTGTAATGGATTGAGTTTTCCCTTTGAAGTTATCTTATTGGATTGAGTCTTTAAGGATTTGAGAACACTTGATGTACGTCTTGCCCTGCTTATCTGTGGTGACAATGGGATATCACGTGATCCACTTGATGTATGTTTTGGTGATCAACTTGTGGGTTCCGCCCATGAACATATGCATAGGGGTTGGCACACGTTTTTGTCTTGACTCTCTGGTAGAAACTTTGGGGCACTCTTTGAAGTACTTTGTGTTGGTTGAATAGATGAATCTGAGATTGTGTGATGCATATCATATAATCATGCCCACGGATACTTGAGGTGAAAATGGAGTATCTAGGTGACATTAGGGTTTTGGTTGATTTGTGTCTTAAGGTGTTATTCTAGTATGAACTCTATGATAGATCGAACGGAAAGAATAGCTTCGTGTTATTTTACTACGGACTCCTGAATAGATAGAACAGAAAGGATAACTTTGAGGTGGTTTCGTACCCTACCATAATCTCTTCGTTTGTTCTCCGCTATTACTGGATTTGGAGTGACTCTTTGTTGCATGTTGAGGGATAGTTATATGATCCAATTATATTATTATTATTATTTTGACAGAAAGACTGTAAGGGAACCCCCTACAGTATAATTGGTGCAACAAACCCAAATTGCAAGTACCATGCCTTGAACCTGGGTGGGTGGGAAGGCATCAGCCCCTTCCCACCACTAGGCTATGCCTTAGTCTGCTCAATTATGTTATTATTGTTGAGAGAACTTGCACTAGTGAAAGTATGAACCCTATGTGTTGGGGATATAACTATTAGGTATCACCCGCCCAGGAGGGGCTGGGTTATACCTATGAGTATTCTTGAAGCCCAAGACCAAGGTTGAGGATGGCGGTTCAGTAAGGGCCCAAAGCCCAGAGGTGACTTAAGGCCAGTAGTGATAAACCGCCATGTATGCGTGACTTGTGTTGTAAGATAAGAAATGTTAAGAGACTGAGCCGGACACTGTTTATAAGCCGGCCGGGGCTCTGTAGAGCCGCGGGGCATCGACCTATGTATATAAAGGGATGACCCGGCGGCGGTTCAGGGCAAGTAATAGAAACTCGAGAGCTAGGTCAAGCGATTTTCTCCCTGGTTATCAAGATATAAGCAATCCCACACAAAACTGGACCGTAGGCTTTTACCTTCACCGTAAGGGGCCGAACCAGTATAAACCTCGTGTCCTTTGTCCCGATTAACCCCATCAAGCTTCCTAGTTGCGATGGCTCCACGACTAAGTCCTTTCACTAGGACATCTGCCGTGACAATTCCACGACAATTGGCGCCCACCGTGGTGCCAGCGCATGGTGGATTTGAGTTCTTGAAGGGCAGCTTCGAAGGGCTTAAGGGATACATTGTGGGCCGGATGACCAAGAGTCGTTGCAGCAAGCTCTACATCGACGACGCGGGCTGGGGCCCTAAGGCTAGCTCAATTGAGTATGGGTACCGGGCCCCCTTCAGCGGAATTCACGTATTAATTGGCAAGATGGGTGAGCCGGGACCTGAGCCGGACATCTGCACCGACCTCGTTGAAACGGCTCAGTGCGCGAAACACGCCCGGGCTCTGCCTGCTGTGAAGCATGCCTTCGTGGGATGCATCCATGAAGGGCTCTATGAAAGATCAGCATCTGGCGGTGAGACGACCATCTACTCTGATTGCGGGTCATCCACAGGAGAGACAGATTCATTGTATCAACTGCAAGACGGCATGCTCGGGGGCTGTTCCGGTGGCAGCAGCATTCCGGATTGCTTCGAGCCGCCGACCCGGGTTGGGATCTTCATGGCCGGTACACAACCTATCCAAGACTCCACAGCTGCGGCAGCCATGACCCCAGGGGCAGTATCAGCCGGGGCAGGAGGCCCTGTGCGCTCGCCGGCTCAGGTGCTGATGGATCTTACAGATAAGCTGACCACTATGTTAACCGTCGGGTGGACCAAGCTCGTCATGATGAGGAGGTGGCACAGCAAAAATTGGATATGGCGCAGGCTAAGGAAGACCTAGCAGCGGAAGATGTCAGGATAACTGCAGAGCAGGCATCTCTGGATGTTCGGGCTCAGCAGATCCAGGCACAGACTTTCCGACTCACACAAGATCAGAACGCGTCTAATGAGGTCATGAGGAGAAGGCATCAGAAGACTCAGTCTCGACTCCCCCCGGTTTATGACGCTCGAAACCTCTTTCACACACCAGGAGCAGGGCCCAGTAACCCGCCGTGGCTCTCCCCGCATATAGGTAACCCGCCGTGGCTCTCTCCACATGCAGGAGCGGACCGTGTTGCAACACCCGGGGACGGCACGCCGGTTCAACCACAGGTGATGGGACCTCCCCGTGTAAACACGGCACCACCTTAGTACGTACCAACACCCCCGGGTCACTATTCTAACCCATTGGAGAACATGATAGCGGTAGTGGCACGATTGGCGGCTCTCCCAATTGATGGTGATTCTCTGACGGTGGTTGAAGCCTGCCGGGTGAGAGAACTTCTTCAGACGGCCTTGGCACAGCAGGAGGCGTACTCATACAGCCAGGATAGGATCCACTCAACCCCTCGTCGAAGCCGAAGCCCGAGTTATAGCAGGCACATGGATTCAGCGGCTGTTTCAAGCAACGTCAGGCACCGTGACCAGCCAGGGGGGCATAACCCAGCGCGCCATGAGGCCTTTAACTTGGTAGATCAAGACCGAATACGTCAAGGGGCTGAGCGAGCGGCCTAGCAGGCGGCTGAGTAGACGGCTCAGTTGACGGGTTACCAGCCGTATCCGGCTTATCCGACTACTTCTATCGAGGCAGGTGTGGCGACTAGGACCGGAGGAGTCCCCTGTCTAGTGTCAGCTCTATGTAACGAGCGTTTCCCCAAAGATTTCAAGGGACCTAGGAAGGTGCCGAATTACACGGCCGACTTATAGCCCGGGGCATCGATCAAAAGTTACGAGATGGCTATGGAGTTATTGGAGGTCAGTGATGTTGCAATGGCTAAGTACTTTACCATGATGTTGGATGGGACCGCCCGCACTTTGTTGAAGGGCCTGCCACCTAATTCAATCAGTTCATGGGCGGTGTTAAAGGCCCGGTTCATCCAGAATTTCAAAGACACGTGCAAGCAGCCCATGTCAATCGTGGATCTGACGAATTGCAAGCAAGAGGAGGGCGAGTCTACAACCCATTGGGTGCACCGGGTTAAAGCCATAATACATTCATCTGATAAGATGGATGCCGGCTCTGCAATCTTAATGTTGGAGAAAAATTGCCATTTCTTGCCTCTGAAACAAAAGCTGGGGCGGCTCAAGCGCGATTGTAATGATATGGGCACACTAATGGCGGCTCTAGTCAAGTACGCCGACTCTGATAGTACCAAGGATCCTGAGTCGGATCATGACAAGGCAGGGAAGGGAAAGAAGAACGGCAACAGCAAGGGCCCTCAGCACAACCCGGCAAATCAAGGAGGTAATAAACGTCAGGCTGGCAGTAGTTTGGATTTTGTGGCTAACACTAGTGCGCAGGGTAATAACCAATGGCACAAAGGGAGGCCGCCTCCCCAGTCTAGCGGGTTAGGCCCCACACTTGAGCAATTGTTGAACGAGCCCTGTCCGAGACACGGCACTCAACAGAAGCTGGCTACCCATTTATGGAAGGACTATATGATCATGATGTTGGGGAACGTTGCAGAAAATTAAAATTTTTCCTACGGTTTCACCAAGATCCATCTATGAGTTCATCTAAGCAACGAGTCAAGGGAGAGAGTTTGCATCTACATACCACTTGTAGATCACGAGCGGAAGCTTGCCAAGGGGATGGTGATGATGGAGTCGTACTCGAACGTGATTCGGATCACCGATGTCCAAGTGCTAAACGGACAGCACCTCCGCGTTCAACACACGTACGGGACGGGAGACGTCTCCTCTGTCTTGATCCAGCAAGGAGGAAGGAGAGGTTGAGGAAGGCAGCTCCAAGGGCAGCACGACGGCGTGGTGCAGTTGGTGCAGCAGTATTCCGACAGAGCTTCGCCGAGCACGTACGGAGGAGGAGAGGTGTTGGGGAGGGGAGGGGCTGCGCCTTGAGTTGTGGTGTGTAGAAGCCCTCCCCTCACCCCTCTATATCTAGGAGAAGGGGCAAGGGGGGCTGGCCCTCTAGGGAAACCCTAGAGGGGGGCGGCGGCCAAGGGGTGGGGGGCTTGCCCCCCAAGCAAGGGGGGTGCGCCCCCTTTAGGGTTTCCCCCCCAACCCTAGGCGCATGGGCCCAAGGGGGGGGGCGCCAAGCCCACTAGGGGTTGGCTGCTATCCCCATGCAGCCCAAGTGGCCCCCCGGGAGGGGTGGCCCCTCCCGGTGGACCCCCAGAACCCTTCCGGTGGTCCCGGTACAATACCGGTATGACCCCGAAACTTTCCGGTGCCCGTTTAACAACTTCCCATATATAACACTTTACCTCCGGACCATTCCGGAACTCCTCATGATGTCCGGGATCTCATCCGGGACTCCGAACAACATTCGGTAGTCACATACTAGTCTTCCTAACAACCCTAGCGTCACCGAACCTTAAGTGTGTAGACCCTACGGGCTCGGGAGACATGCAGACATGACCGAGACCACTCTCGGGCAATAACCAACAGCGGGGTCTGGATACCCATGTTGGCTCCCACATGCTCCTTGATGATTTCATCGGTTGAACCACGATGTCGAGGATTCAATCAAACCCTGTATACAATTCCCTTTGTCAATCGGTATGTTACTTGCCCGAGACTCGATCGTCGGTATCCCAATACCTTGTTCAGTCTCGTTACCGGCAAGTCACTTTACTCGTACCGTAATGCATGATCCCGTGGCCAACACCTTGGTCACCTTGAGCTCATTATGATGATGCATTACCGAGTGGGCCCAGAGATACCTCTCTGTCATACGGAGTGACAAATCCCAGTCTCGATCCGCATAAAACAATAGATACTTTCGGAGATACCTGTAGTGCACCTTTATAGTCACCCAGTTACGTTGTGATGTTTGATACACCCAAAGCACTCCTACGGTATCCAGGAGTTACACGCTCTCATGGTCAAAGGAAGAGATACTTGACATTGGCAAAGCTCTAGCAAACAAACTATACGATCTTTGTGCTATGCTTAGGATTGGGTCTTGTCCATCACATCATTCTCCTAATGATGTGATCCCGTTATCAACGACATCCAATGTCCATAGCCAGGAAACTATGACTATCTGTTGATCACAACGAGCTAGTCAACTAGAGGCTCACTAGGGACATATTGTGGTCTTTGTATTCACACGTGTATTACGATTTCCGGATAATACAGTTATAGCATGAATAAAAGACAATTATCATGAACATAGAAATATAATAATACTTTTATTATTGCCTCTAGGGCATATTTCTAACAGTCTCCCACTTGCACTAGAGTCACTAATCTAGTTACATTGTGATGAATCGAACACCCATAGAGTTCTGGTGTTGATCATGTTTTGCTCGCGAGAGAGGTTTAGTCAACGGATCTGTGACATTCAGATCCGTATGTACTTTGCAAATTTCTATGTCTCCATCTTGAACATTTTCACGGATGGAGTTGAAACGACGCTTGATGTGCCTGGTCTTCTTGTGAAACCTGGGCTCCTTGGCAAGGGTAATAGCTCCAGTGTTGTCGCAGAAGAGTTTGATTGGCCCCGACGCACTGGGTATGACTCCTAGGTCGGTGATGAACTCCTTCACCCAAATCGCTTCATGCGCTGCCTCCGAGGCTGCCATGTACTCCGCTTCACACGTAGATCCCGCCACGACGTTCTGCTTGCAGCTGCACCAGCTTACTGCTCCACCATTCAACATATACACGTATCCGGTTTGTGACTTAGAGTCATCCAGATCTGTGTCGAAGCTAGCGTCGACGTAACCCTTTACGACGAGCTCTTCGTCACCTCCATAAACGAGAAACATGTCCTTTGTCCTTTTTAGGTACTTTAGGATATTCTTGACCGCTGTCCAGTGTTCCTTGCCGGGATTACTTTGGTATCTTGCTACCAAACTTACGGCAAGGTTTACATCAGGTCTGGTACACAGCATGGCATACATAATAGATCCTATGGCTGAAGCATAGGGGATGACACTCATCTCTTCTTTATCTTTTGCCGTGGTCGGTGACTGAGCTGAGCTCAATCTCACACCTTGTAACATAGGCAAGAACCCTTTCTTGGACTCATCCATTTTGAACTTTTTTCAAAATCTTATCAAGGTATGTGCTTTGTGAAAGACCTATGAGGCGTTTCGATCTATCTCTATAGATCTTGATGCCTAATATATAAGCAGCTTCTCCAAGGTCCTTCATTGAAAAACATTTGTTCAAGTAGGCCTTAATGCTGTCCAGAAATTCTATATTATTTCCCATCAAGAGTATGTCATCCACATATAATATGAGAAATGCTACAGAGCTCCCACTCACTTTCTTGTAAACGCAGGCTTCTCCATAAGTCTGCATAAACCCAAACGCTTTGATCATCTCATCAAAGCGAATATTCCAACTCCGAGATGCTTGCACCAGCCCATAAATGGATCGCTGGAGCTTGCATACTTTGTTAGCAATCTTAGGATCGACAAAACCCTCCGGCTGCATCATATATAGCTCTTCCTTAAGATGCCCGTTAAGGAATGCCGTTTTGACGTCCATCTTCCATATCTCATAATCATAGTATGCGGCAATTGCTAACATGATTCGGACGGACTTAAGCTTCACTACGGGAGAGAATGTCTCGTCGTAGTCAATCCCTTGAACTTGTCGATAACCCTTAGCGACAAGTTGAGCTTTATAGATGGTGATATTACCATCCGCGTTCGTCTTCTTCTTAAAGATCCATTTGTTTTCTATCGCTCGCCGATCATCGGGCAAGTCAGTCAAAGTCCATACTTTGTTTTCATACATGGATTCTATCTCGGATTTCATGGCTTCTAGCCATTTGTTGGAATCTGGGCCCGCCATCGCTTCTTCATAGTTAGAAGGTTCACCGTTGTCTAACAACATGATTTCCAGGACAGGGTTGCCGTACCACTCTGGTGCGGAACGTGTCCTTATGGACCTACGAAGTTCAGTAGCAACTTGATCCGAAGTACCTTGAACATTATCATTGGTTTCCTCTTTAGTTGGTGTGGGCATCACAGGAACATTTTCCTGAGCTGCACCACTCTCCCGTTCGAGAGGTAGTACTTCATCGAGTTCTACTTTCCTCCCACTTACTTCTTTCGAGAGAAACTCTTTTTCCAGAAAGCATCCGTTTTTGGCAACAAAGATCTTGCCTTCGGATCTTAAGTAGAAGGTATACCCTACAGTTTCCTTAGGGTATCCTATGAAGATGCATTTTTCTGACTTGGGTTCGAGCTTTTCAGGTTGAAGTTTCTTGACATAAGCATCGCATCCCCAAACTTTTAGAAATGACAGCTTAGGTTTCTTCCCAAACCATAATTCATACGGTGTTGTCTCAACGGATTTAGACGGTGCCCTATTTAAAGTGAATGTAGCTGTCTCTAGAGCGTATCCCCAAAATGATAGCGGTAAATCGGTAAGAGACATCATAGACCGCACCATATCCAATAGAGTGCGATTACGACGTTCGGACACACCGTTTCGCTGAGGTGTTCCAGGCGGCGAGAGTTGTGAAATGATTCCACATTTCCTTAAGTGTGTGCCAAATTCGTGACTTAAATATTCTCCTCCACGATCTGATCGTAGGAACTTTATCTTTCGGTCACGTTGTTTCTCCACCTCATTCTGAAATTCCTTGAACTTTTCAAAGGTCTCAGACTTGTGTTTCATTAAGTAGACATACCCATATCTACTTAAGTCATCAGTGAGAGTGAGAACATAACGATATCCTCCGCGAGCTTCAACGCTCATTGGACCGCACACATCGATATGTATGATTTCCAACAAGTTGGTTGCTCGCTCCATTGTTCCGGAGAATGGAGTCTTGGTCATTTTTCCCATGAGGCATGGTTCGCATGTGTCAAGCGACTCATAATCAAGAGACTTTAAAAGTCCATCAGCATGGAGCTTCTTCATGTGCTTGACACCAATGTGACCAAGGCGGCAGTGCCACAAGTATGTGGGACTATCGTTATCAACTTTACATCTTTTGGCATCTACACTATGAACATGTGTAATATTACGCTCGAAATTCATTAAGAATAAACCATTGACCATCGGAGCATGACCATAAAACATATCTCACATATAAATCGAACAACCATTATTCTCGGACTTAAATGAGTAGCCATCTCGTATTAAACGAGATCCAGATACAATGTTCATGCTCAAACTTGGCACTAAATAACAATTATTAAGGTTCAAAACTAATCCCGTAGGTAAATGTAGAGGCAGCGTGCCGACGGCGATCACATCGACTCTGGAACCATTCCCAATGCGCATCGTCACCTCGTCCTTCGCCAGTCTCCATTTATTCCGCAGCTCCTGCTGTGAGTTACAAATATGAGCAACGGCACCAGTATCAAATACCCAGGAGTTACTACAAGTACTGGTAAGGTACACATCAATTACATGTATATCAAATATACCTTTGGTCTTGCCGGCCTTCTTATCCGCTAAGTATTTGGGGCAGTTCCGCTTCCAGTGACCCTTCCCCTTGCAATAAAAGCACTCAGTCTCAGGCTTGGGTCCATTCTTTGACTTCTTCCCGGCAACTGGCTTACCAGGCGCGGCAACCTCCTTGCCGTCCTTCTTGAAGTTCTTCTTACCCTTGCCCTTCTTGAACTTAGTGGTTTTATTGACCATCAACACTTGATGTTCTTTCTTGATTTCAACCTCTGCTGACTTCAGCATAGAAAATACTTCAGGAATGGTCTTTACCATCCCCTGCATATTGTGGTTCATCCCAAAGCTCTTGTAGCTTGGTGGGAGCGACTGAAGGATTCTGTCAATGACTGCCTCATCAGGGAGGTTAATATTCAGCTGGGTCATACGGTTGTGCAACCCAGACATCTTCAGGATGTGTTCACTGACAGAACTGTTTTCCTCCATCTTACAACTGTAGAACTTGTCGGAGACATCATATCTCTTGACCCGGGCGTGAGCTTGGAAAACTAGTTTCAGCTCTTCGAACATCTCACATGCTCCGTGATGCTCAAAACACTTTTGGAGCCCCGGTTCTAAGTTGTAAAGCATGCCGCACTGAACGAGGGAGTAATCATCAGCACGAGACTGCCAAGCATTCATAATGTCTTTGTTCTCTGGGACGGGAGCGTCACCTAGCGGTCCTTCTAGGACATATTGTTTCCTGGCAGCTATGAGGATGATCCTCAGGTTCCGGACCCAGTCCGTATAGTTGCTGCCATCATCTTTCAGCTTGGTTTTCTCTAGGAACGCGTTGAAGTTCATGTTGACATGAGCGTTGGCCATTTGATCTACAAGACATATTTGCAAAGGCTTTAGACTAAGTTCATGATAATTAAGTTCTAATCAAATTATGAACTCCCACTTAGATTAGACATCCCTCTAGTCATCTAAGTGTTACATGATCCGAGTCGACTAGGCCGTGTCCGATCATCACGTGAGACGGACTAGTCATCGTCAGTGAACATTCTCATGTTGATCGTATCTTCCATACGACTCGTGTTCGACCTTTCGGTCTCCGTGTTCCGAGGCCATGTCTGCACATGCTAGGCTCGTCAAGTTAACCCTAAGTGTTTTCGCTGTGTAAAACTGTCTTACACCCGTTGTATGTGAACGTAAGAATCCATCACACCCGATCATCACGTGGTGCTTAGAAGCAACGAACTGTAGCAACGGTGCACAGTTAGGGGAGAACACTTCTTGAAATTTTTGTAAGGGATCATCTTATTTACTACCGTCGTCCTAAGTAAACAAGATGCATAAACATAATAAACATCACATGCAATTATATAGTTGTGAGATGATATGGCCAATATCATATAGCTCCATTGATCTCCATCTTCGGGGCTCCATGATCATCTTGTCACCGGCTTGACACCATGATCTCCATCATCATGATCTCCATCATCGTGTCTTCATGAAGTTGTCACGCCAACGACTACTTCTACTTATATGACTAACGCGTTTAGCAATGAAGTAAAATAAGTTACACGGCGTTCTTCAATGACACGCAGGTCATACAAAAATAAAGACAACTCCTATGGCTCCTGCCGGTTGTCATACTCATCGACATGCAAGTCGTGAATCCTATTACAAGAACATGATCTCATACATCACAATTCATCATTCATCACAACTTCTGGCCATATCACATCACATGATCAATCGCTGCAAAAGCAAGTTAGACGTCCTCTAATTGTTGTTGCATCTTTTACGTGGCTGCAATTGGGTTCTAGCAAGAACGTTTTCTTACCTACGAATAACCACAACGTGATTTTGTCAACTTCTATTTACCGTTCATAAGGGCCCTTTTCATACAATCCGCTCCAACTAAAGTGGGAGAGACAGACACCCGCCAGCCACCTTATGCAACTAGTGCATGTCAATCGGTGGAACCGGTCTCACGTAAGCGTACGTGTAAGGTTGGTCCGGGCCGCTTCATCCCACAATGCCGTTGAAGCAAGAAAAGACTAGTAGTGGCAAGTAAGTTGACAAGTGTCAGGACCCCGACTCAATGCCACATCAATCTAGCATGTAACACCTCATATCACTTTGTGGCCTCACGCACGGTATTCCCACGGTTGTCGCCTTACCTTGGCCCGGGACCGTTTGCGCCTTTTGGCACACGTATATGACAGTGTCGCTAGTATCCATATGATAAGGAGCCCGGGCTGACATGGCTAGTCGTAAACCCAAAGTGGCACAGACTTACAGGGACAGGCATCCATGACCCAGCATTGAACGTGTCGGTCATCAGCGAGTGAATCCAGGCTGTAGCACTGGGCTAGCAGGACTCCGGTGAACCGGGCTGTAGCGGGCTAACAGGACTCCGGTATTCATCGCGTGACATTTCCCCGAAGGGACAGACACAGGAACGAAGAAGGACACATGCCGGCCAGCCTAAGTGTTCCGGAGCAGTAGCAAGCTACCATGGCTCGGTGGAAGCACTAGGAGACATTTCCCGGTAAGAGAGGCTACTAAAGATAAACAACTAGATAGCCAGATCCCACACATACCAAGCATTTCAATCATACACACAATATGCTCGATATGTGCAAATACAACAAGGCATCACAACATGACTCTACGACACAAGTAAGTATTCATTAGGCTCCGAGGAGCGGGATATTACAAACATGAGTCTCATGACCCAACATTCAGAGCATACAAATCAAAGCACAAGCGGAAGCTCAACATGTCTAAGTACAGACATCTACAAATGAAAAAGGCTGAGAAGCCTGACTATCTACCCAATCCTGCCGAGGCACAAGATCGTAGCTGAGGTAACAAGCTAAACGTCGAAGTCCACGTGGAACTACTAGTGAGACTGAAGTCTCTCTGCAAAAACATAAAATAGGCAAACGTGAGTACAAATGTACCCAGCAAGACTTACATCAGAACTAACTACATATGCACCATTATCAACAAAGGGGATGGTGGGGTTTAACTGCAGCAAGCCATCTTTGACTCAGTGGCTAACCTGAACTACGACTGCAAGTAACTCTTTTGAGGTGGCGCACACGAGTCCACATATTCACCATATCAATACACCACTATGGATCCGCTCCCGTCTCCCTACGAGAACGCCATCCATAGCACTCACACTTATCTTGCGTATTTTAGAGTATCCACTTTCACTTGTCTATGAACTGATATAAGCAACCCAGAAGTCCTTTACCGCGGACACGACTATTCGAGTAGATGATGTTAACCCTGCAGGGGTGTACTTCTTCATACATGTTTCCACCACTTAGCGTCTGCACACGACATGTGCTCGGCAGACTTCAAGCGAAAGCCGACGTGGGTGTAGACCACGACCTACCTAAACACTCAAGTCTCTAGTCCAGGTTTATCGCCTATTCGGGTTCCATCCATGAGGATATCCGGCCGGAGTTTCGCTCACAGCCCCAAATGATGTGTGCAGGGTTCCCGAGATACCTAACGGGTATCCGGTACACCGTGCCACGTACCTACCGCATCACAGCCCACCCCTACGGTCAGTGTTGTCCACGGCCTCCAGTAAGCTACAAACACCAGAAACTACTTGCAACTCCTGGACAGAGGACTAGGGTGAATAGGAAGTCGAGCGGGGTCATATTTCAGGGCCCAATGCATGGTAGTAGCTGAATCATGGATCACAAACACAGAACTCAGTTCCTAAGGACGGCTTCAATGAGACAACCCACCATGTACTCCTACATGGCCTCTCACCGCTACCTTTACCAAATCGTGTTCACCACTTAGCTCACACACAGTAGGACATGTTCACACACCTCTGATTCATCCCCGATGAATCAGACCTGACTCAACTCTAAGCAATAGCAGGCATGACAAACAAACATGAATGAGTAGGCACAACATGGCTCAAACAACTCCTACTCATGCTAGTGGGTTTCATCTATTTACTATGGCAATGACAGGTCATGCAGAGGATAAAGGGGTTCAGCTACCGCAGCAAGTAACAGTTGAATCGTTGTTGTCCTAATGCAATAAAAGAGAGCAGGAGCGAGAGAGTAGGATTGTATCGGAATGAACAAGGGGGTTTTGCTTGCCTGGCACTTCTGAAGATAACATTGAGTCTTCATCAGTGTCAACGATCACAACATCGGAACATCGTCTATCGGGAGGGAACAGATACCGGCAACAAAGAAGAAATACAATCAATGCAATGCACAATATTATGCATGCTCATGACATGGCAATGTGAATGTGTTTTGAGATAATGCAACTAGCAACAGATTAAATGAAGTTGGTTTGAATACAAGATTCAAATTCAAACTCCATATGTGATTATTCAAATGCCATTTAATTGATTTGTGCTAAACGGCAGCCATAAGTTGTTCTAACATGCATGAAAGTGGTACAGATGGATTTCTTGAATTTTTCTGATAATTTTTCATATATAAATTATTTAATTTGGAGTTACGGTTGAATTTCTATGATTTATAGAAGTTTTAGGCATTTTCTGGAATTTCCTGAATAAAAATAAATCCAGAAACATTACTGCGTTAGCATGACGTTGGCATGACGTCAGCAGGTCAACAGGGGCTGGTCTGAGTCAAACCTGACCAGTGGGGCCCACTGGTCAGTGACTCAGTACTAACCAGGGTTTAGTTAATTCTTAACTAAAGTAATTAGAAGGGCTGGGGCCCCCAGTCAGCGAGTCAGTGGGTTAGCTAAAATTTAATTAGTATCTAAACTAAATTAGCAGGGCCTCGGGCCCACATGTTAATGACCCAGGGGGGTCAAATCCCTGGTCAACCGGGGCTAATCCACCGGCGTCTAGCCGCCGGCAACGACCAGACGCGGCGGAGGCTCGGGAATCGCCCACAGGGCACGATTCGAGCTGCGGCTAGGCGCGTCGGAGTGCCCTCACCGGCGCGCGTCGTTAGGTGGTGCTAGCCGGGCCTGTGGTGGCCGGTACCGACGACGGCGAGCTCGTGTGCGGCGGCCGGAGTTCGGGTGGTGGCGGGTTTGGCGCTACGAGCGGTGGTTTGGCACGCTGGGGGCACTAGGGAGGAGCTCTTGCTCGTTCGCATCCAAAGGAACGGACGGGAGGCCGCGAGGTGGCCAGAGTTGAGCACGGCGTCGACCTCGGTGGCGGCCGGAGCTCGGGCGAGCTCGGGGTCGGTGTTAGGGAGCACGGCAGGAGGAGCTGGTGCATGCATTCGGCTCCTGGGAGCACGGTGAGAACGGCGGCACGCTCAAAAATGGGCGGAGGCAGCTCTGGCCGCGGCAGCGACATGGCACGGCGGCGGCGAGGTTCGGGCACGGCGGAAGAGGCGGCTAGAGGGCGGAAATGAGCTCTAGGAGGAGGGGAAAAGGCGGCGGGGCTCACAGTGGATCGAACGGAGGGGTCGGCGAGCTCGGGGAAGCTTCTGCGACGGCGAATTTACGGTGGCGATCTCCGGGCACCGGGGATGAAGACGACGACGCTTGGGTCGACTGGGGCCTCCTCTGGTCGCGTGCGTCGGTGTGCAGCTCCATGGGGTCGGGACGGAGCTCAGGGATGTGGAGCGGGGGCGAGGGGGTGGCTGTGGCCGCGGCGAACGGCGTCGGTGGCGACGAGCTCCGCTCGGGCAGAGAGGGAGAGAGAGCAGAGGAGAGTATGAGGCGAGGGAGAGTGCGAGAGGGAGTCGGGGCAGCATGGTGTCATCCAGGCACGGGGTCAGGGAGGAGGACGAGCCTCCAGCGCGAAGCAGGAGGTGGCCAGAGCATGGTGGAGGTGGCGCGCGCGGCGGCGTCGCGGTGTCCCTCCTCTGCCTACTGGCACGAGGAGGAAGGCGACAGGGGAAGGCGCCTGGTGGGCTGGCCGCACCGGTGGGCTGCCAGCACAGGAGCTGGGCCGGTTGCTGGCGCCAGGTGGGGCGCTAGGTGGGCTGCAGGTAGGTGGCCCAGGTAGGCTTTTGCTCTTTTTTATATTTCTGTTCTGTTTTCTTTTATTTAATCTTTTGCCACTGTTTTGAATTTAAAATAACTCAAACAATGCCAAAAACTCCTCTGAATATTTTTATTTTGCTAGATGGACTTTTCCAAAAGCTCATAAAATATTTCAAGGGTATTTGAAATTATATTCTAATTATATGAATATAATTCAAATTCAAATAGCTAATGATTTAAATTCAAAGTCCCAAGATTAAGTCCTTAAAAATGTTCAATATTTTGGTTGGGACCAGAACCCTTTGCCAAAATTATCAAACATTTAAGAAGAGCATTTTGGAACAATGAATGAGATTTTAGGGTTTTTGCCCTTCTTTTATTTAGGGTTTTGAGGCTTCCAAATTTCCTCAGTTCAAGTTTCAAAAATTTAAACATGATGCAAACACTAGGCAGCACCAGAAGCTAGGGATGTGACAACTCACCCCCACTAAACAAGAATCGCGTCCCGAGATTCAACCGTAGGGTAAGACGAGGGAAGAACGCCAACTAACATAATCTTCATGATCCAGGTTGCACTTCAAAAGAACGTTGATTTGATCACCATCATTGTCTCGACGTCTTGCTCTGAGAACTCCAGCTAACACGACCACGAGAGGAGAAGGAGACTCTAGAAGGATCGATCTTCTCGAAGATCGAACAACTTAGGATCAACTCGCAGAATGAGGCATAGTAACACCACTCGAGCTAAGACACAAAACACACATCTAGAGGGATGGAGTGGAATAAATGACGAGGGTTCACTAGGTAGACAACAATTCCACGCTTAAAAGGGTGGTGAATGGTTGTCAACGTAGCGAGGAGTTGAGTTTCCATGATACCACAACGAGACACCTTAGGAGCCGTGACTCGTAGATATATCCCCTTAAGTGGCAAAAAGAATTACCTTTGATCCAGAGATCATTGAAACTCTTTAAACCAGCCTAAGGCAATTCTCGAGCGATCGTTTGGAGGGGGTCGGTAGAATGGCATACCCGGATTAGAATGGATGATGTGGATTACCTTGTTGAAGACAACGTAATGGATGAATTTGCTTACCACCGGAAATGGAAGAGACCCATGGTAGAATGGCACATTGGTGGTGCAAGCTGGGAACAAAATGCAAATGCTGGGAATGATTCTGGTAACTGGGGAAGAACCCAACAATAGAGAGTGAATTCACTGTTTGAAAAGGTCATAGCATTGCCGAGGAAACTGAGAGGAATCCCAGTTAGTGCCGATAATAACACGTAGCGCTTGTGCGTGCTCTCAAGAACTTGAGCATTTCCACAATCATCAAGGTTTTACCAACATCCGTGTCAAGGATCCTGGCAACACAACATACAACCATGATGGCTAATGATGGATGATGCAGATGCAAAGGAAGATAACACCTTCTCAGATTTCACCTTAGCGAGGCCAAGGAAACAAAATCTGGATGATCGACCGAGAGACATTTAGCACTCCGCTCCTAATGTTCTCCTTGATGTGCTAGCGTATCCCATTCATCGAAATGGTTTGGTATCTAGAACATCAAGTAAAAGGTCGGACTTCGGGAAGACAAAAATCATAAGGCACAACTAGGGAGTAAATCCTATGAAGTCCTTATGGGAAGGTGGCCAACTTCTTCAATCAAGATACTACAATAATAGGTCTTCCGGCTGGGTGTGTTGGCCATGACATCCACTTTACCGGTTATCGAGGGACCAGTATTATAGTTCTTGGGAAATGTTCCAACCATTATATCTGCCTGAGATTCAGATCTGGCTGGTGTTAGGATATTCTAGACTCATCAAGTCTGGAAGAAAAATGAAAGTTTGCAACACAAATAGACGAGACGACATTGCGAGATTCTCGGGAATGAACTACGATAGTAAGCTCCAAAACATGAGCTGGTTCTGCTACACACGTGTGAACACGATGTCCTAGACAAGCATGACCACGTGGTAGTCTTACAATAAAACACTACCGAGTTCAGGTTGGGAACCATCATCGAGGATATCGAAGTCCTTACATAAGTCCGGATTAGCTCTTATGAAGGAACTCCTTCTCCTTGAACAAATCAATCAGTGGCTTGGTGTGCTAGGGATACATATAGATTGAAGGTTGCAAGTCTTCAAACCACAGAATTCTTCGCACGTGTGCATGACTGATTTGGAATGATTCCAAAGGAAACAAAACAATCTTTCTCAAATTCACGGCGGCAACTTTCACCAAATGCACGTGTATAAGAGGAAGTCACTCCTTTCATCAAACAAGTACTTCATGAGCTAGCATGAAGAAAATGCTTTCAAAAGTTTCCAACAATAGCTTAATGTTCAACAAAATCATGGAGGAGATAAGGATGTTGTCAATGGGCTCAACAACAATTCATATGGGTTTCCTTTTAAAAGGAATTCCATAGTTAAGTGAACACGGTGATAGCATTGGTCAGACCCAAGAATATAACGGTGTATGCTTGAGGAAAAACCACGAGTAAGACAACATTACGAGCATCGTTGGTACTGATTTGATTTGACAATAGCCCACACTCAAATTGAAGGATTGATAAGACAATAGGTCCAGCAACTGACCACAGGGACCAATCGATGAAGATATCATCTTTCTTCAACACACACTACACAAGAATATCCCTTTGGAACGAACTAAGTTAGGCAAGCTTTTATCTTCCAATTCTCCAAGTTGTTGTCTAGCTTAACCAACTAGCTCAGGGATATCCAACACAGATTCTTGGAGAAAGGGTGGTTCACAAGAAACCAACTTGATCACGAGCTCAACATAACAGTCAGGAAACAACCCGGTAACACTTCCAAGAAGATATTTGGAAAGTCACGAACCACCGATATGTTACTAAGATCGAGAACAATCTTGCTTTTCAGGGCTTGACGATATGATCAAATGAGCGAGGACTTGACAAAATCCTAACTCATCAATCGAAGTGTGCACTAGGAAGATGGACAAGGTAGCCCAATCAATCTTAGAATGATGATTCAAGAACCAACACGTTAAGAATGAGGTTATTGTCCATTTAACTACCAAGCAACAAGGTTGCTAGGAGTATCGATTTCACACATCACGATTCATTTGTCGGCATTCCGGTTACAATAACACGGGAACCGAGGAATGAACAATGATGGCAAGAAGTATCACTGTACCAAGAGTTCATAGGATGGTGTGCAATTCCTATAACAATCCCGATATAAAAGATGGTAATACTCCAAGGTAGAGCAGAACAAAAGCTAGATTAGCAATTTGTTCTGTGGAGCACAACTTCTTTGACCCAATCCTGGATATGGAAGAGGTACTGGAGTTTGTTTCTCCTAGTCATTCCGCGATAGAATGGCTTGATGGACCACAAGAGTAATAGGCATCGATAAACGAACGCACGCATACTCTTGACTATCAATTGATAGACGAAGGTCAGTAGACAACTAAAGAGGGACAACTCAAAGGAACATATAACTTACTGAGTTGTGGATGCATAGATTAGTATGTCGAACCACGTTCAACATAATTCTTTCGGATAACCCATGCAGAAAGGTTGAGCTGGCAGAGTCACAATATAGCATGGAGAACTCATCGAGAGCACTCTTGTTGTCATCTTTTGGTTCAGAAGAACTCCTGCCAAGAATGGTTCATGGTAATTGGAAGAAGGATGTACCATGAACCTCGAGGACTATCGCAAAGGTTACTAATATCCTAAAGGAACTAGAAACACTATCAACATGATGTAAGTAGGGTGAATCTCGGGTTCAGAACCCAGAAATAGAATGCCTACTAACTAAATGGCATCACGGGATGCTTTCGAGAATGATGGCCAGAATCATCACACTGGGATCACAAAACATGGCTAGATTACTAGATGATCCCCTAGGACACCTAGGGTCATAATGATAATTCCAACATATATGTCGAGGTAAAAGAATACCTCAACTCAGCAATTAGTGTGATTAACTTGGCCCAAAGGAACATCAAAACCAGAGGGAAAGGATTTGCAAATGCATCAGACTATTTAGAAACCTGGAATGACTCGGACAGCATAACGGCTGTAAATGCTCAGAAAAGATTTGAGACATTCACAAAAATGGTGGCATAACCACTCAGAAGCACAATACCAAGGTTTCGAGATCAACAATTAACATACGGAAGTAGTAGGAACTGAACTGAGACTTAAATCCAACAATCTATAAGTCTACGGATTAGTAACACGTGATCCTGATAGAAAGAAGAGATAGCCTAGTTCTTAATCCCCGTAGAAGAGAAGATGATGACTCAGATCAGAAGGCCATGAGGTATAAGGAGTAAAAAGAGCCTTACGTTCCATCCCACAATCAATTCCCTTATATAACTAAAGAATTTCTAGACTCAACTTCGACCAGTTTGGCTTGGTAATCCTGCATGCAGTCAAGCTCTGATACCAAAGCTGTCAGGACCCCGACTCAATGCCACATCGATCTAGCATGTAACACCTCATATCACTTTGCGGCCTCACGCACGGTATTCCCACGGTTGTCGCCTTACCTTTGCCCGGGACCGTTTGCGCCTTTTGGCACACGTATATGACAGTGTCGCTCGCATCCATATGATAAGGAGCCCGGGCTGACATGGCTAGTCGTAAACCCAAAGTGGCAAAGACTTACAGGGACAGGCATCCATGACCCAGCATCGAACGTGTCGGTCATCAGCGAGTGAATCCAGGCTGCAGCACTGGGCTAGCAGGACTCCGGTGAACCAGGCTGTAGCGGGCTAACAGGACTCCGGTATTCATCGCGTGACATTTCCCCGAAGGGACAGACACAGGAACGAAGAAGGACACATGCCGGCCAGCCTAAGTGTTCCGGAGCAGTAGCAAGCTACCATGGCTCGGTGGAAGCACTAGGAGACATTTCCCGGTAAGAGAGGCTACTAAAGATAAACAACTAGATAGCCAGATCCCACACATACCAAGCATTTCAATCATACACACAATATGCTCGATATGTGCAAATACAACAAGGCATCACAACATGACTCTACGACACAAGTAAGTATTCATTAGGCTCCAAGGAGCGGGATATTACAAACATGAGTCTCATGACCCAACATTCAGAGCATACAAATCAAAGCACAAGCGGAAGCTCAACATGTCTGAGTACAGACATCTACAAATGAAAAAGGCTGAGAAGCCTGACTATCTACCCAATCCTGCCGAGGCACAAGATCGTAGCTGAGGTAACAAGCTAAACGTCGAAGTCCACGTGGAACTACTAGTGAGACTGAAGTCTCTCTGCAAAAACATAAAATAGGCAAACGTGAGTACAAATGTACCCAGCAAGACTTGCATCAGAACTAACTACATATGCACCATTATCAACAAAGGGGATGGTGGGGTTTAACTGCAGCAAGCCATCTTTGACTCAGTGGCTAACCTGAACTACGACTGCAAGTAACTCTTTTGAGGTGGCGCACACGAGTCCACATATTCACCATATCAATACACCACTATGGATCCGCTCCCGTCTCCCTACGAGAACGCCATCCATAGCACTCACGCTTATCTTGCGTATTTTAGAGTATCCACTTTCACTTGTCTATGAACTGATATAAGCAACCCAGAAGTCCTTTACCGCGGACACGACTATTCGAGTAGATGATGTTAACCCTGCAGGGGTGTACTTCTTCATACATGTTTCCACCACTTAGCGTCTGCACACGACATGTGCTCGGCAGACTTCAAGCGAAAGCCGACGTGGGTGTAGACCACGACCTACCTAAACACTCAAGTCTCTAGTCCAGGTTTATCGCCTATTCGGGTTCCATCCATGAGGAGATCCGGCCGGAGTTTCGCTCACAGCCCCAAATGATGTGTGCAGGGTTCCCGAGATACCTAACGGGTATCCGGTACACCGTGCCACGTACCTACCGCATCACAGCCCACCCCTACGGTCAGCGCTGTCCACGGCCTCCAGTAAGCTACAAACACCAGAAACTACTTGCAACTCCTGGACAGAGGACTAGGGTGAATAGGAAGTCGAGCGGGGTCATATTCCAGGGCCCAATGCATGGTAGTAGCTGAATCATGGATCACAAACACAGAACTCAGTTCCTAAGGACGGCTTCAATGAGACAACCCACCATGTACTCCTACATGGCCTCTCACCGCTACCTTTACCAAATCGTGTTCACCACTTAGCTCACACACAGTAGGACATGTTCACACACCTCTGATTCATCCCCGATGAATCAGACCTGACTCAACTCTAAGCAATAGCAGGCATGACAAACAAACATGAATGAGTAGGCACAACATGGCTCAAACAACTCCTACTCATGCTAGTGGGTTTCATCTATTTACTGTGGCAATGACAGGTCATGCAGAGGATAAAGGGGTTCAGCTACCGCAGCAAGTAACAGTTGAATCGTTGTTGTCCTAATGCAATAAAAGAGAGCAGGAGCGAGAGAGTAGGATTGTATCGGAATGAACAAGGGGGTTTTGCTTGCCTGGCACTTCTGAAGATAACATTGAGTCTTCATCAGTGTCAACGATCACAACGTCGGAACATCGTCTATCGGGAGGGAACAGATACCGGCAACAAAGAAGAAATACAATCAATGCAATGCACAATATGATGCATGCTCATGACATGGCAATGTGAATGTGTTTTGAGCTAATGCAACTAGCAATAGATTAAATGAAGTTGGTTTGAATACAAGATTCAAATTCAAACTCCATATGTGATTATTCAAATGCCATTTAATTGATTTGTGCTAAACGGCAGCTATAAGTTGTTCTAACATGCATGAAAATGGTACAGATGGATTCCTTGAATTTTTCTGATAATTTTTCATATATAAATTATTTAATTTGGAGTTACGGTTGAATTTCTATGATTTATAGAAGTTTTAGGCATTTTCTGGAATTTCCTGAATAAAAATAAATCCAGAAACATTACTGCGTCAGCATGACGTTGGCATGACGTCAGCAGGTCAACAGGGGCTGGTCCGAGTCAAAACTGACCAGTGGGGCCCACTGGTCAGTGACTCAGTACTAACCAGGGTTTAGTTAATTCTTAACTAAAGTAATTAGAAGGGTTGGGGCCCACAGTCAGCGAGTCAGTGGGTTAGCTAAAATTTAATTAGTATCTAAACTAAATTAGCAGGGCCTCGGGCCCACATGTTAATGACCCAGGGGGGTCAAATCCCTGGTCAACCGGGGCTAATCCACCGGCGTCTAGCCGCCGGCAACGACCAGACGCGGCGGAGGCTCGGGAATCGCCCACAGGGCATGATTCGAGCTGCGGCTAGGCGCGTCGGAGTGCCCTCGCCGGCGCGCGTCGTTAGGTGGTGCTAGCCGGGCCTGTGGTGGCCAGTACCGACGACGGCGAGCTCGTGTGCGGCGGCTGGAGTTTGGGTGGTGGCGGTTTTGGCGCTACGAGCGGTGGTTTGGCACGCTGGGGGCACTAGGGAGGAGCTCTTGCTCGTCCGCATCCAAAGGAACGGACGGGAGGCCGCGAGGTGGCCGGAGTTGAGCACGGCATCGACCTCGGCGGCGGCCGGAGCTCGGGCGAGCTCGGGGTCAGTGTTAGGGAGCACGGCAGGAGGAGCTGGTGCATGCGTTCGGCTCCTGGGAGCACGGTGAGAACGGCGGCACGCTCAAAAACGGGCGGAGGCAGCTCTGGCCGCGGCAGCGACATGGCACGGCGGCAGCGAGGTTCGGGCACGGCGGAAGAGGCGGCTAGAGGGCGGAAACGAGCTCTAGGAGGAGGGGAAAAGGCGGCGGGGCTCACAGTGGATCGAACGGAGGGGTCGGCGAGCTCGGGGAAGCTTCTGCGACTGCGAATTTACGGCGGCGATCTCCGGGCACCGGGGATGAAGACGACGATGCTCCGGTCGACTGGGGCCTCCTTTGGTCGCATGCGTCGGTGTGCAGCTCCATGGGGTCGGGATGGAGCTCAGGGATGCGGAGAGGGGGTGGTTGTGGCCGCGGCGTACGGCGTCGGTGGCGACGAGCTCCGCTCGGGCAGAGAGGGAGAGAGAGCAGAGGAGAGTATGAGGCGAGGGAGAGTGCGAGAGGGAGTCGGGGCAGCATGGTGTCATCCAGGCACGTGGTCAGGGAGGAGGACGAGCCTCCAGCGCGAAGCAGGAGGTGGCCAGAGCATGGTGGAGGTGGCGCGCGCGGCGGCGTCGCGGTGTCCCTCCTCTGCCTACTGGCACGAGGAGGAAGGCGACAGGGGAAGGCGCCTGGTGGGCTGGCCGCACCGGTGGGCTGCCAGCACAGGAGCTGGGCCGGTTGCTGGCGCCAGGTGGGGCGCTAGGTGGGCTGCAGGTAGGTGACCCAGGTAGGCTTCTGCTCTTTTTTATATTTCTGTTCTGTTTTCTTTTATTTAATCTTTTGCCACTGTTTTGAATTTAAAATAATTCAAACAATGCCAAAAACTCCTCTGAATATTTTTATTTTGCTAGATGGACTTTTCCAAAAGCTCATAAAATATTTCAGGGGTATTTGAAATTATATTCTAATTATATGAATATAATTCAAATTCAAATAGCTAATGATTTAAATTCAAAGTCCCAAGATTAAGTCCTTAAAATGTTCAATATTTTGGTTGGGACCAGAACCCTTTGCCAAAATTATCAAACATTTAAGAAGAGCATTTTGGAACAATGAATGAGATTTTAGGGTTTTTGCCCTTCTTTTATTTAGGGTTTTGAGGCTTCCAAATTTCCTCAGTTCAAGTTTCAAAAATTTAAACATGATGCAAACACTAGGCAGCACCAGAAGCTAGGGATGTGACAACAAGATCCACGCCCACAACAAAATTGTGTTCTACTCGTGCAAAGAGAACTACGCATAAACCTGGCTCTGATACCACTGTTGGGGAACATTGCAGAAAATTAAAATTTTCCCTACGGTTTCACCAAGATCCATCTATGAGTTCATCTAAGCAACGAGTCAAGGGAGAGAGTTTGCATCTACATACCACTTGTAGATCACGAGCGGAAGCTTGCCAAGGGGATGGTGATGATGGAGTCGTACTCGAACGTGATTCAGATCACCGATGTCCAAGTGCTGAACGGACAGCACCTCCGCGTTCAACACACGTACGGGACGGGAGACGTCTCCTCCGTCTTGATCCAGGAAGGAGGAAGGAGAGGTTGAGGAAGGCAGCTCCAAGGGCAGCACGACAGCGTGGTGTAGTTGGTGCAGCAGTATTCCGACAAAGCTTCGCCGAGCACGTACGGAGGAGGAGAGGTGTTGGGGAGGGGAGGGGCTGCGCCTTGAGTTGTGGTGTGTAGCAGCCCTCCCCTCACCCCTATATATATAGGAGAAGGGGCAAGGGGGGCCGGCCCTCTAGGGAAACCCTAGAGGGGGGCGGCGGCCAAGGGGTGGGGGGCTTGCCCCCCAAGCAAGGGGGGTGCGCCCCCTTTAGGGTTTCCCCCCCAACCCTAGGCGCATGGGCCCAAGGGGGGGGGCACGCCAAGACCACTAGGGGCTGGCTGCTATCCCCACGCAGCCCAAGTGGCCCCCCGGGAGGGGTGGCCCCTCCCGGTGGACCCCCGGAACCCTTCCGGTGGTCCCGGTACAATA
The DNA here is from genome assembly GCF_002162155.2 of Triticum dicoccoides. Lineage (NCBI taxonomy): Eukaryota > Viridiplantae > Streptophyta > Magnoliopsida > Poales > Poaceae > Triticum > Triticum dicoccoides. The sequence continues at coordinate 69,734,211 of NC_041391.1, read as the reverse complement.
CCGGTATGACCCCGAAACTTTCCGGTGCCCGTTTAACAACTTCCCATATATAACACTTTACCTCCGGACCATTCCGGAACTCCTCGTGACGTCCGGGATCTCATCCGGGACTTCGAACAACATTCGGTAGTCACATACTAGTCTTCCTAACAACCGTAGCGTCACCGAACCTTAAGTGTGTAGACCCTACGGGCTCGGGAGACATGCAGACATGACCGAGACCACTCTCGGGCAATAACCAACAGCGGGGTCTGGATACCCATGTTGGCTCCCACATGCTCCTCGATGATTTCGTCGGTTGAACCACGATGTCGAGGATTCGATCAAACCCTGTATACAATTCCCTTTGTCAATCGGTACGTTACTTGCCCGAGACTCGATCGTCGGTATCCCAATACCTTGTTCAGTCTCGTTACCGGCAAGTCACTTTACTCGTACCATAATGCATGATTCCGTGGCCAACACCTTGGTCACCTTGAGCTCATTATGATGATGCATTACCGAGTGGGCCCAGAGATACCTCTCCGTCATACGGAGTGACAAATCCCAGTCTCGATCCGCATAAAACAATAGATACTTTTGGAGATACCTGTAGTGCACCTTTATAGTCACCCAGTTACGTTGTGACGTTTGATACACCCAAAGCACTCCTACGGTATCCAGGAGTTACACGCTCTCATGGTCAAAGGAAGAGATACTTGACATTGGCAAAGCTCTAGCAAATGAACTATACGATCTTTGTGCTATGCTTAGGATTGGGTCTTGTCCATCACATCATTCTCCTAATGATGTGATCCCGTTATCAACGACATCCAATGTCCATAGCCAGGAAACTATGACTATCTGTTGATCACAACGAGCTAGTCAACTAGAGGCTCACTAGGGACATATTGTGGTCTTTGTATTCACACGTGTATTACGATTTCCGGATAATACAGTTATAGCATGAATAAAAGACAATTATCATGAACATAGAAATATAATAATACTTTTATTATTGCCTCTAGGGCATATTTCCAACACATGAAGGCCTTCAAAAATTCCAACATGTTTGATGGTAACAATGGGCAGGGCGGCGGCTCAGGTGGCAGCGGTTTTCATGGCCCGGGCGGCAGGTCAAATCCCAATTTCCAAAATTCCCAGGGCAACCAAGGTGGGTATAACCAACAACTTGGCCAGGGCGGTCAGCAACAGCAGCAAGGTGGATACCAGAGCAATCCAAAGTAGCTGAATAGCGGACAATATCATGTGTTTACCACCAGTTTATGTAAACGAGACCAGAAGCTTCATAAGAGGGCTGTGAATGCGGTTGAGCCGGCAGTTCCTCGTTACTTGAGATGGTCTGAGCAGCCTATCATATGGAGAAGGGAGGATCAGCCTCCCCGGGTTGACAATCCGGGTCACTTAGCCCTCGTGGTGGCCCCTCAAGTGGGTGGATATAAATTCACCAAAGTACTCATGGATGGAGGCAGTAGCATCAATATCCTCTATTATGAGACCTTCCATCGCATGGGGCTAACTGATAAGAGCCTTAAGCAGTCCAACATTGTCTTCCATGGAGTCGTGCCCGGTAAATCGGTGTATCCAGTCGGTAAGATCGAATTGGAGGTAGCTTTTCAGGATGAATATGACTCTAGAGCCGAGAAATTGATGTTTGAAGTAGTCAAGATCAAGAGCCCGTATCATGCTTTGTTTGGGCGGCCGGCTTATGCCAAATTCATGGCACGGCCGTGTTATGTGTACTTGCAGCTCTAGATGTCGGGTTATAAGGGAACCATTATGGTGCATGGGAGCTGGAAGGTGGCCTTAGAATGTGAAGAAGGTGACGCGGCTTAAGCTGAGTCGGTCTGTGCAACAGAAGAGTTAAAATTCTACAAGAACAATGTTGACCCGGCGGATATGACATCTTTAAAGAAGCCAACCACTAAACATGAGCCGGTCATGAAGTTTAAGTCGACCGATGATACTAAGCTTGTTGATTTTGTTCCAAGCAATTCATCCAAACAGTTCAGTATCAGTGCTAATTTGGATCCCAAATAGGAAAGCGCGCTCACTGAGTTCATCCGTGAGAACCGGGACATCTTCACATGGAAACCTTCTGACATGCCAGGTGTACCAAGAGAACTCGCTGAGCACACTCTTAATATTGACCCAAAGTTTAAGCCGCTCAAGCAGTTTCTTTGGCCACTGGTGAAGAGGTAGCCCGGCTCTTAGCAGCTGGGTTCATCGTCGAAGTATCTCATCCAGAGTGGTTGGCTAACCCGGTGCTTGTGCTTAAGAAAAACGGCACTTGGCGTATGTGTGTGGATTACACATATTTGAACAAGGCTTGTCCAGCTGATCCTTTTTCTCTCCCTTGTATTGATCAAATCATTGATGCTACGGCGGGATGTGAGCGTTTGAGCTTTTTGGATGCTTACTCTGGTTATCATCAGATCAAGATGGCAGTTAAGGACCTGGAGAAGACGGTGTTCATTACTCCATTTGGAGCCTTCTGCTATGTATCAATGCCCTTTGGGCTCAAGTGTGCCCAGGCGACTTACCAGCAATTTGTGCAGAATTGTCTTCGTAATCAAATTGGGCGCAATGTTCATGCTTATGTGGATGACATAGTGGTAAAATCCAGAGAGAACGAGACCTTGATTGATGATCTCAAGGAAACCTTTGACAATCTTCGGGTGTTTTTGGTGTGCCTACAGGCAAGCTTTTTGGTTTTCTGGTTTCTAACAGGGGCATCGAGGCTAACCCGAAGAAGATCAAGGCCATCACCTCTCTGGCCAAACCAGCATGTATCAATGACGTTCAACTTTCAGCAGGTCGTATTGCTACTCTAAGCCGGTTCATAAGCCGGTTAGGAGCGAAGGCCATGCCACTATATCAAATGATGAAGAAGACAGATAGCTTCGCCTGGAGTGACGCTGCAAATGCTGCTTTGAAGATCTGAAGAGACAATTGGCTGAGCTGCCGGTTCATGCTGCTCCCATTGACAACGAGCCCTTGTTACAGTGTGTGGCTGCTAACACGCGTGTTGTCAGCGTGGCCATCGTGGTGGAGCACAGGAAGACTGGCAAGGAACACCCGGTTCAACGGCCGGTTTACTACATCAGCGAGGTGCTGATTGAGTCCAAGCAGCGATATCCGCATTGGCATAAGCTCGTCTATGCGGTGTTCATGGCAAGCCGGAAGCTTAAGCAATACTTCTTGGGCCACCTCATCACTATGGTTAGTTCTGCCCCTTTGGGGGATATCATTCAAAACAGAGAGGCCACAGGATGAGTCGCCAAGTGGGACATTGAGCTTGGGCCTCATGGCTTAAAGTATGTACCACGCACAGCTATGAAGTCTCAAGCATTGGTGGATTTCATCAACGATTGGACAGAGTTGCAGATGCCTGAAGAAAATCCGGATAACACGTAATGGACAATTCATTTTGACGGGTCCAGGCAATTGGAGGGCTCAGGGGTTGGAGTTGTCGGATTTCGGGCTCCGGCAGACCCTTGAGGTTCGAACTCTGGGGTGTGCACGAAGATCTTTCCCCTACCACTCGCGTCTCGAAGCCTCGCAAGGAATCTAGGCTAGAAAGAAGAACACACAAGGGACACGAGATTTATACTGGTTCAGGCCACCATTGTGGTGTAATACCCTACTCCAGTGTGTGGTGTGGTGGATTGCCTCAGGGGCTGATGATGAACAATACAAGGGGAGAACAGCCTCGTGAGGGACTGTTCTTGAGCTCATGCGATGAACTCCTTGGGTGAGTTCAATCGCCTCTCTCTAGTCTATGCGCAATCTGGATCCGATTAGATGCCTCTCTACTGTGGTGGCTAGACCTATTTATAGGGGAAGGTCCTGGGCCTCTTTCCAAATATTGAGCAGGAACGGCGCCAACAATTGGCCATTTTGAAGGGGAACATCTAGTACACTTATCCTAACTAAAGTTGGTCTTCGGCTGCCAAAGGTTCTTACGATGACGCCGTCCTGGGCTCCACGCGACCTCCATCCTGCCGTTCCGCTGGTCTTGGTCTTGTTGCACCGAAACGGTAACCTTTGCTTGATGCCTTGGCCTGTGCTTGCCCCCTTTGCACCGAAGGGGAAACAAGGACACTGCATGGGCCGGCGCCCGCCTGGTCTCGATCGTCATGGCTTGCGTCACGGGCTCCTCGCGAGGTGCCCTTGCCTTGATCTCTCCGCCTCCTCGCGAGCCTGCCTGATTAGGCTGCTCCTGAGGAAGCATCCTGTCGTCCGCCCCGCGAGGGTCTTGACCTTGAGCTGATGAAGCTGGGCTGCACTAGGCCCCCACTTGAGCCACACCGCAGGCCACAGGAAAGCAAGTCTGGGGACCCCCGTTCCTAGAACGCCGACAGTAGCCCCCGGGCCCAAGGCGCGCCCGGACTTGGCTTAGCAGAGAAGCGAAGGGGCAAGTGCGAAGCGCCATGGGCCCCAGTAGCCTGCGGCCTTGGGCGCTGCATGGCGATTGATTGGACATGGGCGCCTCCGCTTCCCCACTATGCCTCATTACGCGCCCGGCTAGACGGACCCGTGGTTGCACACAGTTGTTCCCCTTTCGCTGCTCGCACGCCTCCTACCTTTCCTTCTTCCTCGAACTCCAACCTCCGCCTCCAATCCGGCTCGAGCTCTCCCCTCTTTCCATTTCCATGGTGCCAACGAAGAAGGAAAAGGGGAAGAAGACCGCGCCTTCGCCCCACTCGCCTCCGGTGGCGGCCCCCGCCGTTGATCAGTCAATCATACTCAATCCCTAAGCCCTGGACAAGGTCCGTTCTGCCCTGGCCACCATCTTCAACGAGTGCGGTAGGACCATGGTCTGGCCTGCGTCCCATGCCTCCTTTGATAGGGTTGTCACGGAGGTCCGGTTCTTCGATGATGCCCTGTGGGTGGGTCTGGTTCCCCCCTTTTCCGCTTTCTTCAATGCGGTGCTCTCCCATTATCAGATCCATATGATGCACCTCGGGCCTGAGTCCATCACCCTCCTGGCTGTCTTCACTTTTGTTTGCGAGGCAATGGTGGGAATTCCTCCTTCCGTTGCCCTGCTGCGTTACTTCTTCTCTTTGCGCCTGAGCCACCCCACTCAATGCTCGAGGTGTGTGAGCTTCCTCGCCGTGCCAGAGACGGCTGCTTCAGGGATCGATTTCGGCCTTCCTCCTCCTGAGGCCAAGTTCAGAGAGCGGTGGCTGTACATGGATGTCGGAGTGCCCAGCCCCCTGCTCTCGCACCCAACCTTGCCTGTTGTTCCCAACTCAGGCTGGGATCATGAGACGCTTGTGAACCCCCAGCTCGCCTTCGTCTGGCGCCGCTTCCAGAGCTTGAGGGCGCTCGACGTGACGACGCCCAAAGTGGTGAAGGAGTTCCTCCAACGTCGCATTGCTCCTCTCCAGCACCACTCTCATCGGATGTGGGACTTTGCGGGGTATAAAGACCGCATGCGGCTTCAGGAGGAGGACCTGGCGCCCGAAGTGATGCGGACGGTGCTCAGGGTCCTGACTGGCGACCCTTCCCCAGGCAGCCTTCGATAAGATGCTACCCTCTTGTATGTTTGCTCGGGCAGGGCCGACTTCGTGAGGCAGATGCCCAGCTTTGACGAGTGGGGGCTGCGCCCGGCTGGCCTCACGGGGCCCCGCAAGAACCCGGTCGCTGTGGTTGCTCTTCCGTTCGCCCACGGTGATCCTGCCTAAGGCGATGGAGCGGGAAGACGAGAGCCACCGAGAGCTGAGGGGGTCGATGTCGAGGTGCTGACGCCGCATGGAGCCCCGAAGGAGGCGTCCCCTGAAGCCCGTCTTGGAGCAGCAGTAGGCGAGGAGCTGCTGCCTGCAGCTCCTAAGGCCGGGGCTTCCGAGGCCCCAACCGTCCCTCATGAGGTGGCGCCTGGTGGCGTCCCCCAGGCTGGTTCCCCTCGCGCTGATCACCTTGACGCCTCCTCCACGCCACAGGCCGATCCTTGCGCCCAGCGCCTAGGCCGGTTCCGCGTGGACTTCGAGGCCCTCCGCAAGAGGAAGGAGGCCTTGGGTGGCGATGATCTCCCTTGCCGCTTGTTGAACCGCAGGAAGTACTTCGCCATGGATGAGTAAGTCATCTTCTCTCTTTGCTCCTTTACCTTATCGTTCCTGCAGCTGACCACAGCCTTTCAGGGCCCTTCTTGTCGAATTCGCGGGGATGGCCAAGGAGGCATTCCTCCAAGCTTTGTCTTCGCTGTTGACCTTGGGCGCGCCGAGCTCGAGCAACGCCCCCGCCGTTGGGCCGGTTGGGGAAGTGATCCGTCCTGCGGGGCACCTCGAGCCTGCACTCCTGCTGTCCTCCCTTCACGAGCTCTCCTGGGGCACAGCTAGCTTGTCCCGCACTCCTCCCCTGATCGTGGATGGTGACTAGCTGAGGTCGGTCTTGAGTTTCTCCTCTGGGAATGGACCGGCGCCAGGCTGGATTCCTGGCGAGGTCCATCCAGCGGTTGCTGGGGTGCCAGCCCCCAAACCCTTATTGGAAGGGGGCACGCCGCCTCAGGGCCCTCTGCGTTCGCCAGTGGCGGAGGATGACACGGGAGACGTGCTTGGGCGCGCTCGGGAGCGCCGCGCCCTTCGCCAAAAGTTTCTTCAGAGGGCGGCTGATGCAGTGAGCCAGCTCGGTGTGGATCTTGCTGGCGAGGATGCGCGACTTGAGGCCGAAGGCCTGCGCCCCGCTGAGGAGAGGTGCAAGCTGAAGGTAGCCATCGCCCTTGTGCGTCACCAGCATGACCTCAACAAAGAGAAGGCCAAAGCATCACTGGCGGCCTCGCGGGAGGCCTGCTCCCAAGCCGTCGAGGAGGCTCGGGAAGCAGACCTGCGGTGCAAGGCTGGAGAGGAGAGCGCATGGGAGCTCCAAGCCTGGAGCAACTCTAAAGAGCAGCAAGTGGAGCTACGTCAGGCGGCCCTTGTGTCGCTGAAGGAGGCTTCCGTCGACCAGGTGGAGCTCCAGAAGTGTGAGGAGGCGCTGATGCTGGAGGCCACTGAGCGCACCCTCGACCTCGAGCGGTTGGAGACGAGGGAGCGCCTGGTGACTCAGGCGGAGGATGATGTTGCCACGCGAGAAGCCCGATTCCAAGAAGAGGTTGACCGCCATGTGGCGGAGGCTCGCTCGAATCTTGAGCGCGAATACGAAGAGAGGCTGGGGCTGATCGGGGCCGAAGCTGAGGGCAGGACCGCTGCCCTCAGGGCCAAGCTGGACGAAGCGACACGGAGTGCGGACTCCTCCGCAGCCACCCTTGGTGCAGCACAGGTGGAGCTGGCCTCTTCCCGTGCCGAGCTGCTTCTTCTCCAACAGAGGGTTGATGACGCCGAGGCCGTTGCACGGCGGAACGAGGACGAGATCCGTCAGCGGCAGACCCTGGAGCGTGAGCATGCCCCCATGCTCCGGACGCTCAGGGAAAGGGCCAATGCGGCCATGCGCAACATTTGCGAGGAGGCTGTTCCCGAGCCTCGTGTGATCAACTATGCTGGCAACCTCCGGTTCTTCACGGACGTGGTGACACAGCTGGAGGCCCGCTCTGACAGGGCCCGCTGGCTTGTCGAGGAGAGAAGCCGAGCCTTGCTTGGGCGTGCCTTCTCTCACGTCTTCAGCTATCTTCAGGATAGGGATCCCCACTTTGATTTCTACACCGCCATCGCACCGGTACCTGTAGCCATCCGAGGTGATCTGGCGCATTGGGTAGAGGGCAACGTGGATGCCCTCGTCACGGCCTTCACATCTAATGACGATGGTGTGATCGTGGCCGCCGATGAAGGTCGCATTGTGAATGAGCCTGGCGTTGATGGAGGTGATGGCGGTGGTGGTGACGACGTCAGTGACGCCAGCGACGCCTCTGGAGGCGCTCCAGAAGACGCGGTGAGTGATATGTTCGATTAATCTAGGTCGCCACTGTTTATCCTGTATGAAAAAGGTTCGGGCTCGGCCCTATAGATTGTAAGAGCATTTTGGGAGGGGGAGACCCTCATGTAAAGGTTTGCAATCAGTATCTTTGTAAAGACCGCATGTGGCTTGTGCTGGGCTTCCAGCCCCGCGATGGGGCAGCTGACTTGTTTACCTTATGACCCGGACGGGTCCCGAGCGAGCCTGCGGGAGCCGCAGCGCCTCGAGTGCCTTCTGGGTGAACCCATTGATTGCGCGGAGAGAACCTCCTGAGAGGGTACGGCGACAACGGTCCGGATTGTAGACATGCTTGGCCCGGCCCGGCTCGTGAGGGGCTCGTGAGGGGAGGTAGCTGACGCTATCTCTGGATGCAAAGCCGAAACCAGAACACGAGAGATTGCTCGAACGAGACTAAACACCCCTTCCCCAAACACACGCAAGTCTCAAGCTCAAATCCAACTTAAATTCAAATCGAAGAACCTTGTCAACAAAGGAAAAGGCAAAAAGCAAAAAGCCGCATCTGGCACCTAGTCTAGTCTTCAACGTGTTCTCACCAGCGCGGAGCTAAGTGATGCCACTGGGCGTGGGCGGGAGCCCCTAAGGCCCGAGGGCGGCTCTCCGAAGACTCCGGGGCATGTACAACCCCACTCATTATTACGTGAGAGTGTCATGGGGCAGCGAGCTTCACAGGCACTTGGCCTTCTTCACAGGTACCGGCCCTGCTTCATATCGCCAGACGAGGGGCCCGCCTTGTGCCACACTCTACCGCCATTAACGGCGGCCGGAGACCAAGGACGACACCAATGGGGTACAGCGGTCGCCAGCGGTTCCCCCGACGACCACGTGTCCTCTGCCGAGGGCAGGCCCTGAGGCACCTCCCCGGCAGAGGGCCTACCTCCTCAAAATTCCTTGCGCCGAGCGCCACGGGGACGAACCCGGATCTCAACCCCTCTCCTGCAGCCCCCGGTGCCCTCCTCCTGAGGGGTAAGGGGCTGCAGTATTGGGGCAGCCATCTGCTCTAGCGACCTGTACCTCCTGCGACCCATGGTTAGCATAAGCTTGCTCCTGAGGAATTAGTGGTACCCAATAGTTGCCGCCACCGGCGCGGTCGTCGAGGCCCTCTTGGGGTTCCTGAAAGAGCTCAGCTTATGACATCTCCTCGCTCTAGCCTGGCCCGAGGAACGAGCCATGGTCTTCTTCTAGTGCACACTCTCGATCCACCATGTGGGGCACGTAAGCTTCTGGGGCCACCGCCCCATGGGCCTCGCCATAGTGCCCTATGCGCCATGCAGCCCGGCTCGGAGCGTTGTCTTGAGGGTGGTGGCGTGGTGGCCTGTAGAGGCCAAAGGCCGTGGCGTGCACTCCTTCGCCGGCCGAAGATGGGGCCGGTGTGACTTGTCACCCGGTGCGGACGGCCAGGTTGGCGTTGAGCAGGTCCAGGAGTCCGCTCGGAGTTGCGTGGGCATGTATGGGGCCGTCGTACGGCCCACCCTGGATCTGGTGTAGCAGCTGGACGCAGAAAGGAGGTGCTCACGAGGCGGCAGCGTCCAGGAGCTCGGCTACTCGCTCTAACAACACGTCGCGGCCGCCCTACAGCAGCCGGCACCGTAGTAGCTCTCGGGCCACCATGAGCGCGGCCATGGAGTTCACCTGCTCCCGTCGGGTGTGCAGCGATGTGGCCGCGGCGTGGCTTGAGGCTCTTGCTGCTGACCGCACCTGCCGCGGTGTGAGGGCAGGCGGCGTCTGGCCGCGTCGCCCACGCCCCACAGCGCCCTGCGGAGCGCGAGCTGCCTGAGGTGTAAGGTTGAGGTCGCCCTGGGTCGGCGGCACGGCGTGGGCGGGCCACGCCGCAAAGCGGTCGTCGTTAGCAGTCGGGTCGTTCGACATCAGAACGGTGAGGCGACGGAACGCGAGGCGGCGGATGAAGGATTCCGGCGCACCACTACCTGGCGCGCCAAATGTCGGATTTCGGGCTCCGGCAGACCCTTGAGGTTCAAACTCTGGGATGCGCATGAAGATCTATCCCCTACCACTCGCGTCTTGAAGCCTCGCAAGGAATCTAGGCTAGAAAGAAGAACACACAAGGGACACGAGATTTAAACTAGTTCAGGCCACCATTGTGGTGTAATACCCTACTCCAGTGTGTGATGTGGTGGATTGCCTGAGGGGCTGATGATGAGCAATACAAGGGGAGAATAGCCTCGTGAGGGACTGTTCTTGAGCTGGTGCGATGAACTGCTTGGGTGAGTTCAGTCGCCTCTCTCTAGTCTATGCGCAATTTGGATCTGATTAGATGCCTCTCTGCTGTGGTGGCTAGCCCTATTTATAGGGGAAGGCCCTGGTCCTCTTCCCAAATAATGAGCGGTAAGGGCGCCAACAATTGGCCATTTTGAAGGGGAACATCTAGTACACTTATCCTGACTAAAGTTGGTCTTCGGCTGCCAAAGGTTCTGACGATGAGGCCGTCCTGGGCTCCACGATGTCCTCCATCCTGCCGTTCCGCTAGTCTTGGTCTTGTTGCACCAAAACAATAACCTTTGCTTGATGCCTTGGCTTGTGCTTGCCCCCTTTGCACCGAAGGGGAAACAAGGACACTGCACGGGCCGGCGCCCGCCTGGCGCCCGCTTGGTCTCGATCGTCATGGCTTGTGTCACGGGATCCTCACGAGGTGCCCTTGCCTTGATCTCTCCGCCTCCTCGCGAGCCTGCCTGATGAGGCTACTCCTGAGGAAGCCTCCTGTCGTCTGCCCCGCGAGGCTTGGCCCCTCGCGAGGGTCTTAAGCTTGAGCTGATGAAGCTGGGCTGCACTGGGCCCCCACTTGAGCCACGCCGCAGGCCGCAGGCAGGCAAGTCTGGGGACCCTCGTTCCAAGAACGCCGACAGGAGTTGTTTTGGCTTCCCCTCGAGGTGACAATTTTTTTATGTGCTCCAGTTGATGTTTCCCTGTACTAACAACGCAACTGAGTATGAAGCCTTACTCCATGGTCTCTGGATGGCTAAGGAGATGAGCTTAAGCCGGGTAAGGTGCTTCGGCGACTCAGATCTGGTGGCTCAGCAGGTATCAGGCAAGTGGGATTCTAAGGATCCTCTGATGGCAGCTTATCGCCGTGAAGTCGATGCAATTGCAGGGCACTTCAATGGTTATCTGGTGGAGCACATTGACCGCAGAAAGAACGAGGCGGCTGATGCTTTAAGCCGGCTGGAATCTCAGCGTAAACTGATGCTGCCTAATATTTTTTTGGATATTCTGCATAACCCTTCTGTCAAGCTACCCACACAGGAAGACTTGGCTGTTCCTGACCCAGAAGCACAATTGGTGGCGGCTCTTCATGTCATTCCAGATTGGACGGTGCCATACCTGGCTTACATGACTCGGGGCGAATTGCCTGAGGATGAAACTTTGGCCAGGCAGATAACCCGACGGTCTAAGTCTATGACGATTGTCAGTGGCGAGTTGCATCATCGCAGTGTTACAGGGGCGTTTCAGTGTTTCTCCTGAAGAAGGCCAAGAAATTCTTCACGAAATTCATGAAGGAGATTGTGGTCACCACACCGGGTCAAAATCCCTCATGGCTAAGTCTTTCCATCATGGATTCTATTGGCTGACGGCTCATGCTGATGCAGAGGACTTGGTCAGTAAATGTGATGGTTGTCAGAAGTTTTCAAGACGAGCTCATGTGCCGGCTCAAGAATTGAGGATGATTCCAATTGCATGGCCATTTGCAGTCTGGGGGCTTGACATGGTTGGACCTTTTAAAAGGTCCAAAGATAAAAAGACCCACCTCTTGGTGGCGGTTGATAAATTTACAAAGTGGGTTGAGGCAGAACCAGGCAATAAGTGTGATGCAGCCACGGCGGTTCAATTCATGAAAAAGGTGATATTTCTCTTCGGCTTTCCACACAGCATTATAACTGACAATGGTACGAATCTGTCTAAAGGCGCCATGGAGGAGTTTTGCCAATGTGAGCATATTCAGCTTGATGTTTCATCAGTGGCTCACCCCCAATCCAATGGTTAAGCCGAGAGAGCCAATCAGGAGATCTTGAAAGGAATCAAGCCCCGGCTCTTGGTCCCCTTACAGAGGACGTCGGGTTGCTGGGTTGAGGAGTTACCCTCTGTGTTATGGAGCATTAATACTACTCCTAACGGATCTACGGGTGATACACCTTTCTTCATGGTCTATGGAGCTGAGGTAGTTCTCCCTAGCGACATCTGTCATGACTCGCCTCGCGTAGCGGCTTATGTTGAGGTGGACAATGAACATGCACGTCAGGATGCTCTTGACCTATTAGATGAACAGAGGGACTTGGCAGCAGCTCGGTCAGTGATTTACCAGCAAGACTTGCGCTGATATCACAGCCGCCGGGTCAAGTCCAGATCCTTTTAGGAAGGTGATTTGGTGCTCCGGCTCATCCAGGATCAAACTGATGTGCACAAGCTATCCCCACCTTGGGAAGGGCCCTTTGTGGTCAGCAAGAACTTGAACAACAGGTCATATTACCTCATCGATGTTCAAGAGCGCAAAGACTCACGTAAATCGGAGGAAGAGACCCGCCGGCCGTGGAACATAGCTCATCTTCGGCATTATTACACTTGAGCCATAGGCTCTCCTGATGTACATATTTTGCCAATGGATATATTATGATAAATAATAAAGCAGGACCTCTGTCCTTTTTTCCCCAGGTAATTTTGTCATTATTATTGTCATTATTTTTCACATGATCACTTGGGGGTTGATCACATTTGATCCGGCTTATGGTCATATTGGAATCTAGCCATTAAAAATTATGATCAATAGGGGGCTTCCTGTTCAAACATAGGTCGTATTCGAACCAAAGAGAACACAACTGTCGGTACCCTTTTGATTGGCACACTGCCGAGCTCACTAGGGGGCTTCTTGATCATATTCGAATCATAGCTTAACCCCTTTTGGGAACCGACTTTGATCGTATTTGAATCAGAGTCGTTAAAAAACTTTCAAGGTCATTAGGGGGCTTCCTTTTCAAACATAGGTCATATTCGAACCAAAGAGAACACAGCTATCGGTACCCTCTTGATCGGCGCAACGCCAAAGCCATTGGGGGATACATGGTCGTATTCGAATCCTAGCTTAAACCCCTCTGGAACGGTTTACTTATCGTATTTGAATCAGTAGCCTTGCAATGTTTTATTCTTCTTTATTTAAGCTATCTTTTGAATACCCTTTTGACTTGAGACTTTTTCTGAGGCTTACAAGTTTAAATATGATTGCTTTAACCCGGCTCAATATCGACTGATGAGTCGCCGATCCATAAGCATCACTGTACCTTTGAAATTTTTGGGTATCCAAAGACTGGGTTATCACCATTACCGATCGGGTTATATAAACCGGCGGTGCAAATCTAAGAAGTCCTAAGCATAGGATAATGGGTATTGTTTTTACAACAAGCTAATCTATGACTCTTTTTAAATCCTTTTGACCCGCCTGGTTTTCAGATGTCAAGGGATTTTTGCAGTCTGTTTTCATATGTAGGACAGTTTTTGAAACCTGATCAAGCATACGGTAAGCAGATGAGAAGTAACATGGATGGATACAATACGGCTGTCTAATGGTGTTCAGCATTAAAACGTGCACAATGGCACAGCCAAAATAGAGTTATTTCTATCCTATTACAGGACTCCTTGAGTCCAAATAATTCACATTGTTTTTTTAGTACACCCCATGTATGAGCCGCCACAGCAGGTTCACCTTCATGATTGGCCCGAAGCGTCCGGGTTAGCCCTCTCCGCGCTTTCGCCCTGCTCCCTTTCCTGGAAGGTTGACGATGACCAGTCAATGTTGTTCAAGGCTTCAAATTCAGCTTCAGCATCAACAAGGCTGGCCGGGTCAACTTCAGGAGCAAAGGTATGCTTACGGAGTGGGGGAATCAGACTGGTCACTTCGTAGTGAGGCGTTGGAATTCTCCGATTCTCTTCATCATAACACCCCTGGTAGTTGGTAAGATCCACTTCATTTGCTATCAGAGTCGCCACAGGGCATGTCTCTTTGACACAGGCGAGAAAGTCTGCATCTTCAAAAGGAGTGCCGTCTTCCTTCAGGCTTGGGTAGCCGATGGCAATGTTAGCCGGGTCTAGTTCTGGTAACCAAGCCTTAGCCCGGCTTAAAGTGTTTACCGCTCTGGCTCTTGCAGCTAACCGCCTCAGTTCATTGAACCGCTGAGGGAGAACGGACAGCTTCTTCAAGACCTCTACCAGGAGGGTTGGCACTTCATTCGACAGAGCCACCGTGGCTAATGCACGTTGAGACCCGGTGTACAACTGTTCCACCAAAGTGTATACTGCCTTCAGTTTGGTCATCATGTTTTGGTTCAAATTTGAGCTTCTGGGGCCTATATAAACCTGATCAGGTGCGTTAATTCTAGTCTTATGATCAATTGAAAAGGCTTAGGTATTTAAAAAACACTTGCAGGGCGACTTACCAAAGATTGCGGAGACCATTTGCGAGACGTGATGATGTTTTAAACCGGCTAACTCACCGGTGACTTCTTCCAGAGCCGCCTCCGCTTTTTCAGCTCGGTTAATCAATGATGTCTTTTCATCAACCCAGGCTTTCTTTTCAACCTCAAATTCTTTCTTCAGTTTTTCTTGCTCAAAAACACTGAATTTGAACTTGGTGTTGGCTTTTTCAATTTCCAACTCTTGGGTCTCAAGGCGGTTCTTCAGATTAGTCACCTCGGATTCGAGTTGGCTCGTGCTGGCCTATACAAGTACAGAATAAGAGTCAAGTCAATTGTTTATATAATGTTAAAGTCCCAAGCATTTTGCCAGCAATAACACTTGGCACTTGGGGGCTAATGTTCCAAAGAGTTTTCTTTTCCATGGCGGTTCATAAGATGGCGATTTATAAGAGTAAGTCCCAAGCATTTTGCATGCAATAATACTTGGCACTTGGGGGCTAATGCGTATTGCTGTTCAAGGACCCATAAGAATTTTTATATAAGAACCAACTCAACCATATTGGTCAAGCCGCCCCTTGGGGACTACATGGTAAGCCGGAAATTTTTATATATTTCTTTCCTTTATGTTGCTAAGTTTGTTTCAAAGTCTACATCATAAGCATCATAAGCAGTAGACTTGGGGGCTAGCATACTAAAGGTTAATGAACAAAAGAGAATGTGTTATACCTTGAATTTTTGGTGCATCTGCTTCACCATGTCAATCTCGAGGTTTCGGTTGCTGTGCACTTGGCTCATGTAGCCAGAAAAGATGTCTCCAATGCTCATATGAGCATAGTTAGCAACATCCATCTTGACTCGGCGCTGGTCCAGAAGTTCTTCCTTGGCGGGGCATTTGGCCAGCACAGTTGGCCTTCCCAGCTCAATATAGCTGGTTCTGGTGATCTCTACATCAGCATTGGAAGGATCATCTGTCCGGACCGGGCTAGGAGCCTTGGTATTCTCTGATTCATCGACAGCTTGATCAGTGGGCAGGTCGGTAGCAGGGGGTGGTAAGTCTTGCGCTGGCTCAGATGGCGGCTCACGAGTAGTTGAGTCCGGCACGGTTGTTTCAAGAACCGGCTCAGTCGCAACTCTATCGTCAGCTGGTTTATTCTTCCTAACCCTTTTCCTGGGCTTGGCTTGACCACTACGTCAAAATAAAAGATTAATACATATGCAAGGCATTAAAATAAATGCAAAATGAGCGGGTTATCATACCCTGGAGCAGTCTTGAAAGTTGGCAGATTCGACTGTAGTGACTCGCCGGAGGAAGGGGAAGTATCCTGGTAATCCGAGTCAGAAGAATTGAGTGGTTGACGAAAGAGACCCGCCAAGGGGTAAAATTTATTTAAAACAAAAGTGACCTCCTTCCGGCGTTTCCTTGGAGTGTTTGGTAAGCCGGAGGAGAGCTCCGCGTCCTTGCTGGTCCGGGTCTGCCTCCGGCTCTCATGAATTTGCCGCTTCAAAAGAAATTGAGGATCGTGATGAGCTAAAGGATGAGAAAATCTTACTTTCCGGGTCACTCTACTGATATTCCGTCTTGGCAAAGGCTCGGAGTCGGAGGAAAGGATAGTTACCTCATCAGCCTTGTTATGGATTGCTCCTGTGTCCTCCTGCTGATGATCAGTGTCAATAAGATGGTTAAAAAATAAGCCAAGGGAGTCAAGGGCTACCTCCGACTCAGAAGAGTTCGCTAGCCGAAGCAGGTCAGAAGCGGTAGCTTTCTTGCCATTCCTTTTGATAGCTTCTTTCCTGGCGGCTTTCTTTTCTTTTCTGGCTCTCTTGGCAGCTTCATGATCATATTTAACTTTCCAAAATTTATCACCCGCCTGCAAAGATTAAGCATATTCATGAGTATGGGTGAAACATTAAGAAATTAAGATAATCATTTCATGTGGGCGGTTTACCTTTGGAGTCGGGTTATCTTTGCAGAAGGGGGCTAGGCCCACCTTGCCGTAGTCCACCAGACTCTCATTAAGAAGAGACTTGGTCATATCGTCAATGACATGGGCAGGTAAGTCGTCAGGGCTATGACGCAGAGGATCATTCTTGGCGCCAGTATATTCGCACATCAAGCCGGTGCGGCGGCTCAACGGAATAACCCGCCAGGCGAGCCAAACCCGGACCAGGGTCAATGCCAGTCAACCCGTTCCCCAAGAGAGCCTTGATCTTGGCTAAAGTAGGAGCAAGTGATTTACGCTCCGTGGCTGTAATCTTGTCAGGTAAAGGATGATTGGTTTCAAGATGAAGGGAACAAAAGCCGGGCAGAGGGTTCTCATTAGCCGGGGAGGTATCCTTGCAGTAGAACCATGTCATATTCCAATCTTTGGGGTGGCTTGGCGGGTTAGCATAGGGAAAGATCACATCCCTACGACGCTGGATCGAGACTCCGCCAAGTTCCAAGCTTTGGCCGCTAGCGCATTCAGTCTGGTGGTTCAAATAGAATAGTTCTCTGAAAAGCAGTAAATTGGGTTCTTCACCAAGGTAAACTTCACTGAACACTTGGAAGTTGTAGATATTAGACACGGAATTGGGTCCGATGTCTTGTGGGTGAAGGTCAAAGAAGTTTAGCACATCTCTGAAGAATTTTGAGCCGGGAGGAGTAAATCCCCGGTTCATATGATCTGTGAAAACAATGACCTCTCCGTCTTTGGGTTGAGGAAATTATTCATCCGGGTTAGGAGCACGATAAGGCATGACTTCTTTTTTCGGCAGATAGCCGGTCTTCACAAAGTCATCCAAAGTGCTATCACTGACAATGGATTTAACCCAATTAGAAGACGTAGGTGCCTTGGGTGCCATTCTGATTGAAAACCTAAGACAAAGTAAAAGTGCCGGTTCAAATTTAAGCCGGACAGGAGAAAAGTATTACTGTGCATATTCAAAATGGCGGCTTATGAAGGGGCCTAATGGTATAAGGATAATTATGTCCTGGTTAGTTAAGCCGCCATAGGTTCTATAAGTCGTCAGCACTATTTAAACCAACAGGGGTGGTTCAGATTATTAATTGAGCATTACTTCCTTAAAGCCGGCGATCGGAGTCGCATGACTAGATAAATCTAACAAAGTATGGATTTTGCCTAAGTGTTGTACAAACAGGTTTCACAATTCGCAGCAGTTATTTTGTATCAAACAAAGGTTCAGAAAAGAAAAATTACTAGACCTAAAAACAGGGCGTAGAGGAGTTCATGTGCTATAATAGGGTTTTCTTACATGGAAAGGAGATCTATTGATAACCAAAATGGATGTGGAACACGAACCGCATAAGGTCTATGGGGTTTTTTGGATCGAAAGAAGCCATGGCAAGAAGAAGACAAGAACTTGGATGAACTGTGCCCGGTACAGAGGAACACGCTAGCCCTAGTGTAAATCTATGGCGCGGAAAGGGGAAGTACTTACTGCAGAAGATCTATGGAGGAGGAATGTTGTCGTTCTCTGGTCAACGTTAGGTCGATGCAGCGGCAAAGCTCGATGGAGACGAGGTGCGCTGTGGTGACGGCGGCGGAGCTCCAGTAACAGATGGGGGTGAGAGGAAGAAGATGCAGAATGGGGAGAATGAGAAGAGACCTAATCGGGTCTATTTATAAGGAAAAGACTGTTAAGTGGGTGCAAAAAACGAGGAGGCCAGAAAACATAGTTATCCAAATACAAGGATGCCTCGATTTTTGGATGGTCATTAAGACAAAGATCCGTTGAGATACATTGGACGAACCGCGTATTTATGGCAGGTGACGTCATGGCGGGTTACCACAAATTCAAAGGATGACGTCATGGCGGGTTACAAAAAGCTTCATAAGCAAGGAGCAGAAGATTTTTTTTAAGTATCCAAGATTGACATGAACCAGTTCAAATCAATCTGGGGCCTAATGTTGGGGATATAACTATTAGGTATGACCCGCCCAGGAGGGTTCGGGTTATACCTATGAGTATTCTTGAAGCCGAAGACCAAGGTTGAGATGGCGGTTCAGTAGGGCCCAAAGCCCATAGGCGACTTAAGGACAGTAGTGATAAACCGCCATGTATGCGTGACTTGTGTTGTAAGACAAGAAATATTAAGAGACCGAGCCGGACACTGTTTATAAGCCGGCCGGGACTCTATAGAGCTGCGGGGCGTCGGCCTCTGTATATAAAGGGACGAGCCGGTGGCGGTTCAGGGCAATTAACATCAACTCGAGAGCTAGGTCAAACGATTTGCTCCCTGGTTATCGAGATATAAGCAATCCCACTCAAAACTGGACCGTATGATTTTACCTTCACCATAAGGGGCCGAACCAGTATAAACCTCGTGTCATTTGTCACGATTAACCCCTTCAAGCTTCCTAGTTGCGATGGCTCCATGAATAAGTCATTTCCCTAGGACATCTGTCATGACAATTCCACGACACTATGCCTTGTTTCCTATCATTGCAATACCATTTACGCTCACTTTTATCATTAGTTACCTTTCTGTTTTTATATTTTCAGATTACAAAAACCTATATCTACTATCCATATTGCACGTGTATCACCATCTCTTCGCTGAAATAGTGCACCTATACAATTTACCATTGTATTGGGTGTGTTGGGGACACAAGAGACTCTTTGTTATTTGGTTGCAGGGTTGCTTGAGAGAGACCATCTTCATCCTACGCCTCCCACGGATTGATAAACCTTAGCTCATCCACTTGAGGGAAATTTGCTACAGTCCTACAAACCTTTGCACTTGGATGCCCAAAAACGTCTACAAGAAGAAGGTTGTGTAGTAGACATCAAGCTCTTTTCTGGCGCCGTTGCCGGGGAGGCTAGGTAAGCGGCACCCACACCCCGTCATCTAAGCTCTTTTCTGGCGCCGTTGCCGGGGAGGTGAGTGCTTGAAGGTGTATCTTTAGATCTTGCAATCAAATCTTTTTGTTTCTTGTTTTATCACTAGTTTAGTTTATAAAAGAAAATTTCAAAAAATGGAATTGAGTTTGTCTCATACGCTTCATATTTTTAATATTTCGTGAGTATGATGAAAAGGAAAATTGTGCTCAAGTGCTAGTAGAAGAATGCATTAAAATGTTTGGTACTAGATCTTTGTATGATGAGCATGATTGCAATTTTGTTACTATGAATTCCTTGAATATCCATGATGCTTGATATGCAAAGCCACAAGTGTGGGGATTCTATGTTTGATGAATATGAAAGTGGATTTGGAAGAGTGTCAACTTTATTTAGTGATTATTCCACTATTTCGGAAGAGGTTCCAATTGATTATGAGAACAAAGTTGCTATCTATGATGATTATTGTGATGACTTGTATGCTATTAAGAATAATGATAACCATGAAACTTGTCATCATGATTTTAATTTTCAATTGGATTATGCCGCACATGATAATTATTATGTTGAGTTTGCTCCCACTACTATTCATGAGAAGAAATTTGCTTATGTGGAGAGTAGTAAATTTTCTATGCTTGTAAATCATGAAAAGAATACTTTAGGTGATGGTTATATTATTGAATTCATTCATGATGCTACTGAACATTATTATGAGGGAAGAATATATGCTTGTAGAAATTTCAATAATATCAAGTTTCCTCTCTATGTGCTTAAAATCTTGAAGCTATGCTTGTGTTACCTTCCTATGCTAGTTGATTATTGTTCCCACAAGTTGTTTGCTCACAAAATCCCTATGCATAGGAACAGTGTTAGACTTAAATGTGCTAGTCATATGCTTCATGATGCTCCCATTATGTTTCAATTCTTATCTTTTATGTGAGCATCATTGTAATCATCATGCCTAGCTAAAAAGTCATTAAAGAGAAGCGCTTGTTGGGAGACAACCCAATATTTACCCTTAATGTTTTTGTGTGTTCACATTATTATTCTACTGTAGTAATCATGTTTTATAGCTTTTGTTTCAATAAAGTCACAAGTAAGACCTTTAGGATAGCTTACGGTGATAGTTGGGTTGATCCTCCTGAAAATCAGAAACTTTTGCACCCAGTAAATTAGTTTTTTTAATTCACAGAAACGTGCTTATGATATGATTCTTTTTGCTATGGATTGGTACACAAATTTATTAGGACTTCCTAATTTGGTAGGATTTTTGGAGTTCCATAAGAATACGTTTGATACAGATTACTGCTGACTGTTCTGTTTTTGACAGATTCTGTTTTCTATATGTTGTTTACTTATTTTGATGAATCTATGAGTAGTATCGGAGTGTATGAACCATATAGAAGTTACAATACAGTAGATATTACACCAATATAAATTTAGAATGAGTTCATTACAGTACCTAAGTGGTGGTTTTATTTTCTTATACTAACAGAGCTTACGAGTTTTCTGTTAAGTTTTGTGTTGTGAAGTTTTCAAGTTTTGGGTAAAGATTCGATGGACTCTGGAATAAGGAGTGGCAAGAGCCTAAGCTTGGGGATGCCCAAGGCACCCCAAGGTAATATTCAAGGACAACCAAGAGCCCAAGCTTGGGGATGCCCCGGAAGGCATCCTCTCTTTCGTCTTCGTTCATCGGTGACTTTACTTGGAGCTATATTTTTATTCACCACATGATATGTGTTTTGCTTGGAGCATAATTTTCTTGTGTTAGTTTTTTCTTTCTGTTATTTAGAATAATGTTCTGCATATTTAGTTTCAATAAAAATGTCAAGGATAGCCTTTACCATGCTTATTTTGCTAGTATACATGTTGCTGTCTGAAAACTGAAAGTTTACCGCTGTTGCAAAAATTCCCTAGAAAAGTCAGAGAATGATATAATGTTGAAACTTTTTGCATATTGAGCTCTGATAAATCTTATACAGCGTACTTTTTTTCTCATAATTTTTGGAGTTAGGGAAGTATGATGAATCTTGCATTCTTTACAGACTGTACTGTTTTGGCAGATTGTTGTTATGTTTTGTTTGCATCTGTTTGCTTGTTTAATGATTCTATTTGAGGATAGGGGTATTAAATATGCAGAGGCATTTAGTATGAAATGTTGAATAATAATTTTAGTGATTTGTTATAGTAGAAAATGATAAGGTTTTTGCATTGGTTTATACTAACCTATCTCACGAGTTCTTGTTGAGTTTGGTGTGGATGAAGCTTTTGAGAAATAGAGAAACCGTGATATGAGAGGGATTAAGGAGACACAAAAGTTCAAGCTTGGGGATGCCCAAGGCACCCCAAGATAATATTTCAAGAAGTCTCAAGCAGCTGAGCTTGGGGATGCCCCGTTAGGCATCCCACCTTTCTTCTTCAATAACTATCGATTAGTATCGGTTGAACCAAAGTTTTTGCTTCTCCACATGACTTGTGCTATCCTTGCAATGTCATTTTATTTTGTTTTGCTTGCTATTTGAATACAAACCAAGATCTGAAATTCTTTAATGAGAGAGAGTCTTCACATAGTTACATAATTATTTAGCTACTCATTGATCTTCACTTATATCTTTTTGGAGTAGTGTGTCATTTACTCGTGTGCTTCACTTACATCCTATTAGTAAATGGTTGAATGAGTTGATTGTCATAAATCTGAAATTATATATGTCTCATTTGCTTATCCCATGGGGAGTAATGACTTCACATCTAAGAAGTAGAGGTTGTAAATTTATTGAAGGTTAGCAAGCATTGTATAGGTTATTTGAACAATTCATGAAAGAATATTGAAGGAAGAGAGATTTCACATATAAATATACTATCTTAGACATATTTAATAATTGTGAGCACTCATTAAGTATGACATGCTAAAGAGTTGATGTTGGACAAGGAAGACAACGTAGGCCGAGTTCTTTTGCCAGAATCTGGGGATTCTCCCAGAATCCAACCCCTACCCAGCTTCTCCCAGAATCTTTGAGCCACATTTGTTTTACAATCCTATCTAATTAGACTTTAACTAGATAGGATTGTAAAACAAATGGGGCTCAAAGATTCTGGGAGAAGCTGGGTAGGGGTCGGATTCTGGCAAAAGAACTGGGCCGTAATGGGTTATGTTTTCTCACATCTCAGTTAAAGTATATTGTCATGGATCATTCAAACATGTTGAGCTTGCATTTCCCCCTCATGCTAGCCAAATTCCTTGCACCAAGTAGAGATACTACTTGTGCTTCCAAATATCCTTAAACCCAGTTTTGCCATGAGAGTCCACCATACCTACATATGGATTGAGTAAGATCCTTCAAGTAAGTTGTCATCGGTGCAAGCAATAAAAATTGCTCTCTAAATATGCATGATTTATTAGTGTCAAGAAAATAAGCTTTATACAATCTTGTTATGGAAGCAGTAAAAGCGACTAACTACATAATAAAGGTCCATATACAAGTGGCAATATAAAGTGACATTCTTTTGCATTAAGATTTTGTGCATCTAACCATAAAAGCGCATGACAACCTCTGCTTCCCTCTGCGAAGGGCCTATCTTTAACTTTATGTCTTATACTTTATGCAAGAGTCAAGGTGATCTTC
>NC_041391.1:69691695-69711052 GCF_002162155.2 Triticum dicoccoides | reverse complement strand
ATTGGATGTAAGTTAGTATGAACTATTATTGTTGACATCACCCAAAGGTGAATACGTTGGGAGGCAACACTATAAGCCCCTATCTTTCTCAGCGTCCGATTAAAACTCCATAACCATAAGTATTGCGTGAGTGTTACCAATTCTAGAAGACTATATGATAGTTGAGTATGTGGAGTTTGCTAAATCAAAGCTCTGACATAGACCCTTCCTGAAAATAAGATGAATTGTAATTGTTTGATGACTGAGAATGAAGTTTGCTAGTTTTCAAGAAAGTTTATGGTCTATGCTTCAACATGTGAATTGATTGTTACTTGTTCGTGAGAAGTTTTATGAGATGAACTATTGTTATGACATATAATCATGCTAGAAAAGGTGTTTGAAATTATCATTGATCAAACTTGTGCACCTGCTAGCATTCACACTTCATAAATTCTTTCTTTTATCATTTACCTACTCGAGGACGAGCAGGAATTAAGCTTGGCGATTGAGGGAGTCATGGACTAGGGGGTGTCCGGATGGCCGGACTATGACCTTTGACCGGACTCCCGGACTATGAAGATACAAGATTGAAGACTTTGTCCCATGTCCGGATAGGGACTTTCCTTGGCGTGGAAGGCAAGCTTGGCGATACGATATGAAGATCTCCTCCCATTGTAACCGACTCTGTGTAACCCTAGCCCTCTCCGGTGCCTATATAAACCGGAGAGTTTTAGTCCGTAGGACGAACAACAATCATACCATAGGCTAGATTCTAGGGTTTAGCCTCTTTGATCTCGCGGTAGATCAACTCTTGTACTACCCATATCACCAATATTAATCAAGCAGGAGTAGGGTTTTACCTCCACCGAGAGGGCCCGAACCTGGGTAAAAATATTGTGTCCCTTGTCTCCTGTTACCATCTGCCTAGACGCACAGTTCGGGACCCCCTACCCGAGATCCGCCGGTTTTGACACCGACATTGGTGCTTTCATTGAGAATTCCTCTGTGTCATCGCCTTTAGGCCCGATGGCTTCTTCGATCGTCAACCACGACGCGGTCCAGGGTGAGACTTTTCTCCCCGGACAGATCTTCGTATTCGGCGGCTTCGCACTGCGGGCCAACTCGCTTGGCCATCTGGAGCAGATCGGAAGCTACGCCCCTGGCCATCAGGTCAGGTTTGGAAGCCTAAACTACACTGCCGACATCCGCGGGGACTTGATCTTCGATGGATTCGAGTCGTGGCCGAGCCAGCCGCACTGTCTCGATGGGCATGATCTAGCTCTGCCGCCGGACAGCGCCCAGAGTGCCGCTCAGGTGTCCGCTCCGACCATTAGCTCGGAGCCAACTGCGCTAGTCAGGGACGGACGGTTGGATGCCGCCCCGGAAGTCGCAATCTCTACGGCGATAGAGCCAAATACCAGCCTAGTCCTTTGCAAGGCCTGTGACTCCAAGGTGCCGGACTCCGTTCCGGACTCCGAATATTCTGCACCCCTTCCGATCGAACCCGACTGGGCTCCGATCATGGAGTTCACCGCCGCGGACGTCTTTCAGCACTCGCCCTTTGGCGATATCCTGGATTCACTAAAGTCTCTCTCTTTGTCAGGAGAGCCCTGGCCGGACTATGGTCAGCAGGGTTGGGATGCGGACGACGAGGAAATTCGAAGCCCACCCACCACCCACTTTGTAGCCACTATCGACGATCTAACCGACATGCTCGACTTTGACTCCGAAGACATCGACGGTATGGACGGCAATGCGGGAGACGACCAAGAACCAGCACCTATAGGGCACTGAAAGGCCACCTCTTCATATGACATATACATGGTGGACACCCCCAAAGCAGGGGACGACGATGAAAAAGCGGAGGATGACCCCTCCAAGAAGCAACCCAAGCGCCGACGTTAGCGGCGCCGCTCTAAATCCCGCCAAAGCAAGAAGGGAGAATCCGGCACCGAAGACATCAACACCCCGGACAGTGCCGAAGACAACCCCCTTCAGTAGGATTCAGCACCGGAGGACGAAGGAGCCAGCCCTCATGAGAGAGCGGCAGGCACAGAGGTCGAGGAAGACAATTATATGCCTCCCTCTGAAGACGAGGCAAGCCTCGACGACGACGAATTCGTCGTGCCAGAGGATCCCGTCGAACAAGAGCGTTTCAAACGCAGGCTTATGACCACAGCAAGCAGCCTCAAGAAAAAATAGCAGCAGCTTAAAGCTGACCAAGATCTGCTAGCCGACAGATGGACTGAAGTCCTGGCGGCCAAAGAGTATATACTCGAGCGCCCCTCCAAAAGTTACCCAAAGCGCAGGCTGCTACCCCAACTAGAGGAGGAAGCAACTAAACCTACATCACCAGCGTACGATGCGCCCAATCGGCCACCCCGTCGCCGCGACAGAGAGGCCTTTCGGCCCCCAATCCAAGCTGCACCCCGGCGCCGCTCTAAAAATACCAAAGCACGGGGAAACGCAACAGACCTGCGAGATATATTGGAGGGTAAGGCAAGGCAAACCAGATCGATCTACGGATCGCGTGGGCGCCCCACATCACCGGACGATTACCGTCACACCAGATATGATAAATACGGCCAGGACAAATACAACAGACAAAGCTCATCCGAGCTACGTCGCGATATAGCCCAGTACAGGGGCGCCGCACACCCACTGTGCTTCACAGACGAAGTAATGGATCATCAGATCCCCGAGGGTTTTAAACCCGTAAACATCGAATCATACGATGGCACAACTGATCCCGCGGTATGGATCGAGGATTATCTCCTTCATATCCACATGGCCCGTGGTGACGATCTACACGCCATCAAATACCTCCCGCTCAAGCTTAAAGGACCAGCTCGGCATTGGCTTAACAGCCTGCCAGTAGAGTCAATAAGTTGCTGGGAGGACCTGGAATCCGCATTCCTCGATAACTTCCAGGGCACTTATGTGCGACCACCAGACGCCGATGACCTAAGCCACATAATCCAGCAGCTAGAGGAATCGGCCAGACAATTCTGGACACGGTTCCTAACCAAGAAAAATCAAATAGTCGACTGTCCGGATGCCGAGGCCCTTGTAGCCTTCAGGCACAACATCCGAGACGAATGGCTTGCCCGGCACCTAGGACAGGAAAAGCCGAAATCTATGGCAGCCCTCACGACACTCATGACCCGCTTTTGCGCGGGCGAAGACAGCTGGCTAGCTCATAGCAATAACATAACCAAGAGCCCTGGCAATTCGGATACCAAGGACAACAATGGCAGGTCACGTCGCAACAAGCACAAGCGCCACATTAATGGCGACAATACCGAAGATACGGCAGTCAATGCCGGATTCAGAGGATGTAAACCTGGTAAGCGGAAGAAGCCATTCAAAAGAAACCCTCCGGGCCCATCCAACTTAGACCGGATACTCGATCGCTCGTGCCAGATACACGGCACCCCCGAACAACCAGCCAACCACACCAACAGGGATTGTTGGGTGTTCAACTAGGCAGGCAAGTTAAGTGTCGAAACCAGAGACAAGGGGCTGCGTAGCGATGACGAGGAGGAGCCCCGGCCGCCGAACAACAGAGGACAGAAGGGCTTCCCCCCGCAAGTGCGAACGGTGAACATGATATACGCAACCCACATCCCCAAAAGGGAGCGGAAGCGTGCCCTCAAGGACGTCTATGCGTTGGAGCCAGTCGCCCCAAAGTTTAACCCATGGTCCTCCTGCCCGATCACTTTTGATCGAAGGGACCACCCCACTAGCATTCGTCACGGCGGATTCGCCGCGTTGGTCCTAGACCCAATCATTGACGGATTTCACCTCACTAGAGTCCTCATGGATGGCGGCAGCAGCCTGAACCTGCTTTATCATGATACAGTGCGAAAAATGGGTATAGAGCCGTCAAGGATTAAACCCACAAAGACGGCCTTTAAAGGCGTCATACCAGGTGTAGAAGCCAGCTGTATAGGCTCGGTTACACTTGAAGTGGTCTTCGGATCCCCGGATAATTTCCAAAGCAAAGAGTTAATCTTCGACATAGTCCCATTCCGCAGTGGCTATCATGCCCTGCTCGGACGAACCGCATTTGCAAAATTCAATGCGGTGCCGCACTATGCATATCTCAAGCTCAAGATGCCAGGCCCTCGCGGAGTCATCACGGTAAATGGAAACACCGAACGCTCTCTCCGAATGGAGGAGCACACAGTGGCCCTGGCGGCGGAAGTACAGAGCAGCCTCCCAAGGCAACTCTCCGATCCGAGTGTCAAACGTCCGGACAACGTCAAGCGCGCCCGAAGCAACCTACAACAGCACCGACCGGCACGATCCGAGCAAGCATAGCAGTGCGGCCCCAACCCCAGCCCTCGCCAGATGGTGCTATCGGTACCACGCGTACATAATTACGCTTTGAAAATACCATGGGCATAAGGGGAGGGGCACAACTACGGCACGCCCGGAATGCGGCTCAACCGCACTTAGGGGCTCCCTATTTCGCTGTTTTCTTTTTTTATTTTTATATATACTTTCAGGACCCAACTATCCGGAAGGCCTGTCCGGCGATAAACTCGCCGAACACACGATGCAACAGCCAGGGCGCGAACAAGCTGCGTTGTATGTCCAGGTGGTCTCTATAACGAGCTAAATACCCATTTTGCTTAAATTACGCAGCTTGCCCATGGAGGGGGACATGTCAAATAATCCCATCCCTTGCTTATCGCACTATTTGTATCGTTCTGCTTTCATAGCAGCTCTTTTTTAATAAACAATACATAGCTCTTATCTATTATTGTATTCATCTATTTTTATACAAATATGTTCAGTCATGACATTAGGCAACGTACACTTTGGTACGGCCAATACACCAGGGGCTTAAGCACCCCATAACATGGTGTGAGAAGACCGAACACTCTCATGAGTGCGGCACCCCGAACTTATAGCACTATATGCATCGGCTCCGAATCATGTCTTGGGTTAATAGTTGGGTTTGCCCGGCTCCCATGTTTTGGTACCTTACGTTCCGCAATGTTGGCTAAGGTAGCGCTGGGAGAACTACTGCGATTGTGCCCCAGTTGAGCTGGGTTAACACCTCAGTAGAGAAAGCTAAAACTACTGTCATGATAGTGCGAGAGACCGGACGCTGTTCGCGAGGTTTTTCGAGTCATTAAAGACTTATGCCGCTTAGAGCGAGGAGCCGAATTTACCTGGCCAAGGCATGGATAGCGCCCCGAACTCGGTCTTCTGAATACTAGGGGATTTGCCGAAATTTAAAATTATAGAATTCTATGGCTAAGTGAGAGTGATAAAGCATTATAAGTCCAATGGCCTGGTTCGTCGTGCTGAGCGCCTCCCTAGATGGACCCAAGAATGGGAACAAGAGCGCTCAGGTTTATCCCGAACACCCCAGCACTCATGGCATGGGGGTAGAAGCCGATGACTTGCATCTCTCAGATTTAATAAATGGCCGCACAGAAGGTAATATTTTAAATTAACAAGTGTTGCTTAGCACATATGAACAAAGTTTTCAGCGCACAGGATAAAAACATGCGAGTCTACTCAAAAATTACATCTTTGGAGCACTCACCCGCTATAATGCGGGCACCCTTCAGGACGCCCTTATAATACATCTTGGGCATGCGATACTCCTTGCCCGGCAGTGGCGGGTCCGTCACAAGCTTCTCAGCATCCATCTTTCCCCACTGCACTTTAGCACGGGCAAGGGCCCGACGGGCACCCTCAATACAGGCGGAGTGCTTGATGACTTCAATCCATGGGCAGGCGTCCACCAGCCGCCGCACCAGACCGAAGTAGCTCCCAGGTATGGCTTCCTTAGGCCATAGCCGAATTATGAGACCCTTCATGGCCTGTTCGGCCACCCTGTGAAGCTCGACCAGCTGCTTCAGCTGGTCGCTAAGGGGCACCAGATGTCCGGCCTCAGCATACTGAGACCAGAATACCTTCTCCGTCGAGCTTCCTTCCTCGGCCCGGTAGAATGCGGCAGCATCGGACA
Source organism: Triticum dicoccoides (assembly GCF_002162155.2). Classification (NCBI taxonomy): domain Eukaryota; kingdom Viridiplantae; phylum Streptophyta; class Magnoliopsida; order Poales; family Poaceae; genus Triticum; species Triticum dicoccoides. The sequence continues at coordinate 69,705,084 of NC_041391.1, read as the reverse complement.
CACTGCGGGGCAGATCTGCGAATGCTCCTGGAGAGCTCCAGATTCGGGTAAGTAACAAGTAATTCACTTTCACGTGCTTGCTTTGCATGAAGAAAGCCTTACCCGCCGCTATCTTCTTTATCGCCTCAATTTCCTGGAAGGCTCTTTGAGCCTTGGCCTTGGCGGTTTTGGCACTCTCAAGAGCCGAGGCGAGCTCGGACTCTCGAATCTTCGAGTCACGCTCCAAACTCTCATACTTTTCCACGAGAGCCTGGAGCTCTTGGTGCACCTCCGCCACCCACGCCTCCTGCCTATTTCACTCGGTGAGCTCCAAGGCCGCATTGCTTTCGGCCTTGCACACCGCCTCCTTCAGGGCCGCCACCTCATTCGTGGCCCCTGTAATACCCACGTTATTCCTGTCATTTTTTGCAACCAAATCCTTTTCTATAAGGTACTACTTCAATAAGGTACTACTTACCTTCCTTGTCCTCGAGCTGCTTCTTGGCAAGGCCGAGCGCATTCTCAGACCGCTCGAGGCTCTGCTTCAATGCACTAACCTCCGCAGTCAGTGCGGCAGAGGTCAGCAGCAAAGCCTGCATTCCCATATTGACATATTTCTGTTAGACTCCTGTGTATATCTTTTAAGATCCTCAGCTTGCCTTTTCTTTCCGAACACCAAACTGAGCATCAGGGGCTACTGTCTATGCGGTACCATTTTTACATATCTTAAATTACTTACCTCAAAGCCTGTTAAAAGGCTCGTACAGGCTTCAGTCAGCCCGCTCTTGGCGGACTGAACTTTCTGGATCACCGCACTCATAACAGTGCGGTGCTCCTCGTCGATTGAGGCGCCGTTAAGCGCCTCCAGCAAATTATCCGGCGCCTCCGGTTGGACGGAGGCACTGGCATTGTAGTCTCGCCCTTCTCACGAAGGGGCCGCCCACCGGACTTCAGAACCACGGCAGGTTCCGGTACGGAGTCCGGCACAGGGCCGGACTTGGAACCCTCGGGAGTTCCGCCCTATTTTCGCCCAAAGTCCGGAAGGTCGCCTTGCGGCGCCTCCAGGACCACCTATTCCCGGCTGGGCCCCTTCTGGGACCCCACCTCGGCGTCGTCTGCGTCACGAGGGGAGGAGGCGGTTGGAAGGGAAGTGCTATTCACATCCGACGAACCCAGGGACCCGCTCGATGCAGCAGGGAGATCATCCCTGGGCGGGCTACAGGGTTGTATTCGGCGTTAGAAGACACTATGCGACAAAAAGAAAAATCATGAGTTATTATGGAATTCGGACACTTACGATCTCGCAAGGGGCTTGGCCCTCGAGGGTCACTCCTCTTCGTCGTTGTTAGCATTAGTGGAGTAGTCCGGAGGAAGGGTCCTTCCCTTTTTCGACCCTCCGGCCTCCCCAGTTGGGGAGGCCTTCCTTTTCTTCTCTCCCCTTGTTGGGGGAGAAGCCTCTTTCTTCTCCTCCTCGTCTTCATGGGAGGAGTATGCCTCGGAGTCATCGGATGATGAGTCTGATAACATCTGACGACGAGAACTCTTTCGGGTTCTCGCGGCCGTTTTCTCGGCCTTCTTCTCCGGCACCACGTGAGGTGCCGGAGCCAGCAGCCCCGTCAATCGGGCGCCCGCTGGGTCTTCTGGTAAGGGACCCGGACAGTTAACCTGCCCGGACTTCTTCAGCCATTTCTGTCAAAGGCGAGGCGAGATGTGCGGGCTTGGGCGCTGGAGCTTGAGTACGGAGGGGGGGATAAGCAAAGGAGGAAGAAGGCGTAAATGGAAAGGGTAGATCCTTATCCCCTTATATGGGCGGCCAAAACTACGAGCCCCCACCGGCCTGATAAAACTCGCTTATCCCCCAAGCGCCACGGTTAATGGCGCGGTTGGGTTACCCACGCCCGTATTGATGAGAATCCCGGAATAAGGGGACACGATCTCTGCTTCGACAAGACGTGCCAAGGAAACCGCCTCGCTAAACACGCTGAGGTGGAACAGTGAAACGATTCGAATGAAGGCTTGACTGCGGCGTGATGTCACGTTGCGGAATACGTCAGCAGATTAGATTTGTGCAGCTATTATTCTCTCTACGGTGGTACGTGGAACTTATTTTTGCAGAGCCGGACACTATCCTTGTGTTCAACATCTTCTATGAAGTATTCAGAGGAGGAACCCGCCTTGCAACACCGAAGACAATTTGCACGCCGGACTCGTCATTGAAGCCAGGTTCAGGGGCTACTGAGGGAGTCATGGACTAGGGGGTGTCCGAATGGCCGGACTATGACCTTTGGCCGGACTCCCGGACTATGAAGATACAAGATTGAAGACTTCGTCCCGTGTCCGGATAGGGACTTTCCTTGGCGTGGAATGCAAGCTTGGTGATACGATATGAAGATCTCCTCCCATTGTAACTGACTCTGTGTAACCCTAGCCCTCTCCGGTGCCTATATAAACCGGAGAGTTTTAGTCCGTAGGACGAACAACAATCATACCATAGGCTAGATTCTAGGGTTTAGCCTCTCTGATCTCGCGGTAGATCAACTCTTGTACTACCCATATCATCAATATTAATCAAGCAGGAGTAGGGTTTTACCTCCACCGAGAGGGCCCGAACCTGGGTAAAAACATCGTGTCCCTTGTCTCCTGTTACCATCCGCCTAGACGCACAGTTCGGGACCCCCTACCCGAGATCCGCCGGTTTTGACACCGACAGCGATGCTGATACGTCTCCAACGTATCTATAATTTATGAAGCATTCATGCTATATTATTACCTGTTTTGAATGTTTATGGGATTTATTATACACTTATATATTACCTTTGGGACTAACCTATTCACCAGAGGCCCATCCCATATTGTTGTTTTATTGCCTATTTCAGTATTTCGGAGAAAAGGAATATCAAACGAAGTCCAGACGAAAATGAAACCTTCGGGAGCGTGATTTTTGGAACGAACGTGATCCAGGAGACTTGGAGTTGAAGTAAAGGAAGCTTCGAGGTGGCCACGAGGGTAGGGGCGCGCCCCTGTCTTGTGGGCCCCTCGAGGCTCCCCCAATCGACTTCTTTCGCGTATATATTCCCATATACCCTAAAACCATCGAAGAACAAGATAGATCAGGAGTTCCGCCGCCGCAAGCCTCTGTAGCCACCAAAAACCTCTCGGAAGCCCGTTCTGGCACCCTGCCGGAGGGGGGATCCCTCACCGGTGGCCATCTTCACCATCCCGACGCTCTCCATGATGAGGAGGGAGTAGTTCACCCTTGGGGCTGAGGGTATGTACCAGTAGCTATGTGTTTGATCTCTCTCTCTCTCGTGTCCTCTCTATGATATGATCCTGATGTATCGCGAGATTTGCTATTATAGTTGGATCTTATGATGTTTCTCCCCCTCTACTCTCTTGTAATGGATTGAGTTTTTCCTTTGAAGTTATCTTATCGTATTGAGTCTTTAATGATTTGAGAACACTTGATGTATGTCTTGCCGTGCTTATCTGTGGTGACAATGGGATATCACGTGATCCACTTGATGTATGTTTTGGTGATCAACTTGCAGGTTCCGCCCATGAAACTATGCATAGGGGTTGGCACACGTTTTCGTCTTGACTCTCTGGTAGAAACTTTGGGGCACTCTTTGAAGTACTTTGTGTCGGTTGAATAGATGAATCTGAGATTGTCTGATGCATATCGTATAATCATGCCCACGTATACTTGAGGTGACAATGGAGTATCTAGGTGACATTAGGGTTTTCTTTGATTTGTGTCTTAAGGTGTTATTCTAGTATGAACTCTATGATAGATCGAACGGAAAGAATAGCTTCGTGTTATTTTACTACGGACTCTTGAATAGATAGAACAGAACGGATAACTTTGAGGTGGTTTCTTACCCTACCATAATCTCTTCGTTTGTTCTCCGCTATTAGTGGCTTTGGAGTGACTCTTTGTTGCATGTTGAGGGATAGTTATATGATCCAATTATGTTATTATTGTTGAGAGAACTTGCACTAGTGAAAGTATGAACCCTATGCCTTGTTTCCTATCATTGCAACACCGTTTACGCTCACTTTTATCATTAGTTACCTTGCTGTTTTTATATTTTCATATTACAAAAACCTATATCTACTATCCATATTGCACTTGTATCACCATCTCTTCGCCGAACTAGTGCACCTATACAATTTACCATTGTATTAGGTGTGATGGGGACACAAGAGACTCTTTGTTATTTGGTTGCAGGGTTGCTTGAGAGAGACCATCTTCATCGTATGCCTCCCACGGATTGATAAACCTTAGGTCATCCACTTGAGGGAAATTTGCTACTGTCCTACAAACCTCTGCACTTGGAGGCCCAACAACGTCTACAAGAAGAAGGTTATGAAGTAGACATCAGTCCACACTTTGTTCTCATACATGGATCCCATCTCAGATTTCATGGCCTCAAGCCATTTTGCGGAATCTGGTCTCATCATCGCTTCCTCATAGTTCATAGGTTCACCATGGTTTAGTAACATGACTTCCAGAAAAGGATTATTGTACCACTCTGGTGCGGATCTTACTCTGGAAGATCTACGAGGTTCGGTAGCAACTTGATCTGAAGTTTAATGATCATCATCATTAACTTCCTCACTAATTGGTGTAGGAATCACTGGAACTGATTTCTGTGATGAACTACTTTCCAATAAGGGTGAAGGTACAATTACCTCATCAAGTTCTATTTTCCTCCCACTCACTTCTTTTGAGAGAAACTCCTTCTCTAGAAAGGATCCATTCTTTGCAACAAAGATTTTGCCTTCGGACCTGTGATAGAAGGTGTACCCAACAGTTTCCTTTGGGTATCCTATGAAGGCGCACTTCTCTGATTTGGGTTCGAGCTTATCAGGTTGAAGCTTTTTCGCATAAGCATCACAGCCCCAAACTTTAAAAAACGACACCTTTGGTTTCTTGCCAAACCACAGTTCATAAGGCGTTGTCTCAATAGATTTTGATGGTGCCCTATTTAGATCGCAATATATCCAATAAAGTACGGTTACGACATTCGGACACACCATTTTGCTGTGGTGTTCCAGGTGGCGTTAGTTGTTGTTTCAAATGAAGACCAAACTCGTAACTCAAATATTCTACTCCATGATCAGATCGTACAAACTTTATTTTCTTGTTACGATGATTTTCCACTTCACTCTGAAATTCTTTGAACTTTTCAAATGTCTCAGACTTATGTTTCATTAAGTAGATATAACCATATCTGCTCAAATCATCTATGAAGGTAAGAAAATAACGATACCCGCCTCGAGCCTCAACACTCATTGGACCGCATACATCGGTATGTACTATTTCCAATAAGTCAGTAGCTCGTTCCATTGTTCCGGATCGGAGTTTTAGTCATCTTGCCCATAAGGCACGCTTCGCAAGCACCAAGTGATTCATCATCAAGTGATTCCAAAAGTCCATCAGCATGGAGTTTCTTCATGCGCTTTACACCGATATGACCCAAACGGCAGTGCCACAAATAAGTTGCACTATCATTATCAACTTTGCATATTTTGGCTTCATATTATGAATATGTGTATCATCACTATCGAGATTCAACAAAAATACACCACTCAGCAAGGGTGCATGCCCATAAAAGATATTACTCATATAAATAGAACAACCATTATTCTCTGATTTAAATGAATAACCGTCTCGCATCAAACAAGATCCAGATATAATGTTCATGCTTAACGCTGGCACCAAATAACAATTATTTAGGTCTAAAACTAATCACGATGGTAGATGTAGAGGTAGCATGCCGATGGCGATCACATCGACCTTGGAACCATTGCCCACGCGCATCCACCTTGCCCTTAGCCAATCTTCGTTTAATCCGTAGCCCCTGTTTCGAGTTGCAAATATGAGCAACAGAACCAGTATCAAATACTCAAGTGCTACTACGAGCATTAGTAAGGTACACATCAATAACATGTATATCAAATATACCTTTCACTTTTCCATCCTTCTTATCCGCCAAATACTTGGGGCAGTTCCGCTTCCAGTGACCAGTCCCTTTGCAGTAGAAGCACTCAATTTCAGGCTTAGGTCCAGACTTGGGTTTCTTCTCTTGAGCAGCTACTTTCTTGTCGTTCTTCTTGAAGTTCCCCTTCTTCCCTTTGCCCTTTTTCTTCAAACTAGTGGTCTTGTTGACCATCAACACTTCATGCTCCTTCTTGATTTATACCTCCGCAACCTTTAGCATCGCGAAGAGCTCGGGAATAGTCTTGTTCATCCCTTGCATATTATAGTTCATCATGAAGCCTTTATAGCTTGGTGGCAATGATTGAAGAACTCTGTCAATGACACTATCATCAGGAAGATTAACTCCCAGCCGAGTCAAGTGGTTATGGTACCCAGACATTCTGAGTATGAGTTCACTGACAGAACTATTCTCCTCCATTTTTCAGCTATAGAACTTGTTGGAGAATTCATATCTCTCAACTCGGGCATTTGCTTGAATTATTAACTTCAACTCTTGGAACATCTCATATGCTCCATGACGTTCAAAACGTCTTTGAAGTCCCGATTCTAAGCCGTAAAGCATGGCACACTGAACTATCGAGTAGTCATCAGCTTTGCTCTGCCAGACATTCTTCACGTCATCAGTAGCATCTGCGGCAGGCCTGGCACCCAGTAGTGCTTCCAAGATGTAATTCTTCTATGCAGCAATGAGGATAACCCTCAAGTTACGGACCCAGTCTGTTTAGTTGTTGCCATCATCTTTCAACTTAGCTTTCTCTAGGAACGCATTAAAATTTAAAGGAACGGTGGCATGGGCCATTGATCTACAATAACATAGACATGCAAAATAACTATCAGGACTAAGTTCACGATAAATTAAAGTTCAATTAATCATATTACTTAAGAACTCCCACTTAGATAGACATCCCTCTAGTCATCTAAGTGATCATGTGATCCAAATCAACTAAACCATGTCCGATCATCACATGAGATGGAGTAGTTTTCAATGGTGAACATCACTATGTTGATTGATACGTCTCCAACGTATCTATAATTTATGAAGCATTCATGCTATTATCTTATCTATTTTGGATGTTTATGGGCTTTACTAAGCACTTTTTATTATGTTTGGGACTAACCTATTAACCGGAGGCCCAGCCCATATTGTTGTTTTCTTGCCTATTTCAGTGTTTCAAAGAAAAGGAATATCAAATGGAGTCCAAACGGAATGAAACCTTCGGGAAATTTTTTTTTGGAATAGAAGTATTCGAGGGAACTTGGAGTGCAAGCCAGGGAAGCTTCGAGGAGGCCACGAGATAGGGGGGCACGCCCCCCCCCCCCCCCCCGGCGCGCCCTCCACCCTTGTGGGCCCCTTGTGGCTCCCCCGACCGACTTCTTTCACCTATATATTCCCATATACCCTAAAAACATCGAAGAACACAATAGATCGGGAGTTCCGCCGCAGCAAGCCTCTGTAGCCACCAAAAACCTCTCGGGAGCCTGTTCCGGCACCCTGTCGGAGGGGGGTCCCTCACCGGTGGCCATCTTCATCATCCGGTGCTCTCCATGACGAGGAGGGAGTAGTTCACCCTCGAGGCGGAGGGTATATACCCGTAGCTATGTGTTGGATCTCTCTCTCATGTTCTCTCTATGGCACGATCTTGATGTATCGCGAGCTTTGCTATTATAGTTGGATCTTATGATGTTTCTCCCCCTCTACTCTCTTGTAATGGATTGAGTTTTCCCTTTGAAGTTATCTTATTGGATTGAGTCTTTAAGGATTTGAGAACACTTGATGTATGTCTTGTCGTGCTTATCTATGGTGACAATGGGATATCACGTGATCCACTTGATGTATGTTTTGGTGATCAACTTGTGGGTTCCGCCCATGAACCTATGCATAGAGGTTGGCACACGTTTTCATCTTGACTCTCCGGTAGAAACTTTGGAGCACTCTTTGAAGTACTTTGTGTTGGTTGAATAGATGAAACTGAGATTGTGTGATGCATATCATATAATCATGCCCATGGATACTTGAGGTGACAATGGAGTATCTAGGTGACATTAGGGTTTTCGTTGATTTGTGTCTTAAGGTGTTATTCTAGTATGAACTCTATGATAGATTGAACGGAAAGAATAGCTTCATGTTATTTTACTACGAACTCTTGAATAGATAGAACAGAAAGGATAACTTTGAGGTGGTTTCATACCCTACCATAATCTCTTCATTTGTTCTCCGCTATTAGTGGCTTTGGAGTGACTCTTTGTTGCATGTTGAGGGATACTTATATGATCCAATTATGTTATTATTGTTGAGAGAATTTGCACTAGCGAAAGTATGAACCCTATGCCTTGTTTCCTACCATTGCAATACCGATTACGCTCATTTTTATCATTAGTTACCTTGATGTTTTTATATTTTCAGATTACAAAAACCTATATCTACCATCCATATTGCACTTGTATCGCCATATCTTCGCCGAACTAGTGCACCTATACAATTTGCCACTGTACTGCGTGTGTTGGGGACACAAGAGACTTTCTGTTATTTGGTTGCAGGGTTGTTTGAGAGAGACCATGTTCATCCTACGCCTCCCATGGATTGATAAACCTTAGGTCATCCAGTTGAGGGAAATTTGCTACTATCCTACAAACCTGTGCACTTGCAGGCCCAACAACGTCTACAAGAAGAAGGTTGTGTAGTAGACATCAAGCTATTTTTTGGCACGTTGCCAGGGAGGTGAGTTCTTGAAGGTATATCTTTAGATCTTGCAATCTAATCTTTTTGTTTCTTGTTTTATCACTAGTGTAGTTTATAAAAGAAAACTAAAAATGGAGTTGATTTTATCTCACGCTTCATCTTTTTAATATCTTTCCTGAGTATGATGAAAAGGAAAATTGTGCTCAAGTGCTAGAAGAAGAATGCATTAAAATGCTTGGTACTAAATCTTTGAATGATGAGCATGATTGCAATGTTGTTAGTATGAATTCTTTTAATATCCATAGTACTAATGATGATTTCACTAGTTATGATGAAAATGTCTCCTATAAGCATGTCAATTTTTGTGGAGTGAATCGGGTTTGCAAGTACGCACCAAATAGGGAAGATAGATATTGCAAGAGGCATAAGCATTTAGAAACTAAATTGTTGCAAGAAAGTCTTGATGTTTGTGCTGAAAAATTCAATATTTTTCGCGATTCTTATGAACTTTGCAATGAACATGGTCATTTAAATCTCCAATGCAAATTGTTTCATGATCAAATCGTGTCCAAAAATTGTGATAGCTTGATTACCCTTGAGCATCATAAAGAGCTTAGTCTTCTTTTGGGGTATGAAGAAATGAAACGTATAACTGAGGGTATTCCAAAATTTAATCTTGATAGATTTCTTGATTTTGATCTAGAGTATATTTATATGTTTTGTGCGGTGAATTGCATTGAAAATCCTTATATTACCAATTACATACAGAAAAGAAAGCAAATAGAAGATGAAGAGAATACTAATGAAAGGGAAGAGACTTCCCATTATCCTCCTATTATTTCTCATGATGAATCAGGTGACGAGGAGGAGCTTTCTATTCAACCAATCCCATCAATAAGGAGCTCAAAGAAGAAGGTTGAACCCACACATAATGTGAAGAAGAAAAATAAAAGAAGGAGCAACAAAGGTAGAAAGGTATCCCTCCCAAATGATGTTGCTCCTACTACTCATTGTGATGATGATAATTGCTATGCTATTGGTGATATCCATACTATTCATGATGAGAGTGATTATGCTTATGATATGAAAAGGCCCAAGCTTGGGGAAGCTATGTTTGATGAGGATGACATATTTGAGAATATATTTGTTGCAATTAATGTTTGTCCCAAGCTTGGGGATGTTATGTTTAATGAAGATGATATTTTCAGCATCCCAAGTTTTGATATGCAAAGTTGTCATGATGATAGCATGCCTCTTACCTATGATGATTATATTGATGAAAGTGGGTTTGGAAGGGTGTCAACTTTAGGAAGTAGTGATCCCACTATTTTGGAAGATGTTGAATCTTGTTGTGATGAATATGAAAGTGGATTTGGAAGAGTGTCAACTTTATTTAGTGATGATTCCACTATCTTGGAAGAGGTTTCAATCGATTATGATGAGAACAAAGTTGCTACCTATGATGATTATTGTGATGATACTTATGCTGTAAAAAGTAGTGATGATTATATTTATAAAACTTGTCATGATTATGATTATCCTTTTTCTGAACATTACTCTTTTAATGTGGACACAATTTATAGTATTCAAGTCTTTTATGATACTCCCACTATTCCGAATGAGAAGAATTTTGCTTATGTGGAGAATAGTAAATTTTCTATGCTTGTAGATCATGAAAATAATGCTTTAGGTGCTGGTTATATTGTTGAATTCATTCATGATGCTACTGAACATTATTATGAGGGAGGAATATATGCTTGTAGAAATTGCAATAATATCAAGTTTCCTCTCTATGTGCTTAAAGTTTTAAAGTTTTGCTTGTTTTACCTTCCTATGCTAGTTGATTATTGTTCCCATAAGTTGTTTGCTCACAAAATCCCTATGCATAGGAAGTGGGTTAGACTTCAATGTGCTAGTCATACGCTTCATGATGCTCTCGTTATGTTTCAATTCTTATCTTTTGTGAGAGCATCATTGAAATGATCATGCCTAGCTAAAAGGCTTTAAAGAAAAGCGCTTGTTGGGAGACAACCCAATATTTACCCTTACTGTTTTTGTGTGTTCACATGATTATGATACTTTAGCAATCATGTTATATAGCTTTTGTTTCAATAAAGTGCCAAGTAAGACCTTTAAGATAGCTTGCGGTGATAGTTGTGTTGATCCTGCTAAAAAATAGAAACTTTTGCACCCAGTACATTAGTTTTTATAATTCACATAAATGTGATTCTGATCTTATTCTTTTCGCTCTGGTTTGGTACACGAATTTCTTAAGACGTCCTAATTTGGTAGGATTTTTGGAGTTACAGAAGTATACGTTTGATACTGATTACTACAGACAGTTCTGTTTTTGACAGATTCTGTTTTCGTTGTGTTGTTTGCTTATTTTCAGGAATCTATGAGTAGTATCGGAGGGTATGAACCATAGAGAAGTTAGAATACAGTAGGTTTCACACCAATATGAATTTATAATGAGTTCACAACAGTACCTAAGTGGTGGTTTTATTTTCTTATACTAACGGAGCTTACGAGTTTTCTGTTGAGTTTTGTGTTGTGAAGTTTTCAAGTTTTGGGTAAAGATTCGATGGACTATGGAATAAGGAGTGGAAAGAGCCTAAGCTTGGGTATGCAAGTCACCCCAAGGTAATATTCAACGAAAACCAAGAGCCTAAGCTTGGGGATGCCCCGGAAGGCATCCCCTCTTTCGTCTTCGTTCATCGGTAACTTTACTTGGAGCTATATTTTTATTCACCACATGATATGTGTTTTGGTTGGAGCGTCATTTTCTTTTGTTAGTATTTACTTGATGTTATTTAGATTAATGTTTTGCATCTTTAGTTTCAATAAAAATGTCAAGGATAGCCTTTACCATGCTTATTTTGCTAGTATACATGTTGCTGTTTGAAAACAGAAAGTTTACCGCTGTTGCAAAAATTCCCTAGAAAAATTAGAGCATGATATAATGTTGAAACTTTTTGCATATTGAGCTCTGATAAATCTTCTACAGCGTAGTATTTTTCTCATAATTTTTGGAGTTGGGTAAGTATTGATACTCTTGCATTCTTTACAGACTGTACTGTTTTGGCAGATTGTTGTTATGTTTGCATATGTTTGCTTGTTTAATGATTCTATTTGAGGATAGGAGTATTAAATATGCAGAGGCATTTAGTATGGAATGTTGAATAATAATTTTAGTGATTTGTTACAGTAGAAAATGATAAGGTTTTTGCATTGGTTTATACTAACTTATCTCATGAGTTCTTGTTGAGTTTGGTGTGGATAAAGCTTTCGAGATTTAAGAAACCGAGATATAAAAGGAATTAAGGAGACACAAAAGCTTAAGCTTGGGGATGCCCAAGGCACCCCAAGATAATATTTCAAGAAGTCTCAAGCATCTAAGCTTGGGTATGCCCTGTTAGGCATCCCACCTTTCTTCTTCAATAACTATCGGTTAGTATCGATTGAGCCTAAGTTTTTGCTTCTTCACATGAGTTGTGCTATCCTTGCAATGTCATTTTATTTTGTTTTGCTTGCTGTTTGAATACAATACCAAGATCTGAAATTCTTAAATGAGAGAGAGTCTTCACATAGTTACATAGTTTAGTACTCATTGATCTTCACTTATATCTTGTTGGAGTAGTTTGTCATTTACTCGTGTGCTTCACTTATATCCTATGAGTAAATGGTTGAATGAGTTGAATGTCATAAATCTGAAATTATATATGTTTCATTTGCTTATCCCGTGGGGAGTAATGACTTCACATCTAAGAAGTAGAGGTTGTAAATTTATTGAAGGTTAGCAAGCATTGTATTGGTCATTTGAACAATTCATGAAAGAATATTGAAGGAAGAGAGATTTCACATATAAATATAGTATCTTAGACATATTTTATAATTGTGAGCACTCATTAAGTATGACATGCTAAAGAGTTTATGTTGGACAAGGAAGACAACGTAATGGATTATGTTTTCTCACATTTCAGTTAAAGTATATTGTCATGGATTATTCAAACATGTTGAGCTTGCCTTTCCTCCTCATGCTAGCCAAATTTCCTTGCACCAAGTAGATATACTACTTGTGCTTCCAAATATCCTTAAACCCAGTTTTTGCCACAAGTGTCCACCATACCTACCTATATGCGGTATTTACCTGCTGTTCCAAGAAAATTTGCATGTGCCAAACTCTAAACCTTCAAATAATAATCTATTTTGTATGCCTGAATCGCTCATGTAGCGACTAGGGGCTGTCAGTATCTTCCATGCTAGGTGGGTTATTCTCAAGATGAGTGGACTCCGCTCATCATTCACGAGAAAAATGGCTGGTAACCGGGATGCCCAGTCCCATGATCAAAAGATCAAAATCAAATCAAAAATAATTACAAACAAAACTCCCCCTGGACTGTTGTTGGTATGGACAGTACCCCATTGTTTCGGATGGCCGTAGAGTGTGATTGTTGGTGGAGGGGGAGTAAAATATTTACCATTCTATTTGGGAACCGCCTATAATGTATGTAGTATGGAAGATATTGGGAACTCTGGGTTGTCATGTTGACAATGAAAGCATACCTCTCAAAATTATTTTCATCTCTATTTCAAAATCGAGCTCTGGCACCTCTACAAATCCCTGCTTCCCTCTGCGAAGGGCCTATCTTTTACTTTATGCAAGAGTCAACGTGATCTTCACCTTTCCCTTTTTCATTTTATCCGTTGGTAAGCACCTCGTGTT
>NC_041391.1:69679505-69691416 GCF_002162155.2 Triticum dicoccoides | reverse complement strand
TAGCATGAACTATTATTGTTGACATCACCCAAAGGTGAATATGTTGGGAGGCGAAATTCTAAGCCCCTATCTTTCTCGGTGTCCGATTAAAACTCCATAACCATAAGTATTGCGTGAGTGTTAGCAATTGTAGAAGACTATATGATAGTTGAGTACGTGGAGTTTGCAAAATCAAAGCTCTGACATAGACCCTTCCTGAAAATAAGATGAATTGCAATTCTTTGATGACTGAGAATGAAGTTGCTAGTTTTCAAGAAAGTTTATGGTCTATGCTTTAACATGTGAATAGCTTGTTACTTGATCTTGAGAAGTTTTATGAGGTGAAATACTATTATGACATATAATCATGTTAGAAAAGGTGACTGAAATTATCATTGATCAAACTTGTGCACCTTCTAGCATTCACACTTCATAAATTCTTTCTTTTATCATTTACCTACTCGAGGACGAGCAGGAATTAAGCTTGGGGATGCTGATACGTCTCCAACGTATCTAAAATTTATGAAGCATTTATGCTATTATCTTATCTATTTTGGATGTTTATGGGCTTTAGTAAGCACTTTTATATTATTTTTTGTTGGGAAACGTAGTAATTTCAAAATTTTCCTACGCACACTCAAGATCATGGTGATGCATAGCAACGAGAGGGGAGAGTGTTGTCCACGTACCCTTGTAGACCGAAAGCGGAAGCGTTAGCACAACGCGGTTGATGTAGTCGTACGTCTTCACGATCCGACCGATCCAAGTACCGAGCGTACGACACCTCTGAGTTCATCACACGTTTAGCTCGATGACGTCCCACGAACTCCGATCCAGCAGAGCTTTGCGGGAGAGTTCCGTCAGCACGACGGCATGATGACGGTGTTGATGATGCTACCGACGCAGGGCTTCGCCTAAGCACTACTACGGTATTACCGAGGTGGAATATGGTGGACGGGGGCACCGCACATGGCTGGGAGAGATCAACAGATCAACTTGTGTGTCTAGAGGTGCCCCCTGCCCCCGTATATAAAGGAGCAACGGGGGAGGAGGGCGCGCCAAGGGGGAGTCCTACTCCCACCGGGAGTAGGACTCCTCCTTTCCTTGTGGGAGTAGGAGAAGGGAAGGAAAAAGGAGAAAGAAGGAAGGGGGCGCCCCCCTCCCTAGTCCAATTCGGACCAGTCCATGGGGAGGGGTGCGGCCAACCTTTGAGGCCTTTCTCTCCTTTCCCGTATAGCCCATTAAGGCCCAATACAAATTCCCGTAACTCTCCGGTACTCCAAAAAATAACTGAATCATTTGGAACCTTTCCGAAGTCCGAATATAGTCGTCCAATATATCGATCTTTACGTCTCGACCATTTCGAGACTCCTCGTCATGTCCCCAATCTAATCCGGGACTCCGAACTCCTTCAGTACATCAAAACACATAAACTCATAATATAAATCGTCACCGAACTTTAAGCATGCGGACCCTGCGGTTTCGAGAATTATGTAGACATGACCGAGACACGTCTCTGGTCAATAACCAATAGCGGAACCTGGATGCTCATATTGGCTCCCACATATTCTATGAAGATCTTTATCGGTCAAACCGCATAACAACATACGTTGTTCCTTTTGTCATCGGTATGTTACTTGCCCGAGATTCGATTGTCGGTATCTCAATACCTAGTTCAATCTCGTTACCGGCAAGTCTCTCTACTCGTTATGTAATGCATGATCCCGCAACTAACTCATTAGTCACATTTCTTGCAAGGCTTGGATGTGCATTACTGAGAGGGCCCAGAGATACCTCTTCGACAATCGGAGTGACAAATCCTAATCTGGAAATACGCCAACTCAACAAGTACCTTCAGAGACACCTATAGAGCTCCTTTATAATCACCCAGTTACGTTGTTATGTTTGGTAGCACACAAAGTGTTCCTCTGGTAAACGGGAGTTGCATAATCTCATAGTCATAGGAAAATGTATAAGTCATGAAGAAAGCAATAGCAACATACTAGACGATCAAGTGCTAAGCTAACGGAATGGGTCAAGTCAATCACATCATTCTCCTAATGATGTGATCCCGTTAATCAAATGACAACTCATGTCTATGGCTAGGAAACTGAACCATCTTTGATTCACGAGCTAGTCAAGTAGAGGCATACTAGTGACACTATGTTAGTCTATGTATTCACACATGTATTATGTTTCCGGTTAATACAACTCTAGCATGAATAATAAAAATTTATCATGAAATAAGGAAATAAATAATAACTTTATTATTGCCTCTAGGGCATATTTCCTTCATTTTTGGGACTAACCTATTAACCGGAGGACCAGCCCATATTGCTGTTTTCTTGCCTATTTCAGTGTTTCGAAGAAAAGGAATATCAAACGGAGTCCAAATGGAATTAAACCTTCGGGAAACTTATTTTTGGAACAGAAGCAATCGAGGGAACTTGGAGTGCAAGCCAGGGAAGCTTCGAGGAGGCCACGAGATACGGGGGCACGCTCACCCACCCCCCCTGGGCGCGCCCTCCACCCTCGTGGGCCCCTCGTGGCTCCCTCGACCAACTTCTTTCACCTATATATTCCCATATACCCTAAAAATATCGAAGAACACAATAGATCGGGAGTTCCGCCACCGCAAGCCTCTGTAGCCACCAAAAACCTCTCGAGAGCCCGTTCCGGCACCCTGTCGGAGGGGGGATCCCTCACCGGTGGTCATCTTCATCATCTCGGCGCTCTCCATGACGAGGAGGGAGTAGTTCACCCTCGGGGCTGAGGGTATGTACCAGTAGCTATGTGTTTGATCTCTCTCTCTCTCTCTCTCTCTCGTGTTCTCTCTATGGCACGATCTTGATGTATTGCGAGCTTTGTTATTATAGTTGGATCTTATGATGTTTCTCCCCCTCTACTCTCTTGTAATGGATTGAGTTTTCCCTTTGAAGTAATCTTATCGGATTGAGTCTTTAAGGATTTGAGAACACTTGATGTATGTCTTGCCGTGCTTATCTGTGGTGACAATGGGATATCACATGATCCACTTGATGTATGTTTTGGTGATCAACTTGTGAGTTCCGCCCATGAACGTATGCATAGGGGTTGGCACACGTTTTCGTCTTGACTCTCCGGTAGAAACTTTGGGGCACTCTTTGAAGTACTTTGTGTTGGTTGAATAGATGAAACCGAAATTGTGTAATGCATATCTTATAATCATGCCCATGGATACTTGAGGTGACAATGGAGTATCTAGGTGACATTAGGGTTTTGGTTGATTTGTGTCTTAAGGTGTTGTTCTAGTATGAACTCTATGATAGATTGAACGGAAAGAATAGCTTCATGTTATTTTACTACGGACTCTTGAATAGATAGAACAGAAAGGATAACTTTGAGGTGGTTTTGCACCCTACCATAATCTCTTCGTTTGTTCTCCGCTATTAGTGGCTTTGGAGTGACTCTTTGTTGCATGTTGAGGGACATTTATATGATCCAATTATGTTATTATTGTTGAGAGAACTTGCACTAGTGAAAGTATGAACCCTATGCCTTGTTTCCTACCATTGCAATACCGTTTACGCTCATTTTTATCATTAGTTACCTTGCTGTTTTTATATTTTCAGATTACAAAAACCTATATCTACCATCCATATTGCATTTGTATCACCATCTCTTCGTCGAACTGGTGCACCTATACAATTTGGCATTGTATTGGGTGTGTTGGGGACACAGGAGACTTTCTGTTATTTGGTTGGAGGGTTGTTTGAGAGAGACCATCTTCATCCTACGCCTCCCACAGACTGATAAACCTTAGGTCATCCACTTTAGGGAAATTTGCTACTGTCCTACAAACCTGTGCACTTGCAGGCCCAACAACGTCTACAAGAAGAAGGTTGTGTAGTAGACATCATTGATCATATCTACTATATGATTCACGTTCGACCTTTCGGTCTCAGTGTTTCGAGGCCATATCTGCATATGCTAGGCTCGTCAAGTTTAACCCGAGTATTCTGCGTGTGCAAAACTGGCTTGCACCCATTGTATGTGAACGTAGAGCTTATCACACTCGATCATCATGTGGTGTCTCGGCACGACGAACTGTAGCAACAGTGCATACTCAGGGAGAACACTTGTACCTTGAAATTGAGTAAGGGATCATCGTATGATGCTACCGCCGTACTAAGAAAAATAAGATGGATAAAAGATGAACATCACATGCAATCAAAAATATGTGACATGATATGGCCATCATCATCTTGTGCTTATGATCTCCATCACCGAAGCATCGTCATGATCCCCATCGTCACCGGTGCGACATCTTGATCTCCATCGTAGCATCGTTGTCGTCTCGCCAATTAATTTTAATGCATGTTGACAACTGTTGTCGCTCTCCCAGTTGGTCGCTTCCCAGTCTTTTGCTAGCCTTCACCTGTACTAAGCAGGAATACTGCTTGTGCATCCAAACTCCTTAAACCCCAAAGTTATTCCATATGAGTCCACTATACCTTCCTATATGCGGTATTTACCTGTCGTTCCAAGTAAATTTGTATGTGCCAAACTCTAAATCTTCAAATACATTCTGTTTTGCATGCTCGAATAGCTCATATGTCAACTAGAGCTGCCCTTATCTTCCGTGTTAGGCGGGTTATTCTCAAGAGGAGTGGACTCCGCTCCTCATTCACGAGAGAATGGCTGGTGTCCTGGATGCCCATTCCCATGCTTCGTGCAAATTAAATCAAAATAACTGCAAACAAAACTCCCCCTGGGACCCATTGAATGTTGGAGGCACTCGTTGTTTCGAGCAAGCCATGGATTGAAGCTTGTGGAGGAGGGGGAGTATAAACTTTACCATTCTGTTTGGGAACCACCTATAATCTGTTTAGCATGGAAGATGTCGTCGTCTTTTAGTTGTTATGTTGACAATGAAAGTATGCTGCTCAAAATATAATTTATCTCTATTTCAAAACCGAGCTCTGCCACCTCTACAAATCCCTGCTTCCCTCTGTGAAGGACCTATCTATTTACTTTTATGTTGAGTCATCACCCTTCTTATTAAAAGCACTCGCTGGAGAGCACACTGTCGTTTGCATTCATTAATATTGGTTTATATTGGGTATGACTTGACTGGATCTCTTTTACCATGAATTACAATGTTTAGTCAGTCCTTGATCTTTAAAGGTGCTCTGCATTTATGTTTTGCGGTCTCAAAAAGGGCTAGAGAGATACCATTTTGTTATATCATGTTATGATTATTTTGAGAAAGTGTTGTCATCTGAGTTTTATTATTATGGCTCGCTAGCTGATTATGCTATTGATATGAGTAATTGTGAGACCTATGTGTTATTGTGAGTATGGTTAGTTCATAATATTGGCTGAAACTTGAATGCTGGCTTTTCATGTTTACAACAACAAGAGAAAACAGAGTTTGTAAAAGTTTTTCTTTTTCTCTTTCAGTTTGTCAACTGAATTGCTTGAGGACAAGCAAGGGTTTAAGCTTGGGGGAGTTGATACGTCTCTGTCGTATCTACTTTTCCGAACACTTTTGCCCTTGTTTTGGACTCTCTAACTTGTATGATTTGAATGGAACTAACCCGGACTGACGCTGTTTTCAGCAGAACTGCCATGGTGTTGTTTTTTGTGCAAAAAATAAAAGTTCTCGGAATGACCTAAAACTCCACGGAACACCTTAGAAAAAACAATAAAAAATCCTCGCAAAAGATGAAGACTAGGGGCCCCACACCCTGTCCACGAGGGTGGGGGGCGCGCCCCCCTACCTCATAGGCCCCCTGGTGGCCCTCCGACGCCAACTCCAACTCCATATATTTGCTTTCGGGGAGAAAAAAATCAGAGAGAAGAAATCATCGCGTTTTACGATACGGAGCCGCCGCCAAGCCCTAATCTCTCTCGGGAGGGCTGATCTGGAGTCCGTTCGGGGCTCCAGAGAGGGGGATTCGTCGCCGTTGTCATCATCAACCATCCTCCATCACCAATTTCATGATGCTCACCGCCGTGCGTGAGTAATTCCATCGTAGGCTTGCTGGATGGTGATGGGTTGGATGAGATTTATCATGTAATCGAGTTAGTTTTGTTAGGGTTTGATCCTTAGTATCCATTATGTTCTGAGATTGATGTTGCTATGCTTAATGCTTGTCACTAGGGCCCGAGTGCCATGATTTCAGATCTGAACCTATTATGTTTTCATGAATATATGTGTGTTCTTGATCCTATCTTGCAAGTCTATAGTCACCTACTATGTGTTATGATCCGGCAACCCCGAAGTGACAATAATCGGGACCACTCCCGGTGATGACCATAGTTTGAGGAGTTCATGTATTCACTATGTGCTAATGCTTTGTTCCGGTTCTCTATTAAAATGAGGCCTTAATATCCCTTAGTTTCCAATAGGACCCCGCTGCCACGGGAGGGTAGGACAAAAGATGTCATGCAAGTTCTTTTCCATAAGCACGTATGACTATATACGGAATACATGCCTACATTACATTGATGAACTGGAGCTAGTTTTGTGTCACCCTATGTTATGACTGTTACATGACGAACCGTATCCGGCATAATTATCCATCGCTAATCCGGTGCCTACGACTTTTCCATATACTGGTTTACACTTATTTACTTTTCCGTTGCTACTGTTACAATCACTACAAAATACCAAAAACATTACTTTTGCTGTCTTTACTTTTGTTACCGTTACCACCATTATCATATTACTTTGCTACTAAACACTTTGCTGCAGATACTAAGTTTCCAGGTGTAGTTGAATTAACAACTCAGCTGCTAATACTTGAGAATATTCTTTGGCTCCCCTTGTGTCGAATCAATAAATTTGGGTTGAATACTCTACCCTCGAAAACTGTTGCGATCCCCTATACTTCTGGGTTATCAAGATGCCCCCTCCCCCGTATATAAAGGAGGGAGGGGGGAGGAGGCCAGCCAGGGGAGGAGTCGCGCCATGGGGGGGCAATCCTACTCCAAGTAGGATTCGGCCCCCCTTTCCTATTCCAACATTAACAAGGAGAAGGGGGAAGGAGGGGGAGGAGAGAAAGAAAGGGGGGTCGGCCCCCCTAGTCCAATTCGGTTTGGGCTAGGGGGTGCACGTGCCATAACTTGGCCTGCCTCCTGTCTTCCACCACTTGGCCCATGAGGCCCATTAACCCCTCGGGGGTTCCGCTAACCCCCCGGCACTCCGGAAAATACCCGATACACCTCGGAACTATTATGGTGTCCGAATATAGTCTTCCAATATATCAATCTTTATGTCTCGACCATTTCGAGACTCCTCATCATGTCTGTGATCTCATCCGGGACTCTGAACAACCTTCGGTACATCAAATCACATAAACTCATAATACCAATCGTCATCGAATGTTAAGCGTGCGGACCCTTCGGGTTCGAGAACTATGTAGACATGACCGAGACACATCTTCGGTCAATAACCAATAGCGGAACCTAGATGCTCATATTGTTTCCTACATATTCTACGAAGATCTTTATCGGTCAAACCGCATAACAACATACATTGTTCCCTTTGTCATCGGTATGTTACTTGCCTGAGATTCGATCGTCGGTATCATCATATCTAGTTCAATCTCGTTACCGGCAAGTCTCTTTAGTCGTTCAGTAATACTTCATCTTGCAACTAACTCATTAGTTACAATGCTTGCAAGGCTTATAGTGATGAATATTACCGAGAGGGCCCAGAGATACCTCTCCGATACACGGAGTGACAAATCCTAATCTTGATCTATGCCAACCCAACAAACACCTTCGGAGACACCTGTAGAGCACCTTTATAATCACCCTTTTACGTTGTGACGTTTGGTAGCACACAAAGTGTTCCTCTGGTATTCGGGAGTTGCATAATCTCGAAGTCTGAGGAACATGTATAAGTCATGAAGAAAGCAATAGCAATGAAACTGTAACGATCATAATGCTAAGCTAACGGATGGGTCATGTCCATCACATCATTCTCCTAATGATGTGATCCCGTTCATCAAATGACAACACATGTCTATGGTTAGGAAACATAACCATCTTTGATTAATGAGCTAGTCAAGTAGAGGCATACTAGGGACAATATGTTTTGTCTATGTATTCACACATGTACTAAGTTTCCGGTTAATACAATTCTAGTATGAATAATAAATATTTATCATGAATTAAGGAAATAAATAGTAACTTTATTATTGCCTCTAGGGCATATTTCCTTCATATCCCCCTGGTGATATCTTGAACTATGAATTGAAGAAGGGTTCTTCATATGTCTGGCAGAGTATTTTGGCAGGGATACAAACATTCAAGAAAGGTTGCATATGGAGAGTAGGCAATGGTACGAAGATAAATATTTGGGAGGATTGTTGGATCTTGAACAACACAACATGGAAAATTATTACAGTTAGGGGCAACTGTGAATTGACAAAGGTAAATTAACTCATTAATCCGGCCACGGGTGAATGGGATGAGGAGCTGATTAGAGACAATTTTTGGAACACTGATGGAGAACGAATCCTACATATCCGATCTATCAATATGAGACTGAAGATTTCATATCATGGCACTTAACGAAATCGGGTATCTTTTCTGTTCGATCAGCCTACTACAAACAATGGGAGGAGACCTATGCTTCGAGAGAATTAAATCCAAATGACATCAGTTGATCTTCTAAACACCCGGTCTGGAATAAACTGTGGAGCTTAAAGGTACCAAGTAAAGTAAAAATATTCCTTTGGAGATGTCTCCATGATGCAATTCCCTGCTGCTGTGTGTTGGCGAATAGGCATATTTCTCGGCCAGCGCAATGCCCGCTTTGTGCGGTCCAGGCAGAAGACATTTCTCACATGGCATACAAATGCAACCGAGTGAAGGAAATATGGACGAATCTTGGAGTGCCGGAGATAATAGAAAAGACGGCAATACATGGGAGATCGGGAGCATTGATACTCGAAATTTTCCTTTGTGATCCGGCGCATCAAATACAATATATGGATGCTGTCGAGTTGCCGGTGTTGATTGCGGTTGCTAGATGGTACTTATGGTGGCAGAGAAGACTAATGGTGAGGCAGGAGGAGGTCCAGAACCCGGTCCGTTCCAGCCAAGGCATTCGGGATCTCACACTGAATTTTGTGTGATCTACTAGCAAGCCTACTATGCACCCCATACTGAATCAATGGAGAAAACCACTACAAGGCCAACTTGTTCTCAATGTGGATGCTTCGTTCTCAGATGAAGACAACTCGGGGGCCCGCGGTGCGATTATTAGAGATAGTAGTGGGATGTTCGTGGGTGCGGCAACAGCAAAATTAGAGCATGTGGCTAGCGTGGTTTCAGCTAAAGCGTCTGCTCTTGTTGAAGGCCTCAAACTTGCCAGCATGGTTGGAGCTAACTCTATCTTGGTACAATCAGACAGTGTGATCAGCCCTTCAGCAAAATTCTGGACACTCAATGGTTGCGGCTCCAATATTGGAAACTTGTCGATCCTTGTTACGTGATTTTGAAAAGGTCTTATTAGAGCATTGCAATCGTGAACCTAATATGGTTGCCCATGCGCTAGCTCATAATGGACGTGATGATCCGCCAAATTTGTGGTTGGACTCACCTCTGGATTTTATTTCCAGTCTTTTAGCAAATGATGTAAGTGTTACTTAAATTAATAAAGCTAGCCATGAAGGCCTTTCCTTAAAAAAAGGGTTTTGAAACTTTCAATACCACTGAGCATTAGAACCAACAAATATTAATCCAATGGTTGCCGTGTGTTTTCAATCGTAAGACTTTTTTTATTGTATGAAGTTGTTTCTTGTGATTCTTTCTATATAGGCTCTCTCAACCTCCAAATGTCAATGAAGTTCTACACCATTTATTGTTCACACTTCCTCGCGCTTTTGTCTCTAGTGTCTCCTGTTGCTAGATTTGCCAGCTTCCATGATGCTAATCCATAGCATTTTGACGCCCCCCGTCCTATCTCTTCCTACCGAGACGTCCATGTCGACTGATAACCCACAAGTGAAGGGGATCACATCAATCTTCAATGGACAATATCACAACAAAAATTTATTGATCCAAGACAAAGGGAGTCAAAGAATATTTATAACCTTTAGCAATTGAGTTCTTAATTCAACCACACCTGAAAACGCATACCTACTCAAAAAAATTGTTAATAGCAAATGCGATGTAGTAATCGGAGTTTGATTGCAGTAAAGTAATGGAAGTAGCAACATTAGTAGTTGCCAAGTACAAACTATGTTAAAGAGAGAAATGATGATCAAAAGCATTGGCATTAGAATGAATAATGAGGCGTTGCATGGATAGAATCAATTATGTAACAATGTTAACATATGGTGATAATAATCTAACTCAGATTCATCTATTCAATGTAGCCATATATTTCGTATGTAGTTGTATGTGCTTCAATATGAACTTGCACATTTGGTCTTACCCTCTCATTTCTGTGGGTTCTTAATAAAAATTAAGGGTAATTAAGGTATTTCTTTCATCAAGTACCAAACCAAAACATTAATACCTAATGAAAACATGCAATCCCTGTTGGAAATATGCCCCAAAGGCAATAACAAAATGTTCTATATTATTTCAATGTTCATAATTAAGTTTATATTACTATATCATAATTGCGATGGTTCTTGAATATGAGATTCAGATGAAAATCCAGGTGCATCTGTGAAAATATAAACACAAAAACAGATCCCTTGTCTTGCCTCTAACTCATGTATAGTTAGTGCTAAATAGTTTGCTGTCATGGGGGATAGCCGCCTTCCATCAACGGACCACACAATTAACTATCTAGATATCTGAGAAGCTAAGAGCATCTCCGATAGAAGATGTAAATTGAGATGTAAAAGTAGATGTTGTATAATTTACATCACCAAAAAGTGGTTTTTACATTTCCAAAAAAGACCCAACTCCAACAGATGATGTAAAATGGTGATGTAAATGGGCAACTCCAATAGATGATGTAAACTTGAGATGTAAAATCTAAAAACTTCCAACTAGTACTTCATTTCAACATAGTTCAAACATAAAAATTCATACATAGTTCAAACATAGAAATTAAACTAGCACAACTAGTCCAAACTACTCGTCGTCTGAGAGCACCAGTACTCCTCGTCGTCGTCATCCAAGAGCCCCCAGAGCTCCTAGTCGTCCTCCTCCGTGGACTCGATGGTGATCACCGTCAAGGGGCCGGACTCGTCCTCCTTCTTCACCTCCTTCTTCTTCTCCCCAGCGTCGCGCTTCCAGAAGAACTCCTGCTCCGCCTGGATGTACTCCGGATGCTCCCGTGCAAATCTCGCCATCGCCGCCTCATCGCTATCGCCGGGACTGATGACAATAGTTGGCCTCTTCTTCGTCTTCTTCGCCGGAATCTCCTCCATCTGAATGCCCTGCAGCACGAGCATCTCAGCATCCACCTAGATCTTGATCTCTGGGAAGTTGAGGTCCATCCTAGGCCTCCCGGCACGCCACACCGCCACGTAGTACACATGCGCGGCCTTGTGGACCGTCGGGTAGGTGCCAAGCCAAAAGCGGCGGCCGGCGTCACTAAACTCCACTCGTAGTTGCCGGAGGGCTTTGCCCTCACGCCGAAGAACCCTGTCTTGCTCTTTGGGGTCTTCTTCGACGGCATGGCGATGGTGGGGCGGCGACTCGGATGCGGTCGGTGGAGGTTGAGGCCACGGCGGGGTGGCGACTCGGTGGTGGTTGGCGACGGCCGGGCGGCAGGGCAATGGTGCTTAGTGATGGCGGGGGTGGTTGAGACGACGACGGAGGCTGCGGCGAGACGATGGCGGGTCGGCGACGGGGCGATGCAGGGGAGGTTGAGGCGACGGCGGAGGCCGCAACACCGGCGGAGACGACTGCGAGATTGAATCGACTGGCGGCCGAAGACCAATTGAGCGGCGGGCAACGACCGAATCGTGGG
>NC_041391.1:69674082-69678998 GCF_002162155.2 Triticum dicoccoides | reverse complement strand
CGAATCGTGGGGCGGCGGCGGGGGGAAATCGGCCGATTCGCAATGGGGGAGGGGGCGTATCGTGGCGGGGGTGGAGGAGACGGCGGATCTGTCGTGGGGCGGCGGCGGCTCATGGTGGTGGGCGGCAGCCGAATCGCGGGGCGGCGGTGGGGCGGCGAAAGAATAGGTGGGGGAAACAAACTGAAGAGCGGTTGGCAGTTGGCGCGTGGCTGGCAAATATACAACTCTTGTAGGTGGGGATGTATATTTGCACCGCGAGGTGTTGTAGTTTTCATCTCCAGGAGGTGGAGATGTATACTTTTTTGCATCTACATCATCTGTTGGAGCAGTGTTTTTGGGCCTCGAAGATGTAAAGTTAGGTATTTTACATCTACATCTTCTATTGAAGATGCTCTTATGTTTATCCAAGTTAAGAATACCACTAGGCTAGAATGCCAGCAATAATGAAAACACATTGTTGTCAAAATAATGATGGTCCGTACACCCAACTTATGATATACTGCGAGATTCCAGCATCACGATATTACTATATATTACTCCTTCTGTCCCATACTATAGGACGTTTTTTAACATCACACTAGTGTCCAAAAACATCCTAAATTATGGGCCGTAGGGAGTATATGATAACGTTCATTTACATCCTTGACCATGAAAATATCGTAGGACCTTCGTACCGGATGGTTATTCTAGGTTGTCAAATGTTTTATAAAAGTAGCCTATAGGTACATTGAAAAAGTATGTCAAGGAATCTTAACTTGAGAAAAAATTACCCTTTAATTTTGTTTGAGGGGAATCACCCTTCAATTAATTTTTTTATCAACACCCTTCAATTAATTGGTCCCAAATTAACCCTTCAATTAATTTTTTTATCAACACCCTTAAATTAATTGGTCCCAAATTAACCCTTCAATTAATTTTTTTTTGAGATCAAAGCGAAAGCTTTATTACTTAACTAGTCTTAGGCATATCGCCCAAAACAGAGACGCCCACTTGGGCTGGTACATCCGACTCCCATTCCTTGAAATGGAGAGGGTCACACACACGGCTAATATTGGCAAGTTCATGGGCTACAGAGTTCGCAGTACGTCTACAAACAGATATAGTGAACTTGGAGAACCAAAGTTTAAGCTGTTACTTTATGTCTTCGATGACCACAACATACACGGAGGAGTCCACTCTTTGCAAGTCAAATGCTTCAGCCAACAGCTGCGTATCTGTTTCAAGCACCACACGGACAATGCCCAGGTCCGCTGCCGTGTTGATAGCATGCGTCATGGCCGCTGCTTCCGCGGCAAACGCGTCTGTAACATGCTCCTGGCTGCTAGCTCAAGCACACACAAGTGCACCATCTGCCATCCGCACCGCAACTCCCCAACCTGCATGGTTCTGGCTTGGCACAAAAGATCCATCAACATTGATCTTGTAGTCTTCTCCCTTGGTGGCTGCCACTTGTCCGTTGACGGTTTGGCAGCCGGCTGACGGAAGATCTCCAGGTACTCAAGCACATTGGCTCTCGTTTGTCAGGCTACAACAGAGGCCGACAGCGGCAGTGTTCCTTCTCCGAGTTTGTTTCTATTGGACCACCATAGCCACCAAGAAGTTAAGATACGTAGGCGTTTTTTCTCATCTAGCCCCCAAAGATAGTCTAGCATTGCATGCACAGACCCAATCCTTTCCAGCTGAATGCGGTCACTCTCGAGAGCAAGTTCCCTCCACACTTCTTTAAAAACTTTGCACTTGATGAAGAGGTGAGCCCCGTCCTCATCAGCTCTCGCACAGAAGAGGCACTTCATGTCTGCAATGGGGATACCCCTCCTTGCAACATTTGTCCGCAGCGCCAGAGAGTCATGCTTCAGTCTCCACGCGAACATCTGAATGTTTCTCGGACAGGGCATCTTCCACAGTCGTTTCCATGAGTCATCTGTGATTTCATTCAAGTTCCCCGCAGCGCTTGAACTCCCTCCCACTCCTCCATCCTTCTTCGTCTTCTCCATCTGAACTTGGAGTTTGTATGCACTCTTGACCGAGTGGATGCCTTTCTTATCATAGTGCCATGCAATGAAGTCTTGTACACCTTCTCGCAAGGGGATCCGCAGGATGTGCGACGCATCATCTAGCCAGAAAGTCTCACAAACAAGCTGTTCATCCCAGTTACCCATAGCAGGATCAATGAGATCACTAACCCACTCCAAAAGGCTATGACCGCGAGGTGTAATGACTCCAGGAGACCACGATCGTGGTAGCCATGGGTCAGACCAGATTTTAACTGGCGTACCATCCCCAATCCTCCAAATATAACCTTCTCGAAACAGATTTAGACCATGTAGGAGGCTGCGCCAAGAGTATGAAATCCCCTCCCTTGGGTTTGCATCAAGAAGACAGCTCTCGGGGTAATAACGGGCTTTTAGAATTCTTGCACACAAGGACTCCGGTGATTGGATGAGCCTCCATATCTGTCTCGACAGCATGGCAAGGTTGAACCCATGCATACCATGGAACCCTAGCCCCCCCTGAGCCTTGGGCAGAGTGAGCTTCTGCCATCCGATCCAATGAGTGGTGTTTCCTTTGTCCTGTTGGCTCCACAAGTAGTTGCCAATCAGTGAACTCAACTCTTCGCAAAAAGACTTGGTTAAGTAAAAACAAAGACATGGCAAACGTAGGTATGTCGTGTGCAACCGAGGTAACCAACGCTTCTTTCCCTGGTTTAGCAATAAGTTTCTCTTTCCATCCATACACTCTTCCCGCCATGGCCCCTTTCACAAATGCGAAGGCCTTTTTCCTTGATTTACCGACATGAACCGACAGTCCCAAATACTTTTCATTCCATGTTTTGCTATGGATTTGCAGAGCACCCTTGACAACATCTTTCACCTCACTCCTTGTGTTCAGACTAAACATGATTGTCGACTTCTCCAGGTTGATACACTGCCCAGAACAATTTTCATAAACGTCCAAAATCTCACGCAGTTGTTGAGTTTCCTCTTGTTTTGCCTTAAGTAGAAGCATGGAGTCGTCGGCAAACAAAAGGTGCGAGACAACTGGTGCCGCCCGGCAAATATTGACGCCACTGACCTTGCCGGATGCTACAGCTTCATGCAGCAGCGCTGAAAGACCTTCAGCACATATGACAAATAAGTAAGGCGAGATCAGATCACCTTGTCTGAAACCCCTTGAAGGAGTAAACTGTGTCGTAAGTCCTCCATTGATCTTGATCTGGTATCTTACTGTAGTGACACAATTCATTACCAAATCAATCCATCGAGCCCCAAAACCTAGCTTGGTAAGCATTGCCCGCAAGAAGTCCCACTCAACTTGATCATAGGCTTTGCTCATGTCCGCTTTCACTGCTGCAACCCCTTCATTTCCCTTCTTTTTATTTAGCAGAAAATGTGACAACTCGTAGGCAATGAGGACATTGTCCGTGATCAGCCTACCGGGAACAAAAGCGCTTTGGTTATCTGAAATGATGTCTGGGAGAACTAACTTGAGACGATTAGAGATCACCTTGGACACCAACTTGCACACAACATTGCACAAGCTAATCGGCCGCAAATCTTTGATCCTACTAGGGTTTTTCACTTTCGGAATCAGGATGACCACAGTGTCATTCCAGCCCTCTGGCATTGCTCCTCCGTTCAGTACCGCTAACACTTCCTCCACCACCTTATCCCCCATGAAATGCCAATGTTTCTTGTAGACAATGGAGGGCATGCTGTCCGGACCAGGTGCCTTAAGATCGTCAATGTGGTCAAGAGCCGCCTTGATTTCCTCGCGTGTCACTTCCGCTTCAAGGATCGCTCTCATAGCACTTGTGACACGGTGTTGGACTATATCAATGAGCTCTGCGGTACGGTTCCCTTGGGCCGAGGAAAAGAGGTCCTGAAAATAAGAACAAACATAATTATTAAGCTCCTCTCCTTCCTTCACCTCTGATCCATCCTCCCCTCCTCAACTTCGTCATCCTATTTGCCTTTCTCCTCGAAGAAGCCACAGCCATGAAGTATCTGGTGCTTCTATTGCCGTCCTTTAACACCATGAGACGTGAGATCTCTATTTGGCCTTGATGTTCTTCTTCTCCTCCAACTCCTCTATTTGGTATCTCAATCTTCCTTCTTCTCTAACTTTCTCTTCACTCACTGGAGCTCTCATACAGGTTTCCAGAGCAAGGCCAGCTTGCTTCAATCGGTCCTCCAACATCCCAGCCACCTCTTTCCCCGATTTTGTCATCCTCCCTGCTACACATCATAAGCCAGCCGCAACATCACCTCCTCCCCCCATTGTAACGCCCCGGATCCGATGCGCCAGGTGTCTGCCAGTTATTTGCCGTTGTTGCCATGTCTTTTGCTTGTGTGTTGCATTTTGCCATGTCATCATGTGCATTTCATTTTGCATACGTGTTCGTCTCATGCATCCGAGCCTTTTCCCCGTTGTCCGTTTTGCAATCCGGCGCTCCTATGCCCTCCAGCGTTCCCCTTTCGTCTCTTGTTGTGAGTGGGTGTTAAACATTCTCGGAATGGACCGAGTCTTGCCAAGCGGCCTTGGTTTACCACCGGTAGACCGCCTGTCAAGTTTCGTGCCATTTGGTGTTCGTTTGATACTCCAACGGTTAACCGGGTAACCGTAAAAACCCCCCTTTCTCTTTGCAGCCCAACACCCTTCCAAAGTGGCCCAAAACCCATCTAACTCCCCTCCATGCTCTTGGTCGTTCGATCACGATCGCGTGGCCGAAAACCGCTCCTCATTTGGACTCTCCTAGCTCCCTCCACCTATAAAAACGTCTTCCCCTCTCCATTTTCGGATCATTTTCCCCCAAAACCCTAGAAATCGCCCTCCGCCGCCACCGGACATGTCCGCCCGCAGCCGGACGTGTCCGCTGCCGCGTGGCCTCCCGCGCTGCCCCCGCCGCCGCGGCCCGC
>NC_041391.1:69666338-69673659 GCF_002162155.2 Triticum dicoccoides | reverse complement strand
CCAGGAGCGCCGGCGCCCGGCCGGATCTCGCCGGCCGCCGCCTCCTCGAGCGGATCCGGCGCTCGCCCCGCCGCTGCTCCGGCCGGCGCTCGCCCCCGCGCGCCCCTCCGGCCCCGAGCTTCCGCCGCCCGAGCCCTCCGCCTCCGAGCGCCGCCGCCATCCCCGTCCGGCCGAGCTCCTCCGCCGGGCCACCGCCGCCTCTCCCTCCGCCGGATCCCGTCGCCCCCGTTGCCGGAGCCCCTCGCCGGAGCTCCCACGACCTTGCCTCGGCTTCCGCGCGCTCGCCGGAGCCGGATCCATCCCGCCTGGACGAGATCCACCAGCCCCGCCATCCAAACTCGTCCGCTCCATCCTGGGATCTCCTCGTCCCGGGTTGACTTTTCAGAGGGTAAAAATTCCAAAGTCCCTGATATTTTGCAGTAATCATGCCATGTTCATCATGTCGTATCTCTGCATCCGTAGCTCCGTTTCATGCGTGTAATATGTCAAATTATTCGTCTCAACGAGTATATCATTTCATTCCATTGCATCATATTCATTTGAGGTCATCTTGATGCCTGAATCATTGTTGTAAGAGTGCTTCATAATGTTTTCTGCTGTCTGTTAACAGAACGAGCTCTTTTGTCATTTTTGCCATGATTGATGTGTGCATCCTATGAGGTTGATGTCTTCATGTGTTTTGAACTATGCCATGTCTTCTTTACAGTGGTGTATGCCATGCATTTTTGTGATCAATATGGTGACCAGCACAAGCATGCAAACTAGGCATCGTGATGTTGCTGATTTTAGTCCCTGTTCTGCTGTTATTTTGATGCCATGTAAACTTGATGCTACAGAGAGATCCATGCATATTTTGAGATACTTCAGTAAGGATGTCTTGAACATATGGTTATTTTCTATCCATTCAGGCCCTTTGTTGCAATTATGGAGTAGTCTAGCATGTCATTTTCGTGCTCTACTTTTGCTTCAAAATGTTTCGTGGCAGATTGTTTACATGTTATTCAATTTGGCCAAGCTTGTTGTAGTTGATCCTTGCATGCTATAGACTTGTTCTTGACTTGGTTTGTTTCATAAACATGTATTCTTGATGATGTTATGCTTATCTTGTCATGCAATGACTTGTGGTGAGTGAATCGAGCTTGTTAAGTAGTGTTCGTGATGTTGCTGTTTTGCTAGGCTGAATCTGTTATTTCGTGATGCTATATAAACATGTTGCTACTAATCCTTCTATGCATAATCTGGAGATGTTCTATAAACATGTTTTGGTCTACATATCATCCTCTAACCATACATGCCCCTGGTTGCATTTATAGCCTGCTGTAGCTTGTTCATATCTTGCGCCAAAGTTGCTTCATAATGTTGCTGTCAGCCTGTTAACATTATGTTCAGTTGTTCTCATGTGTTTTCCTAGTGATCCATGCACCCTATGACCTTGCTATTGCCATGCTTAGCTTAACAAATATGTCTTATTACTGTTGGGTGCCTTGCCATGCCATGTATTGCTCTGTAGTGAGTGGTACAAGCTCATCTACATGCCTTCATAATTCTGTTTCTGCCATGTTTGAATATGTATTATAACTTGCTATGTTTACGTGGGTGCCATCATATTTTCTGATCCTTTTTGCCTTATGGCCAGTAAAGGACATTTGATCTATGCAATTAGTAGATTCATTCCATGCCTTTGTTTGCCATGATAAGTTCCTGTAACATGTTGTTTGATAGCTCTAAACATTTGCATCGTGATGTTATTTTCTGCAAAGTCTGAAATTGTTATAACTTGCAATCTTATCATGTGTGTTTGAGCATGTTCTAGTGATTTCTGGAGATAGTTCAGTGTTCATGTTTTGTTATGCTTTACATGTACATCATGCCCATGTCTTTTGTTTTCACGTTGAGACGCTGTAGCTTATTGTTTTGATGCTTGCAATATGCCTAGTTGCTATTTTGGACAGCTTGCCCCTTTAAACTTGTATAGTGTGCATGTGTTGAACCGTTGCTCCGTTTTGAGTGTGCTCTATATGAAACTTGCTTGATTTTGCATGTAGATTCATATTATCATGTTGCATCCATGTTTTGAGGTGTTTGTTTGATGTTTGGGTGCATTTTGCATCAATGTCATGTTTAACTTGTGTTGCTCATATCTTCTAGGCCGTAGCTCCGAATTAAATGAACTTCATATGAAACTTGACTAGAATCTCGTGTAGATCATCTTTGTGCATCTTAACTTGCTGTTTAACAACTTGAACATAAGGTTTATTCAGATCTGGACTAATTTCGAAATATGCATATGAGGACTTACCGGAATTGTTATATGTTGTTCCCGGCCTCATTTAAACTTGCCTTAATGTGTTGTTCTTGTTTGCATCATCTCTTGCCATGAGTAGCTTCATGTAGCCGTGTCATGCATCATGCTTGTTGTGCATCATGCCTTGTTCATGTGTGGTGTGTTTACTATGTTGTGTGCTTCTTCTTGTTAGTTCCTGTTTCGTTGCGATCGTGAGGATTCGTTCGTCTCCGTTTGGTTCGGCTTCATCCGTTCATCTTCTTCATGGACTCGTTCTTCTTCCTAGCGGGATTTCAGGCAATATGACCGCTACCCTGGATCTCACTACTATCATTGCTATGCTAGTTGCTTCGTTCTATCGCTATGTTGCGCTACCTATCACCTGTTTATCAAGCCATCCCAAATTGCCATGAACCTCTAACCTTTGACACTTTTCCTATGCAAACCGTTGCTTGGCTATGTTACCGCTTTTGCTCAGCCCCTCTTATAGCGTTGCTAGTTGCAGGTGAAGTTGAAGATTGCTCCATGGTGGACAGGATTTTGGTTGGGATATCACAATATCTCTTATATTATTAATGCATCTATATACTTGGTAAAGGGTGGAAGACTCGGCCTTTTGCCTGGTGTTTTGTTCCACTCTTGCCGCCCTAGTTTCCGTCATACCGGTGTTATGTTCCCGAATTTTGCGTTCCTTACGCGGTCGGGTGATTTATGGGACCCCCTTGACAGTTCGCTTTGAATAAAACTCCTCCAGCAAGGCCCAACCTTGGTTTTACCATTTGCTTCACCACCACCTACCCTTTCCCTTGGGTCGGCCAACCCAAGGGTCATCTTTATTTTAGCCCCCCCGGGCCAATGCTTGTCTAAGTGTTGGTCCGAACTGAGCTGCCTGCGGGGCCACCTCGGGGCAACTTGAGGGTTGGTTTTACTCGTAACTAGTCTCATCCGGTGTTGCCCTGAGAATGAGATATGTGCAGCTCCTATCAGGATTTGTCGGTGCATCGGGCGGCTTTGCTGGTCTTGTTTTACCATTGTCCAAATGTCTTGTAAACCGGGATTCCGAGTCCGATCGGGTCTTCCTGGGAGAAGGTCTATTCCTTCGTTGATCGCGAGAGCTTGTCATGGGCTAAGTTGGGACACCCCTGCAGGGTATAATCTTTCGAAAGCCGTGCCTGCGGTTATAGGCAGATGGGAATTTGTTAATGTTCGGTTGTAGATAACTTGACAACAGATCCGTTTTAAAACGCATCAACCGTGTGCGTAGCCGTGATGGTCTCTTCTCGGCGGGGTCCGGGAAGTGAACATGGTTTCTGGGTTATGTTTGACGTAAGTAGGAGTTCAGGATCACTTCTTGATCATTACTAGTTGACGACCGTTCCTTTTGCTCTCTTCTCGCTCTTATTTGTGTATGTTAGCCACCATATATGCTTAGTCGCTGCTGCAGCCTCACCACTTTACCCCTTCCATTTCCTTTAAGCTTTGCTAGTCTTGATACCCATGGTAATGGGATTGCTGAGTCCTCGTGGCTCACAGATTACTACAACAACAGTTGCAGGTACAGGTTGTGCGATGATCATGACGCGAGAGCGATGCTTGCTTGCGTTGGGTTCTTCTTCTGCTTCTTCTTCGATCAGGGGATAGGTTCCAGGTCGGCATCCTGGGCTAGTAGGGTGGATGTCGTTTGAGTTTCTGTTTGTGATTCATCCGTAGTCGGATGATGCTCTTATGTATTGTGGCATTGTATGCCTCTTGTATGTATCCCCATCTATTATGTAATGTTGATGTAATGATATCCACCTTGCAAAAGCGTTTCAATATGCGGGTCTATCCTTGGTGGGACGTTCGAGTTCCTTTTGGATAGGGTCGGATATTGGGCGTGACAAGTTGGTATCAGAGCCTCGACCGACCCTAGGAGCCCCCTTGATTGATCGTGTAGTTTGGCCGTTGTTGAGTCTAGAAGAGAATTGTTTTTCGGAGTCTAGTTATATCGGAGAGTAGGAATTTTTTTTACTCCTCTGCCCCTTCGTCACTCTGGTAAGGATTCTTGACGTAGGTGTTTTGAATTATTCCTCTTCCCCTTCAAATTTTTCTTTAGGATCACGCAGTTGGTTTTTCGATCGTTGTTCCTCAGCTCTTCTCATCTGGTGCATTTCTCGTCATGTTGACTTGAGACTCTTCATCGTTCCCCAAGTTGTTTCTCTGTCCCCAGTTGTTTTCTTTTCCCACCCGCCCTCCATGTTCTTCTTCTCAGAACCAAAGTCCATAATCGAGTATCCATCCTACTCGTGCGAAGTCTTTTCTTTCTTTCCTCAATGATTTCAACCGGTGTTTTCTCTTCAAGACATTCATCGGTTCCCCCTTCCAAGTTGCCTTTGTTTTTCCCGCCCTCCCACCCTTTTTCTTCCGGGAGTCTGACTCTCTCTCGACCATCTATATCATTCGTGCGGAGCCTTTTCAGTCTTTCGTAATTATTTCAACTGGTGAATTCTCGTCTCGGTGGACATTCTTCATTTCTTTTCCGGTGGACTCAATTCATGTTTTTCGGGTTGATCTTATTCTTTTCCCTGGGTCAAGATTTGTCCTTGCTCGTTCGCCTCTCGCCAATTTATCCTTCCGGAGTTCAAGACATCTCAGGAGATTCGTCTGTGTTCCAATTGATTCGAGGTTGCCACCTCATTCGAATATTTCAATTATTCCGGTGCATCATCTATCTGTTCAATAATCCGTTTCAACGGTGATCTATTTCAGTGGGCCCTAACCCACAGGTCTTTTCCCAGGATCTTACCTTACTCTTCTAATTATTCTGGAGCCATTCCAAATTCTTTTCAAGTGTGACGTAAGAATGGATTCCATCAGCCACATGCCTTTTCAAGATCAATTTCAAATCATTTCATTGTTGGCTCAACCTCTCTGTTTTTCATTCTCCCGGAGTATCTCAATAATTTCAGTGGTGTTTCTCATCTTCATTCTCAGCTTTGAAGATCGAAGAGGAGTTTTCCTCTAAATCTTGCCCTTTCTCCCGAAGATTCGTCGTTCTAGCTTCTTGTTACCCTCTCGAATTATTCCATTTGTCAGATATTCTTTTCATCCATCCGGAGTATGTCAGAAGTTGTTTTTCCATTTCTTTTCACCGGAGGCCATCGTTCCAGAAGAATTCTTCGTCCTCAGATTTCAGCTCTTGATCCCGGTGCTTCGTTCAAGTGCCCTTTATTCAGCTCTTGATCTCTTCGTTCTTTGGCATCTAAATTCCCTCTAGCATATTTGTTCTTCTAATTCTTCCCGGTGATGCATTCTCTTTCATCAGTCATTTCCGAATTCTAACGGTGGTTCGTTCAAGATTCTTTTTCCTTGATTATCATTTTAATCCATTCGTTCTTTCGAATCCTACCGGTGGTTCATGAAGACCTTCTCAAGGTGGCGCTATGTCCCTTCTCAATCTTTTTTCAAGAAGAATAAGTAGTATGCAAAAATCCTTTGTTTGTCATCAATTTAATTTGATGAAGGATAAGCATACGATAAATCTTATTCTTATTTCCTCCAAGTGATTAATCCTTTTCTTCGGAGTTTGTTCTTAATGAATAAATTCTAGTTCCAAGTATTCTCCATTTTTTCTTTTCCGGAGTTCAATTTCCTCGGCCTTTTTCGTCGGAACCTCCATCTAAATCATCGCAAGGCTTTAATCTTATTCTTTTCATCTTTCATTCTATCTCATCATCCTTTTGTTACCGGAGTTCTTCATGGTGGTTCTTCATGAATTAATCTTTTCTTCAAGTGTTCATCAAGATTTTGTTGGTGGAGTTCAAGTATCTTTTCTTCTTGCATCTCGAAGTGCAATTAATTCTCCATATTCTTTTGAAGTGGAGTTTCGCATTTCTTCATTCTTCTCAGCTATCCAATCATTTCCGTTTGTGGTTGGTTATCACCTCATAATTTCTGAGATGTTATCCATAAGTCCACAACAAGCTTATTCATTCGTTGCTGATTTTCTCAACAACTCCGTTCAACCCTTCCTTCTAAGTTCATTTCATTTCATTCTTTCAATTCTTCCGGAGGCATTGCTTTGTTCATCTCGTCAAGCGTCATCCCATCTTGTGAAGTTCATGTTCTATTCTATCCATGTTCAATTGGAGTGCTGCCTAAATCCTTTCAGTCTTATTCGTTTCTTATCTCGTTTTAACCGGAGTGATTTTATAGTCTATCTGATTCCGTGAGCTTTCGATTCTCGTCATTCTCGATGTTCCTCTCTTCTTCTCGAGTGCTCTCGATTCTTTGCCTCTTCTCTTGAATTCTTGTTTCACCTCTTCCTCTTTCCCTTCCGTCTCGGTCCTAAGATCTTGGGACGAGATCTCTTGTTAGTGGAGGAGTGTTGTAACGCCCCGGATCCGATGCGCTAGGTGTCTGCCAGTTATTTGTCGTTGTTGCCATGTCTTTTGCTTGCGTGTTGCATTTTGCCATGTCATCATGTGCATTTCATTTTGCATACGTGTTCGTCTCATGCATCCGAGCCTTTTCCCCGTTGTCCGTTTTGCAATCCAGCGCTCCTATGCCCTCCGGCGTTCCACTTTCGTCTCTCGTTGTGAGTGGGTGTTAAACGTTCTCGGAATGGACCGAGTCTTGCCAAGCGGCCTTGGTTTACCACCGGTAGACCGCCTATCAAGTTTCGTGCCATTTGGAGTTCGTTTGATACTCCAACGGTTAACCGGGTAACTGTAAAAACCCCCCTTTCTCTTTGCAGCCCAACACCCTTCCAAAGTGGCCCAAAACCCATCTAACTCCCCTCCATGCTCTCGGTCGTTCGATCACGATCGCGTGGCCGAAAACCGCTCCTCATTTGGACTCTCCTAGCTCCCTCCACCTATAAAAATGTCTTCCCCTCTCCATTTTCGGATCATTTTCCCCCGAAACCCTAGAAATCGCCCTCCGCCGCCACCGGACATGTCCGCCCGCAGCCGGACGTGTCCGCCGCCGCGCCCAGCCAATCAGAGGCCGCCGCGTGGCCTCCCGCGCCGCCCCCGCCACCGCGGCCCGCGGGGCCCG
>NC_041391.1:69659394-69666180 GCF_002162155.2 Triticum dicoccoides | reverse complement strand
TCCGGCCCCGAGCTTCCGCCGCCTGAGCCCTCCGCCTCCGAGCGCCGCCGCCAGCCCCGTCCGGCCGAGCTCCTCCGCCGGGCCACCGCTGCCTCTCCCTCCGCCGGATCCCGTCGCCCCCGTCGCCGGAGCCCCTCGCCGGAGCTCCCACGACCTCGCCTTGGCTTCCGCGCGCTCGCCGGAGCCGGATCCATCCCGCCTGGACGAGATCCACCAGCCCCGCCATCCAAACGCGTCCGCTCCGTCCCGGGTTGACTTTTCGGAGGGTAAAAATTCCAAAGTCCCTGATATTTTGCAATAATCATGCCATGTTCATCATGCCGTATCTCTGCATCCGTAGCTCCGTTTCGTGCGTGTAATATGTCAAATTGTTCGTCCCAACGAGTACATCATTTCATTCCATTGAATCTTATTCATTTGAGGTCATCTTGATGCCTGAATCATTGTTGTAAGAGTGCTTCATAATGTTTTCTGCTGTCTGTTAACAGAACGAGCTCTTTTGTCATTTTTGCCATGATTGATGTGTGCATCCTATGAGGTTGATGTCTTCATGTGTTTTGAACTATGCCATGTCTTCTTTACAGTGGTGTATGCCATGCATTTTTGTGATCAATATGGTGACCAGCACAAGCATGCAAACTAGGCATCGTGATGTTGCTGATTTTAGTCCCTGTTCTGCTGTTATTTTGATGCCATGTAAACTTGATGCTACAGAGAGATCCATGCATATTTTGAGATACTTCAGTAAGAATGTCTTGAACATATGGTTATTTTCTATTCATTCATGCCCTTTGTTGCAATTATGGAGTAGTCTAGCATGTCATTTTCGTGCTCTACTTTTGCTTCAAAATGTTTCGTGGCAGATTGTTTACATGTTATTCAATTTGGCCAAGCTTGTTGTAGTTGATCCTTGCATGCTATAGACTTGTTCTTGACTTGGTTTGTTTCATAAACATGTATTCTTGATGATGTTATGCTTATCTTGTCATGCAATGACTTGTGGTGAGTGAATCGAGCTTGTTAAGTAGTGTTCGTGATGTTGCTGTTTTGCTAGGCTGAATCTGTTATTTCGTGATGCTATATAAACATGTTGCTACTAATCCTTCTATGCATAATCTGGAGATGTTCTATAAACATGTTTTGGTCTACATATCATCCTCTAACCATACATGCCCCTGGTTGCATTTATAGCCTGCTGTAGCTTGTTCATATCTTGCGCCAAAGTTGCTTCATAATGTTGCTGTCAGCCTGTTAACATTATGTTCAGTTGTTCTCATGTGTTTTCCTAGTGATCCATGCACCCTATGACCTTGCTATTGCCATGCTTAGCTTAACAAATATGTCTTCTTACTATTGGGTGCCTTGCCATGCCATGTATTGCTTTGTAGTGAGTGGTACAAGCTCATCTACATGCCTTCATAATTCTGTTTCTGCCATGTTTGAATCTGTATTATAACTTGCTATGTTTACGTGGGTGCCATCATATTTTCTGATCCTTTTTGGCTTATGGTCAGTAAAGGACATTTGATCTATGCAATTAGTAGATTCATGCCATGCCTTTGTTTGCCATGATAAGTTCCTGTAACATGTTTGATAGCTCTAAACATTGCATCGTGATGTTATTTTCTGCAAAGTCTGAAATTGTTATAACTTGCAATCTTATCATGTGTGTTTGAGCATGTTCTAGTGATTTCTGGAGATAGTTCAGTGTTCATGTTTTGTTATGCTTTACCTGTACATCATGCCCATGTCTTTTGTTTTCATGTTGAGACGCTGTAGCTTATTGTTTTGATGCTTGCAATATGCCTAGTTGCTGTTTTGGACAGCTTGCCCCTTTAAACTTGTATAGTGTGCATGTGTTGAACCGTTGCTCCGTTTTGAGTGTGCTCTATATGAAACTTGCTTGATTTTGCATGTAGATTCATATTATCATGTTGCATCCATGTTTTGAGGTGTTTGTTTGATGTTTGGGTGCATTTTGCATCAATGCCATGTTTAACTTGTGTTGCTCATATCTTCTAGGCCGTAGCTCCGAATTAAATGAACTTCATATGAAACTTGACTAGAATCTCGTGTAGATCATCTTTGTGCATCTTAACTTGCTGTTTAACAACTTGAACATAAGTTTATTCAGATCTGGACTAATTTCGAAGTATGCATATGAGGACTTACCGGAATTGTTATATGTTGTTCCTGGCCTCATTTAAACTTGCCTTGATGTGTTGTTCTTGTTTGCATCATCTCTTGCCATGAGTAGCTTCATGTAGCCATGTCATGCATCATGCCTTGTTCATGTGTGGTGTGTTTACTATGTTGTGTGCTTCTTCTTGTTAGTTCCTATTTCGTTGCGATCGTGAGGATTCGTTCGTCTCCAGTTGGTTCGGCTTCATCTGTTCATCTTCCTCATGGACTCGTTCTTCTTCCTAGCGGGATTTCAGGCAAGATGACCGCTACCCTGGATCTCACTACTATCATTGCTATGCTAGTTGCTTCGTTCTATCGCTATGCTGCGCTACCTATCACCTATTTATCAAGCCATCCCAAATTGCCATGAACCTCTAACCTTTTTGACACTTTTCCTATGCAAACCGTTGCTTGGCTATGTTATCGCTTTTTCTCAGCCCCTCTTATAGCGTTGCTAGTTGCAGGTGAAGTTGAAGATTGCTCCATGGTGGACAGGATTTTGGTTGGGATATCACAATATCTCTTATATTATTAATGCATCTATATACTTGGTAAAGGGTGGAAGACTCGGCCTTTTGCCTGGTGTTTTGTTCCACTCTTGCCGCCCTAGTTTCCGTCATACCGGTGTTATGTTCCCGGATTTTGCGTTCCTTACGCGGTCGGGTGATTTATGGGACCCCCTTGACAGTTCGCTTTGAATAAAACTCCTCCAGCAAGGCCCAACCTTGGTTTTACCATTTGCCTCACCACCACCTACCCTTTCCCTTGGGTCGGCCAACCCAAGGGTCATCTTTATTTTAGCCCCCCCGGGCCAGTGCTTGTCTAAGTGTTGGTCCGAACTGAGCTGCCTGCGGGGCCACCTTGGGGCAACTTGAGGGTTGGGTTTACTCGTAGCTAGTCTCATCTGGTGTTGCCCTGAGAACGAGATATGTGCAGCTCCTATCGGGATTTGTCGGCGCATCGGGCGGCTTTGCTGGTCTTGTTTTACCATTGTCAAAATGTCTTGTAAACCGGGATTCCGAGTCCGATCGGATCTTCCTGGGAGAAGGTCTATTCCTTCGTTGATCGCGAGAGCTTGTCATGGGCTAAGTTGGGACACCCCTACAGGGTATAATCTTTCGAAAGCCGTGCCTGCGGTTATAGGCAGATGGGAATTTGTTAATGTCCGGTTGTAGATAACTTGACACCAGATCCGTTTTAAAACGCATCAACCGTGTGTGTAGCCGTGATGGTCTCTTCTCGGCGGAGTCCGGGAAGTGAACACGGTTTCTGGGTTATGTTTGACGTAAGTAGGAGTTCAGGATCACTTCTTGATCATTACTAGTTGACGACCGTTCCTTTTGCTCTCTTCTCGCTCTTATTTGCGTATGTTAGCCACCATATATGCTTAGTCGCTGCTGCAGCCTCACCACTTTACCCCTTCCATTTCCTTTAAGCTTTTGCTAGTCTTGATACCCATGGTAATGGGATTGCTGAGTCCTCGTGGCTCACAGATTACTACAACAACAGTTGCAGGTACAGGTTGTGTGATGATCATGACGCGAGAGCGATGCTTGCTTGCGTTGGGTTCTTCTTCTGCTTCTTCTTCGATCAGGGGATAGGTTCCAGGTCGGCATCCTGGGCTAGTAGGGTGGATGTCGTTTGAGTTTCTGTTTGTGATTCATCCGTAGTCGGATGATGCTCTTATGTATTGTGGCATTGTATGCCTCTTGTATGTATCCCCATCTATTATGTAATGTTGATGTAATGATATCCACCTTGCAAAAGCGTTTCAATATGCGGGTCTATCCTTGGTGGGACCTTCGAGTTCCTTTTGGATAGGGTCGCATATTGGGCATGACACCCATAGAACCCTCCTCCCAAGCCGCTTGAATTTGCTTGCTGCACCCCTCCTCCTTCAGCCACCACGCCTCGAATCGAAAGCCCCGATCGCCCCCCGGCCTTCTACCAATATTTCCTTGAGTACATACGATGACCGGTCTGTGATCTGAGTGACGAGGGGTGCCATTAAGGACGGTGAATTCGGGAAACCACTCGCCCCAATGAGCATTTGCCACTGCTCTATCCAACCACTCGCAAATATACGTGTCCACCTCCTTGCTATGATTTCTCCATGTAAACTTATCGCCTTCATATCCTAAATCAGAAAGCTCACATGATTCCAATGCTTCACGGAAGTTGTCTAGGAGACGTTGTGGACGATCAACCCCTCCAATCTTCTCGTCCCATGACAAGATTTCGTTGAAGTCCCCCAAACATAACCAGGTCCGACCACTTTGATGTTGTTGGCCCAGGATTCACATCATACGCCATGTCTCCCCCTTCCTTTCGGTAGCAGATTCCCCATAGACCCCCATCAGCCTCCACACCCTACCATCCTCCTCCCTCACGTCCACATCTACATGCCTCCTGTCATACGACCTCAGCGACACATCCACTTCCCTTCTCCAGAACAAAGCTACCCCCTACTCCTCCCTTCCGAGCCCCACGCTGTCATGTGCACCATCCCTAGCATCCACCTAAACATCTCCAACTCCTTCTCGGACATCTTCGTCTCCGCAAGAAAAAGAATATCGGGCTCCTCCCCCCCCCCAGTTCGAGGAGGCTCCGAACAGCCGGGCCATTTCCCAAACCCCAGCAGTTCCAACCGATTAGTTTCAGTGTGCTCGACCGGGCTGCATGGAGAGCCCGACCGATTCTGCATTAAGTGTCACCACTGCATCACTTCCTTCTTCCTCGATCTTACCCTTCTTGCTCTCCTTCCATTCCTCCTCTTCCACCCACCCCCTCTTCAACCCTAGCACCGCATCCCTCTCCTTGTTGCTCTCCACCACCGGCCTGTCCCTCCCCTTTTTCTTATAGCGTTTTCCTTCTGGGGCCTTGATCATACCATCTTGACCTTTGTGCTCAACCTTTTGGTTTGCCTGATTCTTTGCTTCATTGCATTGGAGTGAGATTCCCACTACTGCCCCTGTCATCACTGCATCTGTGCTACCGGCCTCGACATGGACACCAGTGCCGTCACCCTTCCCTAACTCCTCTGCTGTCTTCTGCACCTTACCTTCCTCCACCTCGAGCCTCCTAGGATTACCAGAATTTTTAGGGTTTATCTTCTGTTTATGAGGGCTATTGACCTCCTCTCCTCCATCAAGGTTACCCCGGCTGCCATCGCTGGACCTAGAATCGCTCTTCTTCCAAGTCAGACTGTCACTCCCGCTTCCTGAACGTCCACCTGAGCGACTGTATTCATAGTTCCTGTCTCCTCCACCACTTCTAGCCCCAGCCTCCACACCCCTTCGTCTGACGCACCCCTCCTATGGCCCAACTCAGCTTTCAGCCATCTTCCATATTGTTGTGTTCCCCTTTTTCTCCTTGATCGAACAGTCTCTCTCTCTCCATGCCCTATGATCCCACAAGCATAGCAAAAGTCCGAGAGATACTCATACTCGAATTTGCACCAGTCTCGTCCTTCCTCCTCCTCCTCCTTCCGACTTTCCCCCTGCTCCATCCGATCCCCATCCTTCTTTTTCTCCTCATCTTCTAAAGTGAACCCTCTCATAAGAGGTTTATCAATCCTCATACGGATCTTAACCCGGAGGAACCTCCCTATAGCACTCCCATCAGCTCCTGTGTCCGCCTCAACAAACCTTCCAATAATATTGCCAATATCCTCTGCAGAGTCCACATTCATCATACCCAGGGGCAAATTGTAAACCCTAACCCAGATCGGGATCTCACTGAACACATAGTCTTTGGGTCTCTTCTTTGGATCGTACTCTTCCACCACCATCAGGTCCTTATCAAACATCCATGGCCCGTTCTCGAGTGCCTTCCGCTTCCCCGACTCCTGATGGAACGTGAACAGGAATTGATTCACCCCAATCTCCTTGCAGTCAATACCCTTGATCGGGCACCAAATTTTTCCTAGGGTAAGGCAGATGGCGTCCGGATGAACCGGCTTCTCCAACATTACTTTTCCCACCGCCTGCAGCAGCCATTCCTTCCCCTTTTCCTTCATCGAACATCTGACTTTGACTCCCTTCCTTTCCTCCTCTGACAGCTTCAGCCCCCTCAACATACCCGCAACTCCGTCCATCGCCGCGTCTCCTCCCCTTTCCGCCACTGTCTCCTCCTAGGGTTGGTGGTGGTGTACGACCCCGCGCCCTAGGGAGCACGAGGAAGGCCTATGGTGGAGTGGATGGGAACAATACGAACGATCGGACGGGAACGAGAATCAAGGCTTCGCCCGACGGGAACGAGGAACCCTAATGCACAGGACGCCAGATCTCGATCGCCTCGCGATCGCCCCCGTAATCACCGGACGCTAACCGTCACCACACGGGACGGACACTTTCGTGGAGAACCCTTCAATTAATTGGTCCCAACACACAGCGGCTTCCCTTGTTTTTTTACGAGCTCGCTCCCCGTTGGCTTCTTTGTTTTTGTTTTGTTTTTTGAGGGGCCGTTGGCTTCTTTGGTGTATATACTGGGCCATGGAGTTGGAATATTGGGCCTCAAGTTGGGCTCATTCCTGGGCTTTCAAGACGATGCGTGCTGCTCTGTTCGAACAAGGCCAGACCAGGAGCTCCGCACCAACAGCAG
>NC_041391.1:69502725-69658866 GCF_002162155.2 Triticum dicoccoides | reverse complement strand
GAACCTGCATCCTCACCCATCTCCTCTCTTCTCCCGCCACCCATCCCGTGCCCTCTCTCCACCGCCTCCTCTCCGCCGCCGCGCCCGCCGTCTCCCCAAGCCCCCAATTCGC
Source organism: Triticum dicoccoides (assembly GCF_002162155.2). Classification (NCBI taxonomy): domain Eukaryota; kingdom Viridiplantae; phylum Streptophyta; class Magnoliopsida; order Poales; family Poaceae; genus Triticum; species Triticum dicoccoides. Next base: position 69,658,754 of record NC_041391.1, on the reverse strand, counting down.
CGTCGAGGACTACCTCGTCCACACCTGTGGCCTCACCCGAGCGCAGGCCCTCAAGGCCTCCACCAAGCTCTCCCACCTCAAATCCCCCACGAACCCCGACGCCGTGCTCGCCTTCCTCGCCGGCCTCGGCCTATCCAGCGCCGACGTCGCCGCACTCGTGGCCCGTGACCCGAAGTTTCTCTGCGCCGGCGTCGAGAGAACCCTGTCTCCCGTCCTCGCCGGGCTCACCGGCCTCGGCCTATCGCGCTCTGAGATCGCGCGCGTCGCCTCGCTCGCACCCCGCAGCTTCCGCTCTAGATCTGTCGTTTCCGGGCTGGAGTACTACCTCCCCCTCTTTGGCTCCTCCGAGAGCCTTCTCCGGGGGCTCAAGAAGTACAAGTACTTTCTCTGGTCTGATCCAGAGAGGGTGGTCAAGCCCAATATTGAGTTACTGCGGGAGTGCGGGCTAGGCACTTCCGATATTGCGAAGCTCTGCCTCGCTGTGCCATGGCTGCTCAGCGCCAAGCCGGAGCGCGTCCAGGTGATGGTGGCGTGCGCGGAACGTCTCGGTGTGCCCCGTGGATCGGGGACGTTCAGGCAGGCGTTGAAGGCTGTTGAATCCCTTAGTGAGGAGAAGCTCGCCGCCAAAGTGGAGTACTTAAGGAACACATTCAGGTGGTCGGATGCTGAGGTGGGCATTGCTCTTCGTAAGGCCCCACTGATGCTGACCAAATCCAATCAGACACTGCAGAGCAAGTCGGAGTTTCTTATCTCTGAGATGGGGTTGGAACCGGCGTACCTTGCTCATTGCCCGGTAATGCTCTGCCTTAGCCTGGAGGGCCGAGTCAAGCCACGGTGCTATGTTGTAAAGTTTCTTAAGGCAAATGGATTGCTAGATCGCCACTGGACCTACGGGACAATTGTCAGGGTGTCCGAGATAGTATTTGTGGAGACGTTCATATGTCCTCACAAGGAAGCTGCACCGAACCTTGCTGAAGATTATGATGCCGCATGCAGAGGGGAAATGCCGACTAATTTCAGATTTACATGAACCAAGAACGGTCTATGAGAATTGGTAGCTGCATATGGCGCGAAAAAGTTTTCACTCTGCGTGGTAATCTGGTAAATTATGTTTCTTTGCTCTTTGCCTAACTGGATATCTGTTGATTCCTTAAGCCCCACGAGTTGATGCCATTTGATAGAGAAGAAAGCATTGCCTGCAATCTCTCAAGATAAGAAGTCCAGGAATTATTTATGGTTCCCTCTTCTGTTTCAGATGACGGAAATGGATGTCTGGGTGGAACCAATTTTCTGTTGAAACCAGGACTCTGAAAACCAGAAAGCAAAAGAACTATCCTGCATTGTTGTGATATGCTTTCACGCCGAATTTTGTCTAGCATGTTACTTTTTCAGTTCATCGTCTTTTTTCCCAAAATTGTTCAGTGTATAATATTTAGATTATGCTTCTAGAAGATATATTTCTACCGGGTCTATGTTTATTGCCTGCCTTCTGATTTCTTTCCTTGTATTCTTCAAATTCCTAAATCCTGTACTTGACCATACTTTTGCTGGGAATGTTTAAATATTGAACAACTAACCTATTTGGCTCTAAAGTATGATTAACAACTGATTTTTTTATAATTTATATCTGCCCTTAATCTTCAGAATTAAATCAGTGGAGATGGCATTAATTACTCTTATAATATCTATCTACTAGTCTTGAATTAGTCTTATCATATCTACTGCAAAACTGTCAGTTCACAAAATGAATTTCATCAAGTTACGGATTTCAGACCAAATTGTTGCTTTCAGCTAAGGTGTAAGTTGTTGTACAAACTATCACCTTAGGCTTGTTGTCCATCCTAGCATAGGTGGCAAATTGATGTGTCTACTGATGGAATTCTTTGTTTTGATTGTGTTTAATGATGCAAGATGGGTATCTGGTCTACTGTTAAAAATCATGAGATGTCATTCTTTTGAAATCAATGAGTCAAAGTTCTCCCCTGTTAAAACGCATGAAAGATGTATTGGAGCTAAGACAGTACGAGATCAGGCCATTCAGCAAGTGAATTGAGAGTATCAGTGAGCTATTCTCTGTACTTTTCAAGTACAATAATCTGCTTCAGCTGGTTTTCAACTATAAATATTGGGCTACTTTGTTGATGAGCCTATCCTGCAGTGTAGGTTTGTCAAGCATCAGCCGCCAACGAAAGCCACTCTGATTTTGAAGTAACATAATCTGCTTCAGGTGATTTTCAACTATATTTGACCTTATGGGATAGGCTCACCAACAGGATAGGCTCATTTTGTTTGTGAACCTATCATGCAATGTAGGTTTATTTGTCATCGGCGAAGTGCTTTTGTGCCTCTTGCTGCAGAAGGAACCTGTAAAACTTCCTAGCTGTATATTTGTTTGCAGTTGACACAACTGACAACAGAAATATAGAAGCAATAAATGGATCTGCCCCAGTGAGCTATGCTGCTTTTTGAACAAGTATAGGTGTGCAAATCAAGATAATTTTTACCTATCCATTTTGTTGTGTTAAAATAGTCATACTGTAGTTCTTAGTACCTTTTATGCCATTTAGTTTAGAGTTACGCACATTAGTTTTATTGATTAATAGCCTGATCAGTGAGCTCTTTTTAAATTCTAATTGTTTGCGGTTCTTATTAAATTCTGCATCCATGATATAGATGCCTATTGTTGTGAACTCTTTTGCAAGCTCTTTCAAAATTCTAATTGTTTGCGGTTCTTATTAGTCTGTCATGAAAATTTAATTGTTTCTTATGCCTGACCCAGCAAGTGGCGAATCGGAGCTCTATGGAATTCTTACATATATCAAGTATGAAATGATCTGGATTTTGCAACCCTAAGCTCAGCAAGAGGTGCCGAAAGGATAATGTCTTTGATTGGCTTAAGACTGCTCATATCTGTAACATAGATATTTGGTGAGGTATGAAGCGTAGGATGAAATATATGAACTGCCAAAATCTAAACCCTGGACAATATATCTTGGCTTCCATTGGGTTTGATGTACATCGGTAAATGGCTATGTGTCTGCGTCAACTCTCCAAAGAATGCATCACTTGGTATTTCCAAAACTTCCGGTGCTGAAATTGCCTTTTGTATTTCCTTTGCATCCATATATTAGATATCTACCTTAGATGTTCAGTGTTAAGTTCTGAAAAGCTTCACATCAGTATATCTTGGTTTCCGTTGGGTTTGATGCCCATTTCGTAGTTGTTTAAGTAACCTTAGCAAGACAATGCCATTAAAAAAATCATCTGATTCTTGGGAATAATTTCATCATGTGATTATGCCTCTAAGCTAAATACTCAAAAGTTTGGCCCTATGGATAGTGTTCATGTTTTCCACGTAACACAGCCCTACTTCTATCTTCATGCTATCCATAGTCATGTTGTGCATGGCCCTGTAAATAGTTTCTGTTACTACTATTTTGCTTTGAGTATCATAGCTGCCATATGCACATACTACTCAGACATGCTCTATAAGTATATTTTTACTTACTGTTATCCTTTGTGTATTAATAACATGATTAATGCATAGTATACTATGTTTTTAAGGCGGTAAGGCGAGGCAAGGCGCTGGGGGGGGCGCCTCACCGCCTAAGCGGTAAGGCATAAGGCAAGGCGGACGCCTTAGAGAGTTCTGAGCAGTAGAATGAAGTAGAACTTGGTAGGCAACTAGGCATACACACTACACATCTTGCACTTGCTGCTGGTTGTAGAGCCCATATAGCATCCATCTTCTTTGCACTTTCTCTTCTCCCCAATAGTAATCATGCATTATTCTAACCATCCAGGCATCCACTAACCACTATAAGAGAGGCAGTGAGCAACCAGCAAAGAAGCTAGCACAAAGCAGTGAGCAACCAGCAAAGAAGCTAGCACAAAGCAGTGAGCAACCAGCAAGGCAGGATGAACAACTCAAAAGCAGCAAGCAATGAACAACTGAACATGGAAGAAATGGATCAGAGGAGGGTGGGGGAGAAGGGGGAGGGAGAGGAGTAGAGGATGGGGGAGGTATATCTTGGCAGTTGGCTCCTTGCTGTTGCCTGTTGCTGGTTGTTGTTGTATTGAAGAGGAGGAGGATGAGCTACTGGAGAGGAGGAGGAGCTGCTGGAGAGGATCTGCTGCAGAGGAGGGAGCAGATCTGCTGGAGGAGAGGAGCTAGAGAAGGAGGAGGAGGTGCGTGTGGATTGGGGGCTGTTTCTCTCTCTTTCCCCCCTCTTACCCGTTGGCGCCAACAGCATCTCTTTTTCCAGCCTAAAACTGCTTCCCTGTCTGGCTGGCAAGCTCAAGGCGTCCAATATGGACCAAGGCGCCAACCTGGACGCCTTAGAAGCGCTTCAGACGCCTTAGAAGCGCTTCAGACGCCTTAAAGCTTAAGGCGGACGCCTTACTCATGCACCTAAGGCAAGCTGGACGCCTTGAGCTTGCAGGGCGCCCTGACGCCTAAGCGTCGCCTAGGCGACGCCTTATGGACGCCTTAAAAACATATTAGTATATGTACCCTTCTATAAGTATTTTTCCTTCGGAGCTAATGATATCTCTGTGCTTTTGTATGTGTGTTTGCCAATGCCATGGTTGAATTATTATTTTTTGTGTGTAGACCGAAAACTGTAGGGGCTACTTACCTGACACCAAATATTTGCAACCCACCTAAATATTTAAGCAATTTTACGTGTCTTCAATAAAACCTGCACATTATGATTGCACATCGCCTGGCAGATTTCTCCTCCATTGTCATGATGATCTAGCAGCATGTTTGGAGAGAAAGAATTGACAGGATCTTCGATCTGAAGGCAGTGAACTTAATGGCAATCTGTGATCGCATCTTAGAGGAGATATACACATAAACCTGCATTTGGCTAAGGTACCCCCTTCCCCCTCTCTTTTTGGTAACAATGACACATAAAATTGCGCTGTAAGTATGTATAAAGTAGGACTATGCACTCTATAGTCTATACATATTGATTCTTATGCATACTGTCAGCCATATAGGCAGTAGAGAAGGGCGGTTCTGGCCACTCATGATATTTTTTAATAAAACGATTCCTTCAAAATCCATGGGTTATCTCACCGAGCTTCTCCTCATTACGGCCTTATGTTAGTCCCTCGATTGCAGTGCTATTCTCTGGACCATCTTTATTTGAATCCTTCATCTTTGTGTTCTTGTACCTTGTCAAGACTTGATTCCATCCCAATTCTTTCTGTCTGTGACAAGACCAAGACGTAGAAGGGGAGCCTTGGCGCAGTGGTAAAGCTGCTGCCTTGTGACCATGAGGTCATGGGTTCAAGTCCTGGAAACAGCCTCTTACAGAAATGTAGGGAAAGGCTGCGTACTATAGACCCAAAGTGGTCGGACCCTTCCCTGGACCCTGCGCAAGCGGGAGCTACATGCACCAGGTTGCCCTTTTTTTTGTGACAAGACCAAGACGTGCCTTCTAGTTACAGGTCCTGGTTCTTTGTGTCGCCCGAGGAGGGCCAAGGGATTCTCTCATATGAGCAGATGTTGAAAGGCGACTAACGAAATTGCCTTGAAAAATTTCCTATGGAATTAACCCTATTTTGCAGTGGTATTTATATTGGACCTTGTTAGCTAACAAACGTTCGTCAGGAAAGATGGCAAAAGCGAATGTTTTGCCTGATAGATTTAGTTCTTGGGGAGGGGGGGCAAGTTTACTTGAAGAGGAGGGGGGGGGGGTGTTCGCTGGGGAGTGGCAACGTTTTGCCTGACAGGTTTACTTTTGAAGCCATTTTTTTTTCCAGAAAAATTGTCATCGCTTGATCAGGATCTAAGGCATGTGCCTTGTTGGTGCTTTTGCTGGGAACTCCCCCAGTGGGCGTTTGCCCAATAGCATTATTTCAAATGTTGGCTAATAATGATCAGACTAAATACAAGTGGTGGTGGCCGAGGATGTAAGGTGAGGCAACTCGTCTTTTTCCAGTAGTTGCATTGCTTCCAGCATGGAAGGTCGCTCTGCATTGTTGGGGAGGGAACACCAAAGGCCGATGACAAGTACACGCTGCATCTGCTCCATATCAAAGTCGCCTCCCAACCTCTCGTCAGCAGCGGCCTCCACCATCGTCATATGCTCCCCATGGAAGTTCCCTCTCGAACTCTCATCGATCATGGGACCGCTTCTTTTATAGAGATCCCACACTTCCATCTTGGAGTTGCGCCACCCGCACGCGATCTCCAGTAGAATGAGCACGAAGCTATAGACATTGGTGCTCCTGTTGAACTTGACATCACCTTATATTTTTAACTTGGGATCCATGTACGCATCGGTCCCTACGGTGGTGGTCACCCGTGAGGAGTTGTTTTTGTTGCCAATCCTTGGTAGCCCGAAGTCGGCGAGCTTGCATTGTAATCATCATCCAGGAGTCTACATTGCCTGGCTTGATATCTCTGTGTAGGATGTACGACACACACTTGTGGTGGAGGTAGACAAGAGCCAATCCTATCCGCTTCACTATTTTGTACCTGGTTGGCCATCGCAGAACTGCCGTGTCCTTGTCATGTAGGTGATGGTCGAGATCACCCTAAGGCATCAATTCGTAGACAAGGAAGAGCCTATGATCATCCAGCTGCTTCAGGCTGCATCACCAGCACATCAAGTGCCATCTGCTTCTGCCACACCAGCCTTGCAACCTGACCAGATTCCTATGCTTGGTGTTGCTAATGTGTTGACTTTCGTGAGGAAGTCCTTGGCTCCTCCTGGCTTGCACCCTTCAAGAGCTCCTTGACAGCAACCTGCTGCTATCATCCATCATGATCGACCTTGAGGCCTGTTCCCCAGTACACCGCGCCAAAGTCGCCCCTCTCCGAGCTTCCTCTCCATGGAGAAGTTGTTGGTTGGGCGAGCCAAGTCCCGGTACCAGAATTGCTTAGGGCCAGCCCTGAAACCATGAGGGAATTACACCTTCGTCTCCGCATAAATCATCATAGAATGAATGAATCCACGAGCAGGAACACAGAAGCTCCTCCAGCAATCCCTGCTGCAGTTAGACACGTAGCGGATAACACACACCCGGATTGTGAAATAACCTCCTAAATCTTTGTGCAAGGTTGTAAAAAGTTACTGCCCTACTCAAGATGAGCACATACATATCGATATCGGTAGTTGTTCTTTGGGAGCAAGCGTGAAGTTGAAGGACCATGACAATATCTCATGGAGCTCCACACCTATGCCAGTGGCTGCAGAGAACCCTACTGCCACATCTGGTGGGAATAACGTTTCCAGGTGGGGCAACTGCGAGCTTGTTAGACAGATAGATAGAGTAGAGATAGAATTTAGTTAAACAGTTTTGATCTCCTCTCAATCTCCCATGTATCTGGACGCATCCTCAGCGATCGTCCTCAACTTGTATGCCATGGCTGGCTGATCGCCTCAGTCTATAAATACCCGTGGTCTGCTACGGCAGGAGATATGCTTCCCATAATATTTACATGGTACCAGAGTTGCTTCTTCATAAGATCATATATCACATCTTGCCAAGCTCCTGAGAGAAATCATGACCGGCACCACCGCCTTCGCGTTCGCCAGCACCATGAGTGCCTTGACCTCCCAACCTTCATCTGCCACCTTTGCTCCCTCCTCCAGCACCAACATTGTGTCCCTCGATCCACCACTGTAAGAGAAGTTCACGAGGACAAACTTCCTCCTATGGAAGGCCATCGTGTTGCCCCATATTAAGGGCGCACAGATGGACCACTTCCTCAACGCAGCAAGCCCAGCGTCGCACGTCACCATCATCGTCACCACCGACGGGAAGGAAGAGCAGGTCGTCAACTATGCGTGCGCGATCTGGTACGCTCAGCAGCAACATGTACAAGGCTATCTAATGGGTTACCTGTCCTGTGAAGTGCTTGCCTAGGTCGTCACGCTGCAGACTTAGGCCGATGTGTGGAGCGCTATCCATGCCACGTTCGCTGCCCAGACGCGAGCCCAGTCCGTGAACACCAGGATCGCGCTTGTCAACCTTCAGAAGGGTAACTCCAGCATGACGGAGTACCTTACCCAAATCAAGATGCTCTCTAATGAGATCACTCTCGCTGGCGCGCCCCTCTCCAACCAGGAGATCATCTCCTATGTCCGCTTAGGTCTGGACCTTGAGTACAACTTTGTGGTCTCAGCCCTTGCCCGCGTCGAGCTTGTCACACCCTTGGAGCTTTACAGCCATCTGATGAGCTTTGAGGCACAACTCAACCTTTCCCAAGGGATGCACGTACAACAGTCTTCTGCCAACGCTGCGGCTCGTGGCTGTGGCAGTGGCAGCCCAGGCCGTGGTCACCAAGACATGGCTGTAATAGCGGTGTGCATGGGCGTGGCAACAACAACACATGCCCGGCTAGAATCAGGAACACATCATCCTCCTGCACCGGTAGACCACGCTGCCAACTATGCAAGAAGCCAAGCCATGAGGTAATTGAGTGTTGGCATCGTTTGATGAAAATTATGTTCCCGACGAACGCCATGTAGCTGCTTTTCTCCAGGAACAAGGAACCACGATGTGGTATGCTTACTCCGGGGTGACCGACCACATCACAGGTGAGCTTGAGAAGCTTGCCATCCGCGAGAAGTATTTCAGCAACAACGAAGTAGACACCGCCGCAAGCGGTGGAGGTATGAACATTCATCACATTGGTCAAGCCTCAATTAATGCCCTATTTTTAAACGTGATCTTCCATTAAAAGATGTTCTCCACGCTCCATAAGCCAACAAAAATCTTGCTTCTATATCTCGCTTATTAGTCGATAACAATGTATTCTTTGAAACTCATCCTAAATATTTTCTTTTAAAAGATCGGACAACAAGGGAACTCGATCGCGGTAGATGCATCAGAGGACTTTATCCCATCACATGAGGAGCATTTAGTCGAAAGCGTTGTCTTCAAGCCTACTCCGTCGTCAAGCCCTCGGCAAGATGGCATCAAAGAGTTGGTGACTCTTGGCACACTGACAAGCATCACAAACAGACTCTTTATTTTCACTACCTGAAAATGGAAGATTGCCTTGATTGACTACTTGCTCAACTATGATTGATGGCGGATGTCCTACTCTTTGATGCCATCCTGCCAAGGAGGGCTTGACGACGACGCTTTTGATGACTAAATGCTCCTGATGTGATGGGGTAAGGTCCTCCAATGCATCTACCGCGATGGAGGAGTTCCCTTGTTGCCTGATCCTTTATAAAAATAATATTTAGGATGTGTTTCAAAGAATACATTGTTATGGGTTGTTAAGCAAGACATAGAAGCAAGATTCTTATTGCCTTGTGGAATGTGGAGAACATCTTTTAATAGAACATCAGTTGGGAACTAATTGAGGCTTGACCAATGTGATGGATGTTCATACGTCCACCGCTTGCGGCAGTGTGTACTTGGTTGTTGCCGAAATACTTCTCGCAGATGGCAAGCTTCTCAAGCGCGGAGTCAACATACGACACCATGTTTCCTTCTCCTTGTTCCCGAAGAGCAGCAGCCACATGGCGTTCGTTGAGAAGATAATTTTAATAAAACGGTGCCAACACTCAGTTACCTCATGGTTTATCTTCACACATAGTTGGCAGAGTGGTCTGCCGGTGGAGGATGATGATGCGTTCTAACTGTAGTTGTTGCCGCCAGGGCGTGGGCTGTTTTTGTTGCAGGTCATGTCTAGGCTATTTTAGCCATCGAAGTGCAGTCTACCGACCAGCATCTGGGTGATGTTAAAATTGATGGATGTTGTCATGGTCCCATCCAGGCTGAAGCTGGGTAGGCTTGTCATGTTAACCGAGTGTCTGAAGGAGCTGATGTCGATGCCGATGTTGTCCATGGTTTCCTGTGGATCGAAGGTGCTGTTGCACGTGTCAAACTCCATGGCGACGAATTGGTACGGGTCGTAGGTGATGCTCTCTTTCTTATTTATGAGGCCGAAGGCATCACCGGCCAAGTCTGACGGTAGCGCCGATGGCTAGCCGACGAGGAAGAAGGCCATGGCATCCCCTTTGGGGTATCCATGCATGAGCTTTTTTGAAACGGAGACATAAGATTTGCCTCTTCTATTAAGGGGAGAATAGAGTTAGTTTGTTTTACAACCGACTCTCATACAACACATGGTGATTACTCTCGCGCTATAAGTGCCTAGCTTCTTAGCCCTTGCGGTGCTCCAAAGATTGGCTTCGGCTAAAATGGTGTTTAGCAAGATCACCAGCAGTGCACTCTTGTTATAGAAGACGTGGGAGTTTGTCTTCCAAATTGTCCAAGATACAAGCATTGTGAGAGAAGTCATGGCCATCTAGCTGGGGATGTTCAACTCGGTCCTATTAGCCCACCAAGACTTGATGGAATCCTCCAAGTGCTAAGTATAGAAGTGTACATGTGGTCGAGACCAAGCTTCTCGATTACCAAGTTCCATAGCTAAATTGTAAAACGTCACTTGGAGAAGAGATGTGCTCTAGCTTCACGATCCCTCTTGCAAAGAGGACAAAGGCCACAGTTTGGCCAGCCTTGCTTGGCCAGTCTATGGGTGGTCCAAATTCGGCCTTGTATGGCTAACCAAGCGAAGAACTTGACTTTTAGCGGAGCCCAAACTTTCCAAACCATCTGTTCCATAGGGGAGAGGGTCATACCAAAGAATTGCGCCTTGCAGGTGGAAGCCGTTGAGTAGAGCCCGTTTGTCGAGTGTTTCCACACGATGTCGTCCTTGGTATGCTCATCAAGATGGAAGTCATGCACACGCATCCAAATTGTGAAGAACTCCCTTATGTGGTCGACGGAAACAATTGTGGATGGTTCGATCTTTTAAATCCAAGCATTCTTCGTGAGGGCCTCACGCAACTTCCAATCTTTTCTCGTTGATGCCTTGAAAATGAGAGGGGCAATGTCTTCTGGTTTTCGTCCGAGGAGCCATGGTAAGTCCCAGAACGGTGTTTTTCGCCATTCTCCACCGTGATGGTGGTGGAGGCATAGAAGAAATCAAGGTCATCCTCATCATAAGGGTTTCCCATACCAACCCGCAAGTTCCCCGGCTCCTTCCATTCAAACCATGACCAACGCAACCTCAAGGCCCTAGCGATTTTGTCGGTGTTTGAGCACCTCAAAGCCTCCATATTCGAGTGGCCGACAGGCCGCCTCCCAATTCACCTTGCGTTTTGCACTAGTAGTGTTGTTCGAGTCGAACCAACGAAAAGCTCGCTGAAGCTTGTTAACATTGAGGAGTGTTTTCGGCAGGACGACAAGTGGTGTTATAAAGTAGACCACCTGGGAAGTGACGACGGACTTGACTAGCATTGTGTGGCCACGTCACGAGTTTTCCGGCCACCTTGTCTTCAAGGAAGTGAAGGTCCACCTTCTTGAGTCGCCATACCGGGAGAGGAAGACCCAGATATCTCAAGGGGGACGAAGCTCTAGTTGCCGACAATCTCTGCAGAATGTGGCCCAAATTGAGTTGGTTGCATCGAATGGGCACCACTGAGCTCTTTTGGAAGTTGGTGCCAAGACCAGTCACCTTGTTGTACCCCTTTAAAATAGTCGCGATGTTATCAATATCCCTCTTGATAGGAGCTATGAACATAGTCGCTTTGTTCGCATATAGGGAGGTTCTCACCCTAGCACCTCTCCCATGAATCTTGTGAAGGAGACCCTTCGGAGTTGCTAGTTCCAGCAATGACGAACATGAGAGGCGAAAGTTTATCGCCTTGGCAAAGCCCCCTACTATGCACCATGGGATGGCCAAGCACACCATTCAAGAGGATCCACGATGAAGATGTGCGGAAAAGCACGATGATCCAATTCCGAACCTTGGTCGGGAAGCCTTTCCTTTGTAGAAGATCAAGGATGTACTCTCACTTAACCGAATCAAAGGCCTTGCGAATGTCAAGCTTGAAGAGTACGGTGGGGGTCCCGCACTTGTGCAACCAGTGGGCAAAGTTCGGACGTACATAAAGTTATCGTGAATCCTTCCCCTCTTGATGAATGCACTTTGCGCGTTGGAGACCAGGGCATCCATGCGGGGGCCAAGGCTGATGGATAGCACCTTTGCAATAATATCGATAGCATAGACGAGACTAATGGTTTTGTAGTTGGAGATGCCCTCCGCACCCTCTTTGGGCAAAAGCACCACATTTGCGGAGTTGAGCCAATGGAAATTTGCCGAATGTAGGGACTCAAAGATGTGTATGACCCTCATAATGCATCTTTGATGGTGTCCCTTCTTGACGAAGATGCCCGTGAAGTCATCTGGTCTGCGTATGCCTGTGAAGCCATCCATGCATGAGCTCGCCACCTCATGGGTGGTGTTGTCATACAACGACGACGGGGGCCCATACGACATTAAGCCGCGGTCGCCGGTAGTCACTGCTGCAAGGAGTTGCCTGCAAGGTTGACCAAGCTGCCGTTCACGGCCGCGTCACCCGAGAAATTGAGGTATTTTGGGTCGCATGAGGATGAGTTGGCGAAGTTGAAGCTAAAGGAGATGGGTGGCGGCGTTGCAGCGGCGACATGTCAAGGAGCATCGAGCAGCGAGGAGGAGGAAGCAGCCGGCGTAGAGGATGATGATGGGAAGAAGCTGCTACTGGGGCGCTCCATTGCTTGCAGGAAACATGGCTTTGTCTGTCTAGCTATCGCTGAGGTGTTGTGAGCTCAGGAGTGTGAACTTGTGGCATATATATTGTATATATAAAAAAATACATGACTAAATTACCTTTGGATTAATCATTTGGGTACATGTATCTCATCCGAGTCATGTCTGAATTTAAGTAGGTGGCAAGAATCTTCCTGCCTGTTAGTGAAGGCATTCATGCACTACTGCCATCCTTGTGCTAGCTTTCCAAGTTGTTTTATTCTGAGCCTCCACTTAATTGTACCAGTTGCTAACTTTGCTATATAATAGTTTGAAAGATGGAAACCAGGGTGCAAGTCTGTGGGCTGTGGGCCGGGCACACGACCACCAGCTGCTATTTCTTGTGGACTGCTTTAGTAGCCGCATGTTCCCGATATGAACTTTATGTAATATCAGGTAATTAACAGGACCTTGGCCTTCAATTATTTTATGCAAATTTGGTTGCCCTCTGATCTTGACTGAAGTTTCCTCAGGGTGGTTGTGATGACATTGACGTTGACGGGCGAGTTTGCGTAGTTCCCACCATTAGGGCTCCGTTGGTTCACAAGATAGGAAAAATGTGCAAAATGTAGGAATATGATAGAATGTATGTGTAGAACAGAGGATTGAACAATATAAGAACTCTATATTTGGCCTTCGTTGAGGAGCCTGTCATGCAGCAGTGTAGGTTTCATAGGCATTGGAAGAGTACTTTTCCTGCCTGTTGTCGCCAAAGGAATCTGTGAAAGTTCCTATCTGTATATTTGTTTCCACCTGACACGGCTGAGAACAGAAAAACGGAAGCAAAAAGACTGCCCCGGTTAGCTATGATGTTTTTTAACAAGTATACATGTAGAAATCAAGATAATTTAGCTATATTTTTCTTTTGTTAAAATAGCTATACAGTAGTTTTTGGTGCTATTTCTGTCATAGCACTTGCCTGAAATCTTTGGTGTATTTGCAAGCATCAGCGGTGACTATAACATGGAAGAAACTTAGGCACCATTCATCATTCCGTTTGTAAAATAAATGCACCTAGAAATTTGTTGTAAAAAAACGATTTGGAACTTTTTTTTTGCTATGCATGATTCAGAGCTTGTCAGCTTAGAGCTTGATAATGCGATATCATCAAATCATCCAACAGATAATGGAAACTATTTCGGTGGCGGTAATGGCCTCCAGTAGTTTTCTATGGAACCATACCATTCTGTAAACCGAGAATGCTTATAAGCAAGATATTCAAATTACAGTCCTATGAATAGTTTTTGTTGGCTGGGAACAGTTTTCATGTTTTCCACGCAAGAGTCCTAGTTTTATCTTCATGCTATATGTAAGCTACACCTTGGTCGAATTGGTTTCAACAGTGGAAATATTAGCATTTTTTTATGGTAGGAGATTGGTTTCAAAGGATGGCAATTGACTCTTTTCCACGAACACTAACAACGGGAAGATCTTCCTATGTATCTTAGCAGCGACTGTTAATCCCTATGCTTTTGCTGAAGGTACTAGACTGGATGTTGATAACATTTGCTTTTGAAACATTCATACGGTGAGCCACAGAGGGTAGGTCTGCTCACTTATGACATTGTCATAAACAAAATCCCATCAAAACCCATGGACTAACTCACCGAGCTTCTAGTTATAGCTTTGTGGTAATCCCCAAGAGTGTACTGCTATTCTCTGGATCATCTTTGCTTGAACCCTTCACTTTTGTGTCTGTTGTACCTTGTCAATACTTGATTCCATCCTGGTTCGCTTCCAGTCACAGGGTGAAACTTCAGGTGACAAGGCTGGCGAATCATCAAGGTGCGAGATACATCATGCGCTCAAGTTTTGTGTGCCAAGTGGTTCCCAGGACCAAATCCTCACTCTGTTCAAATATCGGCATGACGAGGACCACGGGAACATCCTCTGCTGCAAAAGTTTGACGAATCGATCTTGTGCCCCACGTTTCAGTCACTGCCTCCATGAGCACGGCAACTCGCCAACTTCAGTAGGGAGATTGGCACTGGCATGACTACTTGACTGTCGGGTAACACCCTCCAGGCAACCATGGACCAGACCAGGTACGAATCTGAGTTCTATCTCCTTCAGAAGTTGCACACCTTTCAGAATACTCCGCTGCACTCCACGGCGCTCAACATGAAGGATATTTGAGACTTATGTTTATGTATAGGTTTTTTTTTTATACTTCCATGTTGGGATTGGTCCGGCATCACCCCCAACAGTGCACACCCACTCTTTATGACTAAAAACAATTCTGGGTGCTTGTAGTGCAACAAAAGTACGCTCTACTTACGAAATAGAACCATTTATTTGTCTAAGAAACATGTTGATTTTGCAACTACGAGATCTCCACTTGTTTGGTTTCATTTTACATTCTGTCAGTATATGTGCTACATATACATCACTAATTCACTTTCTCCCGCACCCGTAGGCTGCAGTTAATATGCAATTGCAAATGCCCTGATTTCTTGCTGGGAGTATTTGCCAGATACATAATGTAACAAATACTCCAATCTTCTAATTGCCGCCATTTCAGCCAAGGAATGACCATCCTTTAAACAGAAGAGAAGAGAAGAAAGGAATGACCATCCTTTAAACAGACTGTAAAACAATGTAATCTTGTAGAAATTCGACCCCCCAAACTAACCCATTGGAGATTACTCCATTTCTTTACGTGGTGCAGAATTTTAAAGTGTGCTCTAAATTGTACTACATCATACCAATGACCCGACCTGGGTAAAACACTAACTAAAAAATAAGCAGCATATTCTACCTTCTTTTGTTGTTGAGAAAACGCAAAAGCTTTATTTTTCATTCCATTGAGAAGGTAGAAGAGACACAGTACACACACCCAAACGGGCAGGGAAGAACGTTACACAGCGCAACAAATTATTATGTAACTACATTTGTGCCAACATTACAAACTACTACGAGACATGGTATACCGGCAGAAAGCTTCAAAATTACTAGCAAACAGGATTCTTTTAGCATCTATGCCATTTGGCTAGTGACCTCAGTCGTAGAACTGAACAATTTGGCTAGCAACAGAAATAACCTCAAAAAGAAAAAAAAATCTATTAGGATGGCAAACTTCACCCACAATGATGTTTGAGAATCAATTAGTATAACCAAAAAGAAATAGCATTGCATAACATTGAAAAGAGATTGATGAGCAAGGGCACAATTCAAAACCTCGTTTATGTCATGGTTTGATATGATATAACTGAAAAGATGGGCACAAAATGTTGAACAAAATAAAAGGCGCATTGGATCTTGTTTTCCGATACATAAAAATGCCAGCTCCAAATTATGAGGCACCCGTCGTGGTTATCACAAGTATCCATCAAAAGAAAAAATAGCTGATTAAATGAAGAACATGCCGGTAGCCAACAGCATTCCACTAGATAATAGCTTCAGCGTGCAATTATGTCAAGATCCACCACCAAACTATGCCCCTCTTAATTTGTCATTGCTGCCAATAAGTGGAACATGACAATGTGATGGTTCTTCTCGAGGACACCAGGCACAATAAAAAAATGTAGCAGACATGAGACGACTTTAGTGTTTTGATCTCTATGCTTCTGGCAGATCTCAAGGCACAGCAGACAGCATCTGGGAGATCTAATGGCATGATTCTTCATGTCTACCACTCAGATGCTACAATACAGCTGTAAACATACCTTCTGTATAAATAGGCGTCACCAGAATGGTAGAAACATAAGCTATAAGCTCTTCTTTTCTGCTCCTCTCCTCGACCACAAAATAGAGAAAAGCTTCAAGATCAGACATGGCTTTCCACGTTCCACCTAAGATCGATAAGTTTGCCTTCTAGGCCTCACCCCACCGAGACCGAGATTGAAGAACAGATGTTGAGCCTAGAGGCAAGCATCTGTTCCTCCACGACCATCGGCATGATGTGCGAGGGTCTGAGGAGGCTTGGAAACATCTATAATGGCGTCGAAGAGATCATCTGCCTTCCAAGCAGCCAAGTCTGTGCCTACCAGCAGAGGACGGTGTTGGATGGAGAAATGGACGGTTCTCTTGAGCTGCTAGATCTATGTGGCACCATGCAAGAGATCTTCGCCGAGATGAAGGCCATCATCCAAGAGCTGCAACTGTCTCTAAGGAAAGGGGATGATGCGACTGCTCAAGCCAGTATCCAATCTTACACCCGCTTGGCGAAGAAGGCCAAGAATCATTTCAAGAAGACCACGAAGAAGATTTCGGCAGATTGCGGGATGGTCATGCTCTTGGCCAAGGCCAGAGAGATCTCTGTCTCTCTGCTGGAGTCCACACTCCATCTCTTGTCGAAGCAAATTGAAATGCCTAAACAGTCTCTTGTTTCCAAGGCATTTCACAAAAAGAAGTCAGTTGTTTGCAAGGAGGAGCAATTGTTGGGGTTAGAGTGCAGTATCGGAGATCTTGAGAGCGGAGCAGGACATCTGTTCAGGAAATTAGTCCAGAGCAGAGTTTCTCTACTCAACATCCTTAGCTCATAGATACTTCCAGGACACTCTTGACACCCTTCGATTGGCATCCGCCTTTTAAGGAATAGCTGATCTTCATACAATTTTCCCCTATGTATATATACACTATACAGTAGAAATGTACATGATACTATAGCAAGAGAAACAAAAGTTTTGATCCATTTGACCATTTCATACTTGAAGATGTGCTTGTGATCCCAGTATACTTAATTTTGATAACCTTGGTTAGTGGATCTTGTCCCTTATGCATGAAACAAGCCAGATCAAAGTCACACGGTCCCAACTTGTAGTAGTTTGCAGAATCAATCAGTTTTATTATTCAGATTCTCCAGTGCCACCACCACATGGTTGTGCAGTCTGGCACTACAATTAATTATATTTCTGGTTTCATACAACAAAGTCCAAATTTGTGCTCAAATTTTAAAATTGTCGACATCTATATCATCTAAGCATTTAAGGCAAAATAATAACAAAAAACATTTACTCTACAGAATTAACAATAATCTGAGCAAGACCTAATCCAAACTTGCCAGTGTGCAAAGTCTTTGTTCTTTTCCGTATATTAATTCCCAGAACACAAAGAACAACCAATGCTTTATATGTTTATTCCAAACTTCACCAAAAATAAGGTTGTACGAAAACATCAGAAAAAATAGGGTGGACACGGCACACAACAAAAACTCATTTCTTGCCAGATATGAAATTGTGGGTAACACGCTGACCCACTAACATGGATCTTGTTTCCATGGCCTAAACATGCCAGCTCCGATCAGCGAAGCTTTAACTTGTGATTCGCAAGGGTGCCCACCAAAGAAAACACCTGATTAAATACAGGCATTCCACAGCAAAATGCTAGGTTAGCAATCCATTAAATAATGGCTTTGGTAAGCAATTATGCCAAGATCCACCATCAGACTAAACTGGACTGCTGGTTCTTGTTGCCAATTGCTGGAACATAATAATGTGATAGCCCATCTTAGGGACAGTAGACACATAAAACAATGTACTAAACATGAGACGACTTTAGGATTCCAATCTCTATGCTTGTGCTTAAAAAATCTCAAGGCATAGCAGACAGCATGTGGGAGATGTAATTGCATGATTCTTTGTGTCTACCAATCAAATGCTACTGCTTCTACATTTCTGTATAAATAGGCCTCAGCAGAGCGGTAGACGCATCAAACAAATAAGTGTTCCTTTCTTCAACTCTTCATCAACCACAGTATATACTGAGAAAAGCTTCAAGCTCAGATATGGCTTTCCACCAAAGATCCATAAGTTTGCCTTCTAGGCCTCATGTCAGTGAGACCCAAGTTGAGCAAGAGCTCCACAGCCTAGAAGCAAGCATCTCTTCCTCCAATTCCATCAGCATGATGTGCGATGGTCTCAGGAGTCTTGCAAGCATCTATGATGGTCTTGAAGAGATTGTTTGCCTACCAAGCCACCAAGTTTTCTCCTCCCAGCAGAGGAACATGTTGGATGGAGAAATGGAAGGTTCTCTAGAGCTGCTAGATCTCTGTAGCTCCATGCAAGATATCTTCGTCGAGATGAAGGCCATCATCCAAGAGCTGCAAGTGGCTCTAAGGAAAGGGGATGATGCAGCTGCTCAAGCCAGTATCCAATCTTACACCCGCTTGACGAAGAAGGCCAAGAATCATTTCAAGAAGAACACGAAGAAGACTCCTGCAGATTCCAGGATGTTCATGCTATTAACCAAGGGCAGAGAGATCTCCGCCTCTCTGCTGGAGGCCACAATCCATCTCTTGTCAAAGCAAATTGAGATGCCTAAACAATCTCTTGTTTTCAAGGCATTTCACAAAAAGAAGGTACTTGTTTGCAAGGAGGAGCAATTGACGGGGTTAGAGTGCAGTATCGGAGATCTTGAGAGCGGAGTAGGACATCTGTTCAGGAAATTAGTCCAGAGCAGAGTTTCTCTACTCAACATCCTTAGCTCATAGATAGTCCCAAGTCACTCTTGACGACCTCCGATTGGCATCCGCCTTTTAAGGAATAGCTGATCTTCATACAATTTTCCCATGTGTATACACTATACAGTATAAATGTACATGATACTATAGAAATAGAAACAGAAACCAAAGTTTTGATCCATTGACCATTTCATCCTTGAAGATGTGTTTGTGATCCCAGTATAGTTTATTTTTATGCCCATGGTTAGTGGATCTTGTTCCTTATGTATGGAACATGCCAGATCAAAGTCACAAGGTCCCAACCTGTATTTAACAGAATCACTCCAACCTGTATTTAACAGAATCATTCAATTTTATTATCCAGATTCTCCATCACTACCACATGGCTGTGCAGTCTGGCACTAAAATTGAATATTTTTCTTGTTTCATACAACAGATTCCAAATTAGTGCACTCAAATTTAACATTTTTGACATCTATATCATTCAAGCATTGGAGGCGACAAAATAACAAACACATTTACTTTAATACCACAACTTTTTGCATGCTCTACGTATTAACAATAATCCGAGCGAGACCTGATCTAAACTTGCCAGTGCACAAACTTTTTGTTCGTTTCAATAAAATGATACTCAATACACAAACAACAATCGATGCTTTACATGCTTATTTCAAACTTCACCAAAAGAAAAAAGATGCTGATTTCGGAGTAGTAGTATGTTTAAAGAGGTAATAAGATTGTACAGAAACATTGCAAAAAATTAGGGTGGCCATGGGCACACATCAAAAATCTTATTTCAGTAATGGTTAGATACGAAATGGTCATGCTACTCACACGGTTGGTGGCTGGAAGCCTCAATCTGAAAAATTGGGGATAATATGCTGAACCCCTAACATGGATCTTGCTACCATGGCCTAAACATGCCAGCTCTGACCTCGAGGCTTTGACCTGTGATTTGCAAATGTGCCCACCAAGGAAAACATGTTATTAAATACAGGTACGCCACAGCTTAATGCTAGGTTAGCAACCCATAAAATAATGGCCTGAGCATGCAAGAAAGATCCACCATCAGACTAAACTGTGGTGCTGGTTCTTGCTGCCAATTGTTTGGACAGTAGCACAAAACAATGTACTAAACATGAAACGACTTTAGTGTTGCGATCTCTATGCGTCTGGCAGATCTCAAGGCATAGCAGACAACATCTGGGAGATGTAATGGTGTGATTCTTCATGTCTACCAATCAACTGCTACTGCTTGTATATTTATGTATAAATAGGCCTGAGAAGAGCAGTAGACACATCAAACCAGAAGTGTTCTTTTCTGCTCCTCCTCTCTTCAACCACAATACAGAGAAAAGCTTCAAGCTCAGCTATGGCTTTCCACCAAAGATCGACAAGTTTGCCTTCTAGGCCTCACATCAGTGAGACCCAAGTTGAGCAAGAACTCCAGAGCCTAGAAGCAAGCATCTCTTCCTCCAGTTCCATCAGCATGATGTGCAATGGTCTCAGGAGTCTTGCAAACATCTATGATGGTCTTGAAGAGATTATTTGTCTACCAAGCCACCAAGTTTGCTCCTCCCAGCAGAGGAGCATGGTGGATGGAGAGATGGGATGCTCCGTTGAGCTCTTAGATCTCTGCAGCACCATGCAAGAGACCTTCGCCGAGATGGTGGTCATCATCCAAGAGCTGCAACTGGCTCTAAGAAAAGGAGATGATGCGGCTGCTCAAGCCAAGATCCAGTCTTTTACTCGCTTGACGAAGAAGGCCAGGAAACACTTCAAGAAGACTGCCAAGAAGGCTGCATCCGACAAGATGGTCATGCTATTGACCAACGCAAGAGAGATCTGCATCTCTCTGTTGGAGTCCACACTACATCTCTTGTCGAAGCAAATTGAAATGCCAAAGCAGTCTCTTGTCTGCAAGGCATTTTACAAGAAGAAGGCCGTTGTTTGCGAGGAGGGACAATTGCAGGAGTTAGAGTGCAGCATCGGAGATCTTCAGGATGGAGCAGGAATTCTGTTCAGGAAATTAGTCCAGAACAGAGTTTCTCTATTAAACATTCTTAGCTCATAAATACTCCACATCACTCTACTCCCTGCGATTGGCATCCGCCTTTTTGAGGATGAGCCGATCTTGATACAGTTTTCCCATGTGTATAGTATACATTCCCATGTGTATAGCATACAGTACAAATGTACAGAAATTATAGAAACAAAGACCAAAGTTTTGATCGATCTCAGATTTTGCGATATTGATAATATTCTCTTGGGGCTTTGTGATGAATATTGGCATGACAAAAGGAAATGTGTATGATTTCAATCCATCATGTATTCGTTAGGTTCTGTTAATTAGGTTTGTGTTACAGGTTACTTTTTTGTGCTAATGATAGCAACAATGATGTTAGACCTACCATAAAACTGGTAGGTTATCGGTTGCATTACACCTACCATAAGATTCATGATTAGCCTTATTTTATGGATCTCACTTATCATGCATGGGACACGCCAGGTGGAAGCCACATGGTTGATGGTTGTACTTGCACATAAATCAACTAGCCAGATTCATCGTTGCAAATGGTGGCTTCATATGTTCAGTTAGTATTTAGGTATATATATACACATTTATTCAGATGATAAAGCTTGCATTTCTGATAAAATCATGGAACTGATCATGATGGGTAGGTCAAGTGGAAAAATGAAATCTAAATGTTCTTAGTAACAAACAATAACCCATATTCGCAAATGAAAAAATGAGTATGATGGTATCTTCAACATAATTTTATTTTGTATTTAATACTAGGAGATAAATATTGGATTGAGCATTATAGATTTCTGAGATGGCATGTCTTAATGTTAACACATCAACACCAAAAGGCATCTCCTGTAAAATGGAAATATTTTGCCTCATCAAAGCATGGTAGATATATAGACTTTGGTAATATATTTTGATCTCTTTCTTACCCCCTCTTACATTGTATAGGAGCGCCACAAAGGATGTAAGCAGAAGCAGATAGCACAGCCTGGAACAACGTGCTGATTAAATAAGTGATTCCTTACACCAGCAATCACCGACCGCCCTGGGGGTGCAGGTGAGTTTACCACTAACAATGAAGACACGGCTGTAGCAGCATGGCGAGGACAGTCATCGTGTAACGCTGATGCACATGCATGCATGATCAAGCTATCTGGATCGAACACGAAAATTGTTCCCCATACACCATTCATAGATGTATGAAACGATAAGATAACAGCAGCGCAGCATAAACTTGCCTTGAAGATGGGTGACAAACTCTCAGGACTTAGACTAACAGGATTCCGGTTGTCTGTAGGTAGCAAAGGTGTGTAAGTGCTTCTACTTCTGCACTATATACGAGGGTAGCAAAATGTGCGTGCTGAGGTAGACGCCATCCAAGAGCTGCACTTGGTTCTGAAAAGAGGAGACACTGAAGCTTTCAGGTCAATATTCAGTCATACACGGTACACCCAATTAGCAAAGAAAGCACATAAACAGTTCAGGTAGATCGGGAAGACGGTTACACCTGTTACTGAGGACCGAAGGGTGATCAGGCTACTTGTAACAGCAAAGAAAATTACAGTCTTGTTGCTTCAAATCTACACAGTGGCTCTTGTCAAAGCAACTTGTCGTCCGAAACATTGGCGGGTGTTCACTTTTCTCAACGCATTCCGTAGCTGAAGAGTAGCAATTGCGGGCACTTGAGTCAGACATTGTTGATCCGGGGAGCGGAGTTGACGTTCTGTTCAAGAAATTGATCTAGAACAGAGTTTTTCTGCTGAATACTCATAGCATATAGCTTGTTGATCCGGGGAGCGGAGTTGACGTTCTGTTCAAGAAATTGATCTAGAACAGAGTTTTTCTGCTGAATACTCATAGCATATAGCTAGTTAGGTACATACTTAGATCCAATACCCTGTGATTGGCATCCGGTGTTTACAGGATCTATGTATAAAATGGAAAAATTACTCAACTCTGATGCTGTTCAGTTCATTGGTTTACAGACATAGTTCAGACACGCTAGCCCGCTAACTCGAAGGCATGAGGTTGTTATGTTTTTTTTTCTGTTTGAGAACTATGAGGTCGTTATGTAATTCACATGAAATGTGCCTCAAACACATGCTCCTTGTAATAATATACTGGGGGTATCGCTCCCTATAATTAATAGAATACCAGTTGCAGAAGCAACTGAAATTTGCATATCAAGCAGATGCCACCAGATAAACATGTCCCTGGAACCTCCAAAGCTAAGCCAGCTGCTCCTTGTCTCTCGTCGTTTCACTACACTCATCGATCTCATGATCTTGATCTGAAACCAAACTACACGCTCGTGCAGATGAGTTTGTTGCTAATAATTCAGACATGACAGCCTGATGATAATATGCTGAACCCCTAACATGGATCTCGTGCAGTGGATCTTGCTCCCATGGCCTAAACATGCCACCTCCGACCTCGAGGCTTTGACCTGTGATTTCCAAATGTGCCCACCAAGGTATGTCACAGCTAAATGCTAGGTTAGCAACCCATAAAATAATGGCCTGAGCATGCAAGAAGGATCCACCATCAGACGAAACCACGCTGCTGGTTCTTGCTGCCAATTGTTTGGACAGTAGCACAAAACAATGTACTAAACATGAGACGACTTTAGTGTTGAGATTTCTATGCTCCTCACAGATCTCAAGGTATAGCAGGCAGCATCTGGGAGATGTAATGGCATGATTCTTCATGTCTAACAATCATATGCTACTGCTTGTACATTTATGTATAAATAGGCCTGAGCAGAGCAGTAGACACATCAAACCAAGAAGTATTCTTTTCTGCTCCTCCTCTCTTCAACCACAATACAGAGAAAAGCTTCAAGCTCAGATATGGCTTTCCACCAAAGATCGACAAGTTTGCCTTCTAGGCCTCACGTTAGTGAGACCCAAGTCGAGCAAGAGCTCCACAGCCTAGAAGCAAGCATCTCTTCCTCCAATTCCATCAGCACTATGTGCGATGGTCTCAGGAGTCTTGCAAACATCTACGATGGCCTTGAAGAGATTATTTGCCTACCAAGCCACCAAGCTTGCTCCTCCCAGCAGAGGAAGATGTTGGATGGAGAGATGGGATGCTCCGTTGAGCTCTTAGATCTCTGCAGCACCGTGCAGGAGACCTTTGCCGAGATGGTGGTCATCATCCAAGAGCTGCAAGTGACTCTAAGAAAAGGAGATGATGCAGCTGTTCAAGCCAAGATCCAATCTTTTACTCGCTTGGCGAAGAAGGCCAGGAAACATTTCAAGAAGACTTCCAAGAAGGCTGCATCCGACAAGATGGTCATGCTATTGACCAACGCAAGAGAGATCTGCATCTCTCTGCTGGAGTCCACACTCCATCTCTTGTCGAAGCAAATTGAAATGCCAAAGCAGTCTCTTGTCTGCAAGGCATTTTACAAGAAGAAGACCGTTGTTTGCGAGGAGGGACATTTGCAGGAGTTAGAGTGCAGCATCGGAGATCTTCAGGATGGAGCAGGAATTCTGTTCAGGAAATTAATCCAGAATAGAGTTTCTCTCTTAAACATTCTTAGCTCATAAATACTCCACATCACTCTACTCCCTGCGATTGGCATCCGCCTTTTTGAGGATGAGCCGATCTTGATACAGTTTTCCCATGTGTATAGTATACAGCACAAATGTACAGAAATTATAGAAACAAAGACAAGTTTTGATCCATATCAGATTTTGCGATACTGATAATAATCTCTTGGGGCTTTGTGATGAATATATGCATGACAAATGGCAATGTGTATGATGTCAATCCATCATGTATCTGTTAGGTTCTGTTAATTGGGTTTGTGTTACAGGTTACAGTTTTGTGGTAAATGATAACAACAATGATGTTAGACCTACCATAAAACTATTAGGTTATGGGCTGCATTACACCTACCATAAGGTTCATGATTAACCTTATTTTTTGGATCTCACTTATCATGCATGGGACACGCCAGCTCGAAGCCACATGGTTGATGGTTGTACTTGCACATAAATCAACTAGCCAGATTCACTTCATAGTTGCAAATGCTGCCTTCATATGCCCAATTAATATTTAGGCATATATCTACACATTTATTCAGATGATAAAGCTTGCATTTCTGATAAAATAATAAAACTAGTGATGATGGGTAGGTCAAGTGGAAAAACGGAATCTAAATGTTCTTAATAACGAACGATAATCCACATTCGCAAATGCAAAAAAATAGTATGATGGTATATTCAGCATAACTTTATTTGGTGTTTAATGGGAGATAAATATTGGATTGATCGTTATAGGTTTCTGAGATGGCATGTCTTACTTTTAGCACATTAACACCAAAAAATATCTCCTGTAATATGAAATATTTTGCCTCATCAAAGCTTTTGTCCATTGAGTCCTTACACCAGCAAGAGAGCAGGGATAGGATGAAGTCAATGACTCTTTACACCAGCAAGCACCAACCACCCTGGAGGTGCAGATGAGTTTACCACTAACAATTAAGACGCGGGTGTAGCATGCCAGCGGCAAAGCATGAAGAAGACTAGTCATCATGTAACACTGATGCACATGCATGATCAAGCTATCTGGATACCCAACACGAAAACTGTTCCTCGTGTGTGAGTTTGTCTCCAATGATTAAGACACTTTCGACAGGCCCATATACTCATTCATCGATGGGATGAAACGATAAAGATAACAGTAGAGCAGCATAAGCTTGCCTTGAAGATGGGTGACAAACTCTCAGGACTTAGACTGACAGGATTCCAGTTGTCTGTAGGTAGCAAAGGTGTGTAAGTGCTTCTACTTCTGCACTATATAAGAGGGTAGCAAAATGTGCGTGCTGAGGTAGACGCCATCCAAGAGCTGCACTTGGTTCTGAAAAGAGGAGACACTGAAGCTTTCAGGTCAATATTCAGTCATACACGGTACACCCAATTAGCAAAGAAAGCACATAAACAGTTCAGGTAGATCGGGAAGACGGTTACACCTGTTACTGAGGACCGAAGGGTGATCAGGCTACTTGTAACAGCAAAGAAAATTACAGTCTTGTTGCTTCAAATCTACACAGTGGCTCTTGTCAAAGCAACTTGTCGTCCGAAACATTGGCGGGTGTTCACTTTTCTCAACGCATTCCGTAGCTGAAGAGTAGCAATTGCGGGCACTTGAGTCAGACATTGTTGATCTGGGGAGCGGAGTTGACGTTCTGTTCAAGAAATTGATCTAGAACAGAGTTTTTCTGCTGAATACTCATAGCATATAGCTAGTTAGGTACATACTTAGATCCAATACCCTGTGATTGGCATCCGGTGTTTACAGGATCTATGTATAAAATGGAAAAATTACTCAACTCTGATGCTGTTCAGTTCATTGGTTTACATACATAGTTCAGACACGCTAGCCCGCTAACTCGAAGGCATGAGGTTGTTATGTTTTTTTTTCTGTTTGAGAACTATGAGGTCGTTATGTAATTCACATGAAATGTGCCTCAAACACATGCTCCTTGTAATAATATACTGGGGGTATCGCTCCCTATAATTAATAGAATACCAGTTGCAGAAGCAACTGAAATTTGCATATCAAGCAGATGCCACCAGATAAACATGTCCCTGGAACCTCCAAAGCTAAGCCAGCTGCTCCTTGTCTCTCGTCGTTTCACGACACTCATCGATCTCATGATCTTGATCTGAAACCAAACTACACGCTCGTGCAGATGAGTTTGTTGCTAATAATTCAGACATGACAGCCTGATGATAATATGCTGAACCCCTAACATGGATCTCGTGCAGTGGATCTTGCTCCCATGGCCTAAACATGCCACCTCCGACCTCGAGGCTTTGACCTGTGATTTCCAAATGTGCCCACCAAGGTATGTCACAGCTAAATGCTAGGTTAGCAACCCATAAAATAATGGCCTGAGCATGCAAGAAGGATCCACCATCAGACGAAACCACGCTGCTGGTTCTTGCTGCCAATTGTTTGGACAGTAGCACAAAACAATGTACTAAACATGAGACGACTTTAGTGTTGAGATTTCTATGCTCCTCACAGATCTCAAGGTATAGCAGGCAGCATCTGGGAGATGTAATGGCATGATTCTTCATGTCTAACAATCATATGCTACTGCTTGTACATTTATGTATAAATAGGCCTGAGCAGAGCAGTAGACACATCAAACCAAGAAGTATTCTTTTCTGCTCCTCCTCTCTTCAACCACAATACAGAGAAAAGCTTCAAGCTCAGATATGGCTTTCCACCAAAGATCGACAAGTTTGCCTTCTAGGCCTCACGTTAGTGAGACCCAAGTCGAGCAAGAGCTCCACAGCCTAGAAGCAAGCATCTCTTCCTCCAATTCCATCAGCACTATGTGCGATGGTCTCAGGAGTCTTGCAAACATCTACGATGGCCTTGAAGAGATTATTTGCCTACCAAGCCACCAAGCTTGCTCCTCCCAGCAGAGGAAGATGTTGGATGGAGAGATGGGATGCTCCGTTGAGCTCTTAGATCTCTGCAGCACCGTGCAGGAGACCTTTGCCGAGATGGTGGTCATCATCCAAGAGCTGCAAGTGACTCTAAGAAAAGGAGATGATGCAGCTGTTCAAGCCAAGATCCAATCTTTTACTCGCTTGGCGAAGAAGGCCAGGAAACATTTCAAGAAGACTTCCAAGAAGGCTGCATCCGACAAGATGGTCATGCTATTGACCAACGCAAGAGAGATCTGCATCTCTCTGTTGGAGTCCACACTACATCTCTTGTCGAAGCAAATTGAAATGCCAAAGCAGTCTCTTGTCTGCAAGGCATTTTACAAGAAGAAGGCCGTTGTTTGCGAGGAGGGACAATTGCAGGAGTTAGAGTGCAGCATCGGAGATCTTCAGGATGGAGCAGGAATTCTGTTCAGGAAATTAGTCCAGAACAGAGTTTCTCTATTAAAGATTCTTAGCTCATAAATACTCCACATCACTCTACTCCCTGCGATTGGCATCCGCCTTTTTGAGGATGAGCCGATCTTGATACAGTTTTCCCATGTGTATAGTATACATTCCCATGTGTATAGCATACAGTACAAATGTACAGAAATTATAGAAACAAAGACCAAAGTTTTGATCGATCTCAGATTTTGCGATATTGATAATATTCTCTTGGGGCTTTGTGATGAATATTGGCATGACAAAAGGAAATGTGTATGATTTCAATCCATCATGTATTCGTTAGGTTCTGTTAATTAGGTTTGTGTTACAGGTTACTTTTTTGTGCTAATGATAGCAACAATGATGTTAGACCTACCATAAAACTGGTAGGTTATCGGTTGCATTACACCTACCATAAGATTCATGATTAGCCTTATTTTATGGATCTCACTTATCATGCATGGGACACGCCAGGTGGAAGCCACATGGTTGATGGTTGTACTTGCACATAAATCAACTAGCCAGATTCATCGTTGCAAATGGTGGCTTCATATGTTCAGTTAGTATTTAGGTATATATATACACATTTATTCAGATGATAAAGCTTGCATTTCTGATAAAATCATGGAACTGATCATGATGGGTAGGTCAAGTGGAAAAATGAAATCTAAATGTTCTTAGTAACAAACAATAACCCATATTCGCAAATGAAAAAATGAGTATGATGGTATCTTCAACATAATTTTATTTTGTATTTAATACTAGGAGATAAATATTGGATTGAGCATTATAGATTTCTGAGATGGCATGTCTTAATGTTAACACATCAACACCAAAAGGCATCTCCTGTAAAATGGAAATATTTTGCCTCATCAAAGCATGGTAGATGTATAGACTTTGGTAATATATTTTGATCTCTTTCTTACCCCCTCTTACATTGTATAGGAGCGCCACAAAGGATGTAAGCAGAAGCAGATAGCACAGCCTGGAACAACGTGCTGATTAAATAAGTGATTCCTTACACCAGCAATCACCGACCGCCCTGGGGGTGCAGGTGAGTTTACCACTAACAATGAAGACACGGCTGTAGCAGCATGGCGAGGACAGTCATCGTGTAACGCTGATGCACATGCATGCATGATCAAGCTATCTGGATCGAACACGAAAATTGTTCCCCATACACCATTCATAGATGTATGAAACGATAAGATAACAGCAGCGCAGCATAAACTTGCCTTGAAGATGGGTGACAAACTCTCAGGACTTAGACTAACAGGATTCCGGTTGTCTGTAGGTAGCAAAGGTGTGTAAGTGCTTCTACTTCTGCACTATATACGAGGGTAGCAAAATGTGCGTGCTGAGGTAGACGCCATCCAAGAGCTGCACTTGGTTCTGAAAAGAGGAGACACTGAAGCTTTCAGGTCAATATTCAGTCATACACTGTACACCCAATTAGCAAAGAAAGCACATAAACATTTCAGCTGGTTACTTCAAATCTACATTGTGATCAGACTACTTGCAGCAGCAAAGAAAATGGCAGTCTTGTTGCTTCAAATCTACATTGTGGCTCATGTCAAAGCAACTTGCTGTGCCGAACATTGGCGGTCGTCCGCTTCTCTCAGCGCATTCCATAACTGAAGTTGAGCAATTGCCAGCAATTGAGTTGCACAACTGTTGATCCAGGGAGCGGAGTCAATGTTCTGTTGAGGTCATTGATCCGGTTAAGCAACTAAAATTTGCATATCAATCAGATGCTCGCCAGATAAGTATGTCCGTGGAACCTCTAGCGCCAAGTCAACCGTTCCTTCCACTAGGAGTCACCGGATCTGGCCAGGAGTGGCTGGTCCCCATCTCCAGCCATGGTTGGCGTCTTGCCAAGTTCAGGCCTCCACGGATGCAGGTGGCACGATGCGGCGTCGTTGATCTTTTTCTGCAGGTCTGGATCGAGAGGAGGGCGGCATGGGGGCTATTAGCTTTGGACTAATAATGGTGGTTTGGCCCTGATGCTCTTCTTCCGCCAAGTCGTCTTTCTGCCAGATGTCGACTTTTTGGATCTGGCTGTTGACGAGTTCCGGTCTTTCCGGTCAGAGATCTATATGGATTGGTGTATGTCGTCCGTGGATATCTAGATCAGAAAGGCTCCGGTCGCATGCGATAATATTATCAGCCAAAAGGGCCTCAAGAGGGCGAGGCATGAAGCTTCGATTTCTTATTGATGTCATGGGGCATGTCTAAGTCAAGATTCTCAAGGCATTGATAGACGTGGAGAAAGTCATGGTGGCTGCAATTGGAGGTCTTGAAGCTTTGGTGGAAGGGTGTATTGGATGTGATGACGACTATATGCATTGTTGAAGGCATTGTTTTTGGGTGAACCCAGAATTTTTCCAGGGTGAAAACCCACGATCTTTGATCGGGCAACGACAACGCTTATGCATTGTTTCCTTTTTGGGGGCGTTGCTTTTGGAGAACCTTTTTTGTAATACGGGCGTTGTCTTCAGTGGTGGTTAGAGTGCTACTGATGCTAGTGATTGATCATCAAGGAGGGATATTTTTTTCTTCTGTTTTTTCTTTCTTTTTTGATTGTGTGTATCCTTGATGTCTTTGGACATCTTGTTGGTAAAGAGGCCGGGTGTAATTGGAGGCTTGGGGTTCCACGACGTTGATCTATTCACTTATGCAAAGTTGGCTAAACATGCATGACTATTTCTATCTGGATAGCTCATTTACGAGGGTCCTTCATGGAAGATACCAGGAAATGAGATTCTATTTTTTTCAAATGCGGGTTCCCGCATAGTGCATCGCTAAGTTAGCATGCTATTTTGAAAGGGCGAGAAGGTTTGAAGGAGGGTATGATGTGACAAATTGGGAATGCACATACTGCAGAGATATGGCATGATAAATGGGTGCAGGGCACACCGCTGATGAAACCACTATGATAGATGTGAGAAACTCCAGGGCGACTGGAACACTCCTTTCATTCATTAGGTGTTTATCCCATCAGGTGAAGTGGCCATCCTTAATATGCCATGACCAAACAACGCAGCAGAGGACATTTGGTCGTCGGTATGGTAGAAATGGCATTTCTTCTGTTCAATTGTTGTACAGAGCCGTGATGGAGACAAAGTATGGTGTGGTAGCTGGACTGTCTAGTTCATCTAATGGGGAAGAAAAACTGAAAAGGCGAAAGCTTAAGGTACAACCCAAGTTAAGGGTATTTTGGTGTAGAGTAATTAAAAACATCCTACCTTCATATGCATAACTAAAAAGGCATGTGATGGGGTTATCTGTGTGGCCATGGGGAGGAAATGTTACTTATATGCCCTTATTGTTGGGGAACATAGCATGCAATTTCAAAAAAATTCCTACGCTCATGCAAAATCTATCTAGGAGATGCATAGCAACGAAGAGGGGGAGAGTGTGTCTACGTACCCTCATAGACCGAAAAAGGAAGCGTTTGACAACACAGTTGATGTAGTCGAACTTCTTCTAGCTCCGACCGATCAAGTACCGAACGTACGACACCTCCGAGTTCTGCACACGTTTAGCTCGATGACGTTCCTCGCCCTCTTGATCCAACAAGGTGTCGAGGAAGTACATGAGTTCCATCAGCATGATGACATGGTGACGGTGATGGTGAAGTGTTCCGTGCAGGGCTTCGCCTAAGCACCGCGACAATATGACTGGGGGTGTAAACTGTGGAGGGGGGGGCGCACACGGCTCACACTTGTTGTTCTATGTTGTAGGCGCCCCCTCCCGACATATATATATGTTGGAGGGGAGGAGAGGCAACCAAGGGGGCGCCCCAAGTAGGAGGAATCCTACTTGGGGTCCTCTCCCAATTCGGCCAACTCCCCTCTCCTATTCCTACTCGGAGTACAAAGGGAAGAGGGGGAAGAGGGAATCCTACTCCCTTTTCCCTTTCCTCCTGAAAGATCGAGGATGTCGCCTAGAGGGGGGGTGTGAATAGGCGCTTTAAAATAATTACGGTTTAGGCTTGAACAAATGCGGAATAAACCTAGCGTTAATTTGTCAAGCACAAAACCTACAACAACTAGGCTCACCTATGTGCACCAACAACTTATGCTAAGCAAGATAAGCAACTATGTGATAGCAAGATATATGACAAAGAACAATATGGCTATCACAAAGTAAAGTGCATAAGTAAAGGGGCTCGGGTAAGAGATAACCGAGGCACGCAGAGACGATGATGTATTCCGAAGTTCACACCCTTGCGGATGCTAATCTCCGTTTGGAGCGGTGTGGAGGCACAATGCTCCCCAAGAAGCCACTAGGGCCACCGTAATCTCCTCACGCCCTCGCACAATGCAAGATGTCGTGATTCCACTAAGGGACCCTTGAGGGCGGTCACCGAACCCGTACAAATGGCGACCCTTGGGGGCGGTCACCGAACCCGTACACTTTGGCAACCCTTGGGGGCGGTCACCGGTACCCGTCAAATTGCTCGGGGAGATCTCCACAACCTAATTCGAGACCCCGACGCTTGCCCGGAGCTTTACACCACAATGATTGAGCTCCGAACACCACCAACCATCTAGGGCGCCCAAGCACCCAAGAGGAACAAGCTCAAGGGCACCAAGCACCCAAGAGTAATAAGCTTCTCAACTTGTAACTTCCACGTATCACCGTGGAGAACTCAAACCGATGCACCAAATGCAATGGCAAGGGCACTCGGAGTGCCCAAGTCCTTCTCTCTCAAATCCCACCGAAGCAACTAATGCTAGGGAGGAAAATGAGAGGAAGAACAAGAAGGAGAACACCAAGAACTCCAAGAACTAGATCCAAGGGGTTCCCCTCACATAGAGGAGAAAGTGATTGGTGGAAATGTGGATCTAGATCTCCTCTCTCTTTTCCCTCAAAAACTAGCAAGAATCCATGGAGGGATTGAGAGTTAGCAAGCTCGAAGAAGGTCAACAATGGGGGAAGAACACGAGCTCAAAGGATAAGGTTGAATGGGGAAGAAGACCCCCTTTTATAGGAGCTCCTGAATCCAACCGTTATGCTCACAGCCCGCACAGAGCGGTACTACCGCTCCAAGGAGCGATACTACCGCTAGGGCGGTAGTACCCCTTCGAAACACAACAGCGAGGAGGCAAAAAGGCCAAAAGAACCTTCGGAGCGGTAGTACCGCTCGTCCTCACGGTACTACCGCTCGACCTCAAGGTACTACCACAAATGGTAGCGGTACTACTGCTTGCGAGCGGTACTAAAAAAAATACTTTTGTGCCTACTTCCGCTGAGCAAAACACGAGATTTTGGTCCGGAGCGGTACTACCACTTAGGAGCCGCGGTAGTACTGCTCTGGGGCGGTACTACTGCTCAGGAGCCGCGGTAGTACTGCTCTGGAGCGGTAGTAAAAAATTACATCCGCTCTAGTCGCGGTAGTACCGCTGCAGCCTTTACCAAAACAGCCACAACTTTTGAAAACGGACTCCGAATTCAACGAAACCAAGTTTGTTGGAAAGCTAACGACATGGGCTAACACAATATTGATAGAAATATCAAGAATAAGCAAATGAGAAAAGTCCCAAAGGAAAATAGTGAGAACCCTTCCTCGGAAAAGACCGGTAAAACCTCCAACACCGAAAACATCAAAGAAGATGCATGTGAACTCCGTTTTTGATGAACTCAAGCTTGTCATCAAGATGACCATAAGCTCTAAGACTCACAAAGAGAACCAAACAAGAACCAAGAAACATGATGCAAGGATGCAATGGTTTGAGCTCTCTACTAACGATACGATCAAGCTACCAACTTCAGAGCCCCCCTTGATAGTACGGCAAACGATCCTATAACTCGGTCTCCCAACTACCACCACAAGACCGGTAAAATAGAAAACCTATCAAGGGAAAACCTTTGCCTTGCATATGGTCCACTTGAGCTAGATGAAGACGATCTTGACTCCCTCAAGTCGGACCACCTTTCTTGATTGCGTTGGCTCGATGAAGACTAGATGATTGCTCCCCCATAGTTCACTATGGGTGAGCCACTCTTCGGCACATCTTCACAAGTCCATTGACACCACAATGGATGGCAAGATTAAAGCACTTGATCTCTTCATGATGCTCCACTTGAACTTGCACACGGCAATCTTGATGACGATCACCACTTGATGTCATCCTTTCCATGGGTTGTATGATATCTTCCTCTTGACGCAAGCCCATGGATACGTACCTAACCCCACATACAACTCTCACATAGACCATGGGTTAGTACATAAAGTGTAATGGACAATGCTTACCATACCATGGGATCACTTGATCCCTCTTGGTACATCTTCTATGCTTTGTGAGTTGATCAACTTGATTCACTCTTGACTTAGTCTTGATCAACCTTGAATCTTTGCAACTCTCTTCATTTGGATGATTTCTTGAAGGTAAACATGAATGATCACACAACCTTCTTCTTCAAGACATGCTTGCAATAAGCTCAACACTCGCATGACCAATCTTTGGATAATTCCTTAATAGCACCTTGGTCAACTCAAAAACTCCTTGAAACCAACACATGGACTTCAAGAAAAGCCTATGGACAAATCCTTCAAATACAACTCAAGACAACCATTAGTCCATAGAGATTGTCATCAATTACCAAAACCAAACATGGGGGCACCGCATGTTCTTTCAATCTCCCCCATTTTGGTAATTGATGACAATCACTTTCAAGAGAGTTTATATAAGGAATTATGCATCACCATGCAATGCAACAACTAAGAGTGCATGCGTATGAGATGCAAATGCTAAGGAACAAAACCAAAGCAAGAGGAGATAACTCTCTAAACTTCTCCACAAAACTCTCTGAAACTTCTTCCCCATTGGCATCGATTGCCAAAATGGGCGAAAAGCTAAGAAGACCAATATAAATTGTGGTCCTCCATAAATTGTGTATTTCTCAACAAGAGAGTGGAATGCAATACACATATCCAACGGTTAATACTTGGAGGAACACAAAATATATTGAGGCCCAAAGATTGCAAAAGAATGATATGCCACAAAGACATAACAAAGAGAGAAACAAGCAATCAAGCAATCAAAAGATACCAATTGAAGCAAGCAATCAAAGGATATCAATTGAACAAACTAGACCAAAGATCCTATGAGCCACATGAATGAAGGATATTATGAAAAGCACAAAGGAGTGTTCTAAAGAAACTAGAGAAGCTCCCCATGATTTGTGCACACATAAGAATTTTTGTATTTGAATACAAAGTGCACAAAATAGGATCATAGCTCCCCCAAAATCAATAGAAACTCACATCCAATGCAAGTGAGCATATAGGAAACAAAGCCTAGCGCTTGCAACAAGCACATGGTTGAGCAACATGTAAAAGAGGCAACTTAAGAATAGGATCAACCAAAATGATGTGTGTGAGTCATGGCGAAGGACTTGAGAAGACTAAAATTAGGATGAGCATTAAGCATCAACATAGTCTTGAAAGAATGAGGCACACGGTGCAAGGCCTGTCATTCCCACACACAACTAGCAAATGGGTTGACAAGCTTACTAATAAGCATATAAAGAACTTATGCTTGTGACAACCCGTGGTGAAGATAGAAGATGAAAGCCTCATCAAGACGAGGGATGCCAAGATGGCAAAAGCCTCGTAACGATAAGCATGAGGAAAATAATCTTCACCACACAAGAGTGCATCAAGATGCGACTATAGAGGACACGCACTCAAGGCAAAAGCTTTCACGGAGCCACCAAAGAAATAACATAAGAAAGACAAGGTGGACATGAAAGAAAGGATATCAACTAGAGATGTAATTTCTCTCAAGTGTATAAGGTTCTATGTAGACGATATATCTACAAAGAAGAATGTACACCCGAAATAGTTCCAACACGAAGGAACAAGATATCCACAAGGAAGTCATAAATATACCAATAAGATATTTGCTTGAAAGCATAGCACTTGGCTAGATATGGTCTTATTGTATATAAATGAAGTCCAAACACACATCCATCAAAGGCATCACAACTAGCAACAAGAGATCATCGTTGGGATGCTTTGAGAGAGGAAAAAAGTATCACAAGATATGAAATGAAAATCATGCCAAGATGCAACCTACACAAGGTTGAATGCAAGAGGAGAAAGCATGAATAGATACTTGTTACCGAGATATCATTGGAAGGATGTAGTAGATACCAATTGAAGGTAGATAGTAGTTCATTGATCATCCTAGCTTGACTCCAATATGCACATGGTGACAACACCTTCCTTGTGAGTGAGCCGAGCATCCAATGCATCTCCAAATGTTCCTAGAAGAACAACACAAACTAAACGGTACCCAAACTCATCGGGACCAAATAGTTAGAAACACCAATACATATGACAAACTCCACATAAATATGTGCATATAGATAATAAAATGAATTTCATGCACATCTCATCCAAATTGAGACTAGGTGGAGTTTCCCCTATATATTGAGTCAAAGAAAGAAAGCATGCCAAATGAAATACATGAAGTAAACATGCATGCTCAAGACTATCAAAACCCGAAACCAAAAGACAAATAAATGCCAAGTGAAAAGGATACCAAATGGAGAAATCATCACTTGGAAGATATCATTAAAGATACATCAAGGAATGAGATATCGATTGA
Organism: Triticum dicoccoides; assembly: GCF_002162155.2. Taxonomy (NCBI): domain Eukaryota; kingdom Viridiplantae; phylum Streptophyta; class Magnoliopsida; order Poales; family Poaceae; genus Triticum; species Triticum dicoccoides. Next base: position 69,622,195 of record NC_041391.1, on the reverse strand, counting down.
TACACACTAAACTAAAGATGTCAAACTCCCAAAGAGAGGATGGTTCCAAACATACCAAGCTCTCAGCAAAGTTTCATGATGGCACAAAGTACCAAAAAGAAATGGCTTGCCTTCCACCAAAACACACTTGATAAGGATCACAAGAAGAGTGAAGAAAATAGAATAGCTCCCCCACGAGTTGTGCATTATATAGGATTTGTATTTGAATACAAAATGCACAAGGTGGGATCACTGCTTTCACTATATCTAGAAAACACTAGACAAGAACAAGAAATAAACAAGATCCATAAGTGGTATGGAAGAAAACGGGAGTTAACACAAACCTTGGCAAGAGAAAAAGGCAAATAAACAAAAGCCAATGTAAAGGTGATCAATTAAATTCTACCACACATAAGTGACTACCAATTGTCAAAAGACAAGAAGTAGATGGAAAGAATTCCCGGTGGTAGATAGCAAGGATATCCAACATCATCTTCACACCACACACAAGCAAATTGCAACTTGTAGTGCTAACATGCCACCTAGGAACAAGATAATTTACAATATCAATTCTAGGTGACAATATCTCAAATGTACACATTTTCTAGGCTTGTAATATGCACTTAGCATATTACTCCCCCATAATGTGATACCAATAAGAACTAAACAAGAGGCAATAAGAGGATCCAACACGAGATAATCAATGGAATTTTTAGAATTTGAATTTCTCATGAGAGATATACCACCTAGCGACTAGATAATCTTGTAATATCAATACTAGATGGTATTCCTCATGTACACACATTTATAGGATTGTGAGGTGCACAAAGCACATCACTCCCCCAAAATGGGATGTTCCATTGATCTCTCACACGAGCCAACTAGGATACAAATAGGAAGCAAAAAGGCTCAACGCACGACGCACACATACATGATGTGCAAACCAACACACACATACTTGATTGCTCAAGATAAGCAAGTTGGAAGCGCAACATATACAAACACATGCAAGGAACAAAACCAAAACATGCAAGGGGGCAAGTAACTTTCAAGGTAAACAATTTAAGTACAAGTTACCGCAAGGAGGCACATTGGATATAAGATAGAAACTTGATAATCCAATTGACTTGGCTTGAGACAAAGAGAATGATGAAGTCCCCTTAATTCTTCATAATGTAGCCAAGTCTCCAATGCCCTCCAACAACACCTATTGATCAAGTTTGAGCTTGTTGGTCCCCAACTAAGTTGGGTCCTAAGAGGTTAGTCACAATAGGTTTGGCTACCCAAATGGTTCTTTACTTGACACCACTTTGAGTACCAACAAACTTGGCAAATACATTGCCAACCTTATCCTTACCAAGAGAATAGATATCATCAATAATAATTGGGTTGGATAAGTTACCACTAGTGCATGAAGAAGTGACGTGACCTTTCTCACGACATAGGTAGCAACGTCTACTCTTCACTTTCTTCTCACTTGATTTCTCAATTTGAGAAGCATTAACTTGAGTCTTCTTGGGAAGAGGCCTTTCTTCAACTTGATGTTGAGCATGAGATTGAACTTGTGCCCTCTTCCCTTGTTGCTTGACACTAATGGCCTTCTTCTTCAATGGGAAAGATCTAACATGATGCCCTTCAACTTTGCACTTGAAGCAAAAAATCTTGGCCGAATTCTTGACTTGTTCTTGGCTCTTCTTCTTGTTCAACTTGGACTTCTTCTTCTTGTTGGAGTTGAATCGAAGTCCACCTTTGTCATTGGGGGATTTTTGCACACTCAAGATATTGTTGAGTGTGGCCTTCCCTTCATGACACTTATCCAAGTCTTTCTTCAAAGAAGTGACTTGGGCCTTGAGCTCTTTGATTTCCTCTACATGGTTAGTCTCAACACAAGTACTAGAGGAAGTATAAGCTTCATCGTTAGAGCAACAAGGCAAGGAAAGCAATTCATCACAAGATGTACCAACATTGTGAGTAGATGAATTACAAGGACTAGCACATGGCAATATACTATTTTGACTAGAAGTAGTGCTAGTATCCACATGAGGCTCACTAGATGTTACTTTAGCAATCATGGCCTCATGAGCTATCTTTAGCACACTATGGGATACTAGAAGATCATCATGAGAGCTTGAGAGCTTTTCATGAATTTCTTCCAATTTCCCATAATTGCAAGATAGCACCTCAAGTTGAGCCCGTAGCTCAACATTCTCCTTCAAAATAGATGCTTCACAAGTAATAGAATTAGTAGCACAAGCATCATCATTAACAACAAGAGGAGAAGGCAACTTAGCAAGATCTTTTAAATAAGAAGCTTCAAGTTGAGCATGAGACTCGGTGAGTTTGATGAGCTCACCCTTGATGACCCTTGAGCCATTTTCGAGGTGCTCAAAATCCTCAAGGAGTCTAGCATGAGCAACTTCAAGTTTAGCATTTTTAGTTTCAAAAACATTGGCCACCTTAAGAGCTCTATCAGTAGATTCCTTCACTTTAGACAATTCTAGAGCAAAAGTCTCCTCAAGAGATTCCTTGGTGGTTTGTTCAAGTTCAAGAGCTTGAGAGAGGTCCGCAATCTCATTAGCGTAATCGCGCCCATGACCTTCCATTTTATCAATGGTGGCCTCATGCTCCTCTAGATGAGATTCCAACTTCTCAATGTATTTCTTGCCATCAATGACAATGGACATTATTTCCATGAAGTTGGAACGAGCAATTTTATTTTTATGAAGAGCTTTAAAAATCATTTCCCCCTTAGTTTTTAAGGAGGAAACATTATCATTCTCTTCATCATTATCCTCATCATCATTAGCATCAACATCATCATCAAGAGACATATTGGGGTACAAAGTAGGAGATACCTTTGACGCCTTAGCCATAAGGCAAAAAGCAATAGATGATGATGTAGGATCCCTTGAGGCACCATTAAACACCACATCTTGTTCCATGGAGTGTTCGGTTTTCACTACATTGTTAGCACAACAATTCGAGGAAATAGATGCATTTTTATCATGGCAACAAGACATAGCAAGCATATCATCATGAGATTTAGTCAAGCAATTTCTACATGATATGCAAGGACTATCAACACAAGCATGTGAAACATTTGGAGTGCTCGAAGTGTTAAAGCCCAAAGAAGGAGCATTGCAATAATATAGTGATGAAGGATCATCCACAATAAGCATACTATCATCATTGCAATGACCAACACTACTCACCATGTCATTACCTTGTGGCAAACCACATGTAGGTGAAGTAGAAGAAGTTGAGAAGACTATACGACCCGAGGTGGAGGGAGAACAATCATCCCCACAAATCTTGGACACACCATATTTATCTTGAAGCTTCGTCCACAACTCATGAGCATCTCGGAACGGCATGAGTTGAAATATAACTACATTGCTCAAAGCATCGAAAAGCACATTAGAAGCTTGAGCATTGAGATAAGAGTTTTTCTCATCCTCTAAAGATAATCTTTGGGGATCCTTTGGAGGAGAAAAACCCATATCTACAATTCGCTCTAAATTTGGGTCCATGACCCTAAAGAGATTAAGCATGCAAATTACCCAAACATCAAAATTTGTGCCATTGAAATTAAGAGTGTCAGAGAATCCTAATCCCCTAGTCGACATCTTTACTCTCTAGGCGGTAAAGCCTAATAAAGAGAGACGAGGCTCTGATACCAATTGAAAGATCGAGGATGTCGCCTAGAGGGGGGGGGGTGAATAGGCGCTTTAAAATAATTACGGTTTAGGCTTGAACAAATGCGGAATAAACCTAGCGGTTAATTTGTCAAGCACAAAACCTACAACAACTAGGCTCACCTATGTGCACTAACAACTTATGCTAAGCAAGATAAGCAACTATGTGATAGCAAGATATATGACAAAGAACAATATGGCTATCACAAAGTAAAGTGCATAAGTAAAGGGGCTCGGGTAAGAGATAACCGAGGCACACGGAGACGATGATATATCCCGAAGTTCACACCCTTGCGGATGCTAATCTCCGTTTGGAGCGGTGTGGAGGCACAATGCTCCCCAAGAAGCCACTAGGGCCACCGTAATCTCCTCACGCCCTCGCACAATGCAAGATGTCGTGATTCCACTAAGGGACCCTTGAGGGCAGTCACCGAACCCGTACAAATGGCGACCCTTGGGGGCGGTCACCGAACCCGTACACTTTGGCAACCCTTGGGGGCGGTCACCGGTACCCGTCAAATTGCTCGGGGCGATCTCCACAACCTAATTGGAGACCCCGACGCTTGCCCGGAGCTTTACACCACAATGATTGAGCTCCGAACACCACCAACCGTCTAGGGCGCCCAAGCACCCAAGAGGAACAAGCTCAAGGGCACCAAGCACCCAAGAATTATAAGCTTCTCAACTTGTAACTTCCATGTATCACCGTGGAGAACTCAAACCGATGCACCAAATGCAATGGCAAGGGCACACGGAGTGCCCAAGTCCTTCTCTCTCAAATCCCACCGAAGTAACTAATGCTAGGGAGGAAAATGAGAGGAAGAACAAGAAGGAGAACACCAAGAACTCCAAGAACTAGATCCAAGGGGTTCCCCTCACATAGAAGAGAAAGTGATTGGTGGAAATGTGGATCTAGATCTCCTCTCTCTTTTCCCTTAAAAACTAGCAAGAATCCATGGAGGGATTGAGAGTTAGCAAGCTCGAAGAAGGTCAACAATGGGGGAAGAACACGAGCTCAAAGGATAAGGTTGAATGGGGAAGAAGACCCCCTTTTATAGGAGCTCCCGAATCCAACCGTTATGCTCACAGCCCGCATAGAGCGGTACTACCGCTCTAAGGAGCGGTACTACCGCTAGGGCGGTAGTACCCCTTCGAAACACAACAACGAGGAGGCAAAAAGGCCAAAAGAACCTTCGGAGCGGTAGTACCGCTCGTCCTCACGGTACTACCGCTCGACCTGACGGTACTACCGCAAATGGTAGCGGTACTACTACTTGCGAGCGGTACTAAAAAAATACTTTCTGTGCCTACTTCCGCTGAGCAAAACACGAGATTTTGGTCCGGAGCGGTACTACCGCTTAGGAGTCGCGGTAGTACTGCTTTGGGGCGGTACTACCGCTCAAGAGCCGCGGTAGTACTGCTCTGGAGCGGTAGTAAAAAATCACATCCGCTCTAGTCGCGGTAGTACCGCTGCAGCCTTTACCAAAACAGCCACAACTTTTGCAAACGGACTCCGAATTCAACGAAACCAAGTTTGTTGGAAAGCTAACGACATGGGCTAACACAATCTTGATAGAAATATCAAGAATAAGCAAATGCGAAAAGTCCCAAAGGAAAATGGTGAGAACCCTTCCTCGGAAAAGACCGGTAAAACCTCCAACACCGAAAACATCATATAAGACGCATGTGAACTCCGTTTTTGATGAACTCAAGCTTGTCATCAAGATGACCATAAGCTCTAAGACTCACAAAGAGAACCAAACAAGAACCAAGAAACATGATGCAAGGATGCAATGGTTTGAGCTCTCTACTAACGATACGATCAAGCTACCAACTTGAGAGCCCCCCTTGATAGTACGGCAAACGATCCTATAACTCGGTCTCCCAACTACCACCACAAGACCGGTAAAATAGAAAACCTATCAAGGGAAAACCTTTGCCTTGCACATGGTCCACTTGAGATAGATGAAGACGATCTTGACTCCCTCAAGTTAGACCACCTTTCTTGATTGCGTTGGCTCGATGAAGACTAGATGATTGCTCCCCCATAGTTCACTATGGGTGAGCCACTCTTCGGCACATCTTCACAAGTCCATTGACACCATAATGGATGGCAAGATTAAAGCACTTGATCTCTTCGTGATGCTCCACTTGAACTTGCACACGACAATCTTGATGACGATCACCACTTGATGTCATCCTTTCCATGGGTTGTATGATATCTTCCTCTTGACGCAAGCCCATGGATACGTACCTAACCCCACATACAACTCTCACATAGACCATGGGTTAGTACATAAAGTGTAATGGACAATGCTTACCATACCATGGGATCACTTGATCCCTCTCGGTACATCTTCTATGCTTTTTGAGTTGATCAACTTGATTCACTCTTGACTTAGTCTTGATCAACCTTGAATCTTTGCAACTCTCTTCATTTGGATGATGTCTTGAAGGTAAACATGAATGATCACACAACCTTCTTCTTCAAGACATGCTTGCAATAAGCTCAACACTCGCATGACCAATCTTTGGATAATTCCTTAATAGCACCTTGGTCAACTCAAAAACTCCTTGAAACCAACACATGGACTTCAAGAAAAGCCTATGGACAAATCCTTCAAATACAACTCAAGACAACCATTAGTCCATAGAGATTGTCATCAATTACCAAAACCAAACATGGGGGCACCGCATGTTCTTTCACCTCCTTCCCCTTTCCTCCTTCCCCTTTCCTTCTCCAATTTGGCCAGCCCATATGGGGGAGGGGGAGCAACAACCCCTTTGTGGCTGGTGTGTTTCCCCTCTTGGCCCATAAGGCCCATATCTTTTGCCAGGGGTGCCTGGAACCCCTTCCGGTGACCCGATAAGTACCCGGTGCTTTCCGAAACACTTCCGGTGTCCAAATACCATCGTCCTATATATCAATATTCACCTATCGACCATTACAAGACTCCTCGTCATGTTCGTGATCTCATCCGGGCTCCGAACAACATTCGGTTACCAAATCACATAACTCATACAATACTATCTCGTCAACGAACGTTAAGCATGCGGACCCTACGGGTTCAAGAACTATGTAGACATGACCGAGACACCTCTCCGGTCAATAACCAATAGCGGAACCTCGATGATCATATTGGCTCCCACATATTCTATGAAGATCTTTATCGGTCAAACCGTTATGACAACATACGTTATTCCCTTTGTCATCGGTATGTTACTTGCCCGAGATTCGATCGTCGGTATCTTCATACCTAGTTCAATCTTGTTACCGGAAAGTCTCTTTACTCGTTCCATAATACATCATCCTGCAACTAACTCATTAGTCACTTTGCTTGTAAGGCTTCTTATGACGTGTATTACCGAGAGGGCCCAGAGATGCCTCTTCGATACTCGGAGTGACAAATCCTAATCTCGATTTATGACAACCCAACAAACACCTTCGGAGATACCTGTAGACAATCTTTATAATCAGCCAGTTACGTTGTGATGTTTGATAGCACACAAGGCATTCCTCCGGTATCCGGAAGTTGCATAATGTCATAGTCGAAGGAATGTGTATTTGACATGAAGAAAGCAATATCAATAAAACTGAACGATCATAATGCTAAGCTAACGAATGGGTCTTGTCCATCACATCATTCTCCTAACAATGTGATCCCGTTCATCAAATGATAACACATGTCTATGGTTAGGAAACTTAACCATCTTTGATTAATGAGCTAGTCTAGTAGAGGCTTAGTAGGGACACGGTGTGTTGTCTATGTGTCCACACATGTATCAAGTTTCCGGTTAATACAATTCCAGCATGAATAATAAATATTTATCATGATATAAGGAAATATAAAATAACAACTTTATTATTGCCTCTAGGGCATATTTCCTTCACTTATCACATGTGAGCATGCAAGTTTATTCTTGGATTCTGCTTGAGAATATTTTGACATCAAACTCCCAAGGTTGCACTCGGAAACATGGTCAAGAGATATCTTTGAACCATATTTCCTTGATGCAAGGAAGAGCGCCATTAATGCTTCAGTTATGTGGATGATTTGAGTAGCCGTAATGAATATACTCATGTTGAGGGGAAGTACCATCCACAAAAAACAATGTAATTGATTGATAAATTGAATGCTTCTCTGGAAATAATTGATCAAGGGCAAGCCAAGGATGTGGATAGTCCTTACTACTTTAATAATACTCAATTTGAAAGTCCAAGAAAATACTTCAGTTCAATTCAAGTTTCAGACTCATTTTCTTATGTTTAGATTAATGCAACATAAATATCTACTTAATGCATAATGTATATAAATAGGGGTGAACTTGTGAACGGGCACATGAATGGAACTCAAACATACAACCATATGCAGACAAGACCTGTGTTTGTCTTTTATTCCCAAGTTTGAACTAGTATAGTTCGGGTTCTTACATGATAGTGCATGTCACTTTATTTTTTCACCGCTACAACGACCAAACCATGGACTAAGAAAACGGTGTTTCATATGTCTAGTACTAGAGTTCTTCTCTTATTAGTTAGTACCGAAGATGCCAAATGGCACAATGGTGCTCAAGCAATATGGAGGGATGTAGACATTGCACATTGCTGGCAGCATCTGCAGCGCTAGGTTACTTATTTCCTTGAACCGGGGCAGTTGTTGAGGCTGGACAGAGCCCTGGGCCTGTGGGTTTAGCTGAGATGGCTAGAAGGAGCCCTGGCTTGATGGATATTGTTGTTGAGGCTGCTGGTAGGAGACCTGGCTCGACGATTGTTGTTGTTGATGATGATGGAAAATAATAGCATGAACGACACTGTGGATGGCTTGGCGCCGCGACTGCTCGGGGATCTGCCACAGCTGCTGACAACATAATTGTTGCAACAGTTGGTAACTACTTTGTTGCAATACTTGTGAGCTTGCATATGCAATGTTGTGTTGTTGCAAGACGACATCCCTGCATGGAATCATTTGTTGTTGCAGAATTTGTTGAAGGATTTGTTGTTGTTGTTGTTGTTGTTGCTGCTGCTGCTGCGAAATTGGTTGTTGTGGTTGCGGATACTGTGGTTGCGGTTGTGGATATGGTTGTTGTGTTGGAAATGGTTGCGCTTGTGGATATGGTAGTTGTGGCGGAAATGGTTACGGTTGCGAATATGGTTGTTGTGACGGAAACGGTTGCGGCTGCGGATATGGCTGTTGTGGTGGGAATGGTTGTTGCTGCCCTGGAAATTGTTGTTGTTGCACCAACGGAAATTACTATTGTGGTCGTTGTTGAGATGGATTTTGCGGCTACAATTGTGGCACTGGAACTCTAACTGCAGTTGTGGCGGTGGTCGCCGCGATAGCAAGGAGGGCAAGGATGAGAAAGGTCTTCATGGTGGATTTGTATTGACCACTGCTTGCTTGGCTTGAATGGTGCGCTCTACTTACGAGAATGATGGATGAGGAAGGATGATCATCATGCTACAGTCCTATTTATAGCTACCATGGCATAATCACCTTCACAGTTGGCATTTGCTTGCCAAGAAAGTGCTTGGAAGCTTCCTGAAATCATAATTTGATATGTTGTGTTTGGTGGCACTATCATTCCACCACCAAAAATCTATGATAACACACATGACTCATCTTATTCACTTTACAACTCAAACACTAATCTAGATTACCTAATTTTCTCAAACTAAGTTTGTAATGTTATGCAAGTTGTTAGGTGTAAACTAGATAAGCATTGCATGCACGAAACCTAGTTTGTAATCTTCTGTGGCCTGTTAAGATAGAGGAGACTAGTAATGTAACTTGCTTTAGTAGGCCATGACTCATCAAATTCCTTTTACATGTCAAGTGTCGTAGTGTTCTAGAAGTTATTAGCAAACATCAACTTTGTAATGTTGTACAAGTTGTTACGTGTAAACTAGATAAGCTTTAGTTGCACACAAAAAAGATTATAATCATGTGTGACCCATTTAAGATAGATTAAAGTAGTAATGTAGCTTGCTTTGATAGACATGACCCATCAAATTGCTTTTACTTGTCTTAACTGTTGTATATGTTGTACAAGTTATTAACACTTAGCAGCTTAGTATGGCTTGCAATGTGTGTGTATGCCAAGGTATGTGTAGCTTTTATTCATTTGTAGCTCTTATTTTGTTTTACGTGAAATCATGCAAATGATCATCCACGGTAACGCTTGCGAGTGCAGCTGCAATAATGTTGGCAGGGTCGGAGGGAGGCTGTGGGATGGCATGAGTTCTGATGACAACCTATAGTTCATTATGTTTTTTTGGGTGGTACCTATAGTTCATTATGTGTGGAAAGATACGTATTATGTTTTTCATGCGTGCTAAAAACCTATGTTTTAAAATTTGCAAACTGGCCCTGTCTATTCTAAGGGCTACTACTGGTGGCCAATTTGAAGACATGTGGTGCATTGGGCCTTGGACACCACAGATAGCCTCAGCGTAATAATGGTGGTTTGGCCCTAGTACTGTTCTTCCGCCAAGTTGCTTTTCTGCCGGATGTCGACCTCTTAGATCTAGCCGGTGACCAAACCTCTTAGATCTAGCCGGTGACCAATTTTGCTCTTTCCCATCGGATATCTATACAGATTTGTGTATGTCGCCCCTGGATATCTAGATCAGAAAGGCTCCGGTGGCGCACACTCATATTATTAGCCAACACGACCTCAAGAGGGCGCGACAAGAAGCTTCAATTTCTTATTGGTGTCATGGGACATGTCTAAGTCAAGATTCTTAAGGCATTGATAGAGGTGGAGAAAGTCATCGCGACTGCAATTGGAGGTCTTGAAGCTTTGCTGGAAGGGTGTAATTGATGCGTTGAAGAATGTGCGCCATGTGTTTGGTGACTTGAAATAGCGGCCTCGGCAAGCGGGGGCACCATCACTGGAGGACTGCATTTTTGGTGGTACTCCTCGAGTACCGAGTCTCAATTCCTAGGGTGAAAATCCAAGGTCTAGCCTTTATTGGTTGTACCTGCCAATGGCCTTGATGAAGGCAATGTTTTTGGGTGAGCTTGAAATTTTTCTAGGGTCAAAACCCACGATCTTCAATCGGGTAATGACAACGCTTGTGCATTGTTTCCTTCTTGGGGGGTTGTTTCTGGAGAATTTTTTTGGTAATCCGGGTGTTGTCTTTGGTGGTGGTTAGAGTGCTACAGATGCTAGTGATCGATCACCATGGCGGGATCTTTTTTCTTCTATTATTTTTTCCAGCTGTGTGTATCCTTGATGTCTTTGGACATCTAGCTTGTTGATAGAGAGGACGGGTGTAATTGGTATCTTCGTGATATTATTTTATTCCTTTGTTGATTTTTTTATGAACTAAGTCGATGATGTCAATGAATTGAGCAAGAGCTTGCAGGGTGGTATGCCTATGAAAATGGAGAGTCAGATCATCACTATGAATAAAATCAGCCAAAGAGGGCTTTTTCTTAATGGCAAAAGAGAACGGTTCATGAAACTTTTGAGACCTAGGCAACTCATGCCAAAAGAGAATAGAGTCTCCAGACCCAACATTTACCTGGCCAATTCATGGTGAATCATGAAATATGCTTCTTTTTCTATGGTGTATTTGTATGGTACTGTAGATATGATAAAGAAAATTCCAATAAACTTTGTTAAACCTGACATATTTCTGAACCGAGGCAAATCTATCGTCATAATTGTTTTCGGAACGAGGGGTCAAGTAAGGGCTATCTCTAAAGCTATCCCTCAAACTGCTCGCAACCATCCGAACATGTTTTGCCATCCAATACGTACGGTCCTATATTGGCCCGCAGGCCGGTCCGGATGTGTTTTTTTCCTGTAAACCGAAAACAAACTACGGGGCTTTGCGGGCGTCCGGACCGCTGATGGGCCCGCTTCTTACTCGCCTGGCCCACCCAAAACACCTCTCCTGTGCCCACGCCCCTTCACATTAGAGGCAATCAGCTAGCACTGCTCCAGGCACCAGTACCTCATTCATGCCGATTCGAAGTAGCCGCAATGAATATACTCATGTTGAGGAGAAGTACGAGCCACAAAAATCAATGTAATTGATTGATGAATTGAATGCTTCTCTGGAATTAATTGATCAAGGGCGAGCCAAGGATGTGGATAGTCCTTACTACTTTAATAATAGTCAATTTGAAAGTCCAAGAAAATACTTCAATTTAATTCAAGTTTCAGACTCATTTTATTATCTGTAAATTAATGCAACATAAATATCTACGTAATGCATAATATATATAATTAGGGGTGAACTTGTGAACGGGCACATGAATGGAACACAAAGAAACAACCATATGTAGACAAGACCTGTGTTTGTCTTTTATTCCCAAGTTTGAACTAGTATAGTTCGGGTTCTTACATGATAGTGCATGTCACTTTATTTTCTCACCGCTACAACGACCAAACCATGGACTAAGAAAACAGTGTTTCATATATCTAGTACTAGAGTTCTTCTCTTCTCAGTTAGTACCGAAGATGCCAAATGGCGCAATGGTGGTCGAGCAATATGGAGGGATGTAGACATTGCACACTGCTGGTAGCGTCTGCAGTGCTAGGTTCCTTATTTCCTCAAATTGGGGTAGTTGTTGATGTTGGACAGAGCCCTGGGCCTGTGGGTTTTGCTGAGATGGCTGGAAGGAGCCCTGGCCTGATGGATATTGTTGCTGAGGCTGTTGGAAGGAGACCTGGCTCGACGGTTGTTGCTGTTGTTGTTGTTGTTGTTGTTGTTGTTGTTGTTGTTGTTGTTGTTGTTGTTGTTGTTGTTGTTGTTGTTGTTGTTGTCGTTGTTGTTGTTGATGCAGAATAATAGCATGAACAACATTCTGGATGGCTTGGCACCGCGACTGCTCGGGGATCTGCCACAGCTGCTGACAACACAATTGTTGCAACAACTGGTAAGTACTTTGTTGCAAAACTTGTGAGCTTGCATGCGCTATGTTGTGTTGTTGCAAGATGACATCCCTGCATGGAATCAGTTGTTGTTGCAAAATTTGTTGAAGGATTTGTTGTTGTTGTTGTTGCTGCTGCTGCTGTTGCGAAATTGGTTGTTGTGGTTGCGGATACTGTGGTTCCGGTTATGGATATGGTTGTTGTGGTAGAAATGGTTGCGGACGCGGATATGGTAGTTGTGGCAGAAATGGTTGTGGCTGTGGATATGGTTGTTGTGATGGAAATGGTTGCGGCTGCGGATATGGCTGTTGTGGTGGAAATGGTTGTTGCTGCCCTGGAAATTGTTGTTGTTGCACCAATGGAACTTGCTTTTGTGGTTGTTGCTGAGATGGATTTTGTGGCTGCAATTGTGGCACTGGAACTGTAACTGCAGTTGTGGCGGTGGTCGCCACAATAGCAAGGAGGGCAAGGATGATAAAGGTCTTCATGGTGGATTTGTATTGACCACTCCTTGATTGGCTTGAATGATGCGCTCTGCTTATGAGAATGATGGATGAGGAAGGATAATCATCATGCTAGGGGCCTATTTATAGCTACCATGGCATAATCTCTTTCACAATTGGCATTTTCTTGTGTGGAAAGTGCTTGGATGCTTCCCAAAATCATAACTTGGTATGTTGTGTTTGGTGGCACTACTTACAAGTTTATTCTTGGACTAATCATTAAAGTTCCTTTTTGTTGCACTGTCATTCCACCACCAAAAAGGTGTGATAACATGCATGACTCATCTTATTCACTTTACAGCTCAAACACTAATCTAGATTGCCTATTTTTCTGAAACTAAGTTTGTAATTTTCTGCAAATTGTTATGCATAAACTAGATAAGCATGGCTGGCATAGAACTTAGTTCGTAATCTTATGTGGCCTGTTAAGATAGATAAGACTAGTAATGTAACTTGCTTTAGTAGGCCATGACTCATCAAATTCCTTTTACATGTCAAGTGTTGTAGTGTTCTAGAAGTTATTAGCAAACATCAATTTTGTTGTTCTACAAGTTGTTACGTGTAAACTAGATAAGCTTGACTTGCACACAAACAAGATTGTAATCATGTGTGACCTGTTAAGATGGATTAGACTAGTAATGTGGCTTGCTTTGATAGGCCATGACTCATCAAATTGCTTTTACTTGTCTTAAGTGGTGTATATGTTGTACAACTTATTAACACTTATCAGCTTAGTATAGCTTGCAAATTTGTGTGTGCATGCCAAGGTATGTTCTAGCTTCTATTATTTCGTAGATCTTATTTTTATATTTCTTCAGCATTTTTGAATTTTGAACAAAATTGGGAAAATATGAACATTTTTTTTGTAATTCCAATTTTTTTTGTAGTTGTGAACAAAATTTAAAAGTTGAAACATTATTTGAATTTGTGAACAAATTTTGAAACACGGTGATTTAATGAATTTGTGAACAAATTTGGAAACCAGGAACATTTTTAAAATTCATGAACTATTTTTAATTTGTGAAGAAAATTACAAAATGCGAACATTGTTAATTTGTGAACAAATTTTGAAACATGAATGTTTTCTGAATTTTTGAATAAAACTTGAAAACAAGAACATTTTTGACATGTTAACAATTTTTTATATTCCCTAATTTTTTTTAATTTGTGAACAAATTTTGAAACATGAAAATTTTCTGAATTTGTAAAAGAATATTAAAACAGGAAAGCAAATTTTTTTTGGTTTGTGAACAAAATCTGAAAAGGTGAAAATTTTGAATTTTCTGACATTTTCTGAGATGAAGCAAACAAAATTTGTAATTCTTAGTGTTTTTTGGAATTTATGAACAAAATTTAAAAACAAATTTTTTTCTGGACAAATGATTTGTTTTTCTAAAATGTGAAGATTTTTTAAGTTTCTGAATATTTTTTCAAAAAGAAACTTTATTTGAGAAAGAAAAATAAAAATGAAGCTAAAATAGAAAAGGAAAAAGGAAAGAAATAAAGAAACAAAAAACGGAAAATGTATAGAAAATAAAAAGGAAAAGGAAAAAAGAAGAGAAAAGAAAAAAGGGAAGCAGGGAAAAAGAAGAAAAAGGGAAGAGAAAGGTAACAGGAAAAGTCCGGTTCAGGAACCTTCTAGAAGTTTCCCAAAACCATAAAAAACCGGATGGGAACCTCTAGGGTTTCCAAAATCGGGAACGCTTAAATGGGCCGGTGCAATGTCGAGTCTCGATCTTTTGTGTGATATGGTGACATTTTGACGCGGAATGCGTCAAATAGGGATTTCTGAATTAACCTTGAATTAATGGTGAAACCTATTTGGCGCTTCGGCGCCAGTTCGCGAACCGGCGCCTACTTGGGCTCGGCCCATTTCCCCTTTCTTTCCGTTTGTATAGAAAACACAAAAACGCAGGGGTGTCCGATGGTATTCGAACTTGCAACCTCCCGGTCGTTCTTCATTGCGCTAACCACAGGCCTCAACTTAGGTGCACAATTATATCTTTACTCTTTCCTTCATACAATTCCAAAAAAAAAATCTTTCATTCATATCTCTTTTACTTTTTTTCTTTGATTTGTTTTTTTCTTTTGCTAAATTGAACGAATTTATTTTAAAACCGATGAACCATTTTTCAAGTTCGATGAATTTTTGCTAAACTGATGAATTTTTTTTGAAGTTCGATGAACTTTTTCAAATTCGATAAACTTTTTTCATATTTGATAAACTTTTTCAAAATTTCTAAACTTTTATCAAATTCGATGAAGTTTTTGCAAATTTGATTAAATTTGTAGAAAAAACGAATGTACTCTTTTCAAATTTGATGAACTTTTTTAAAACCGATGAACCTTTTTTAAAATTTGATGAACTTTTTTTAAAACAAGGAACTGTTTTTACAAATTCGTAAACTTTTTTTGAAATTTTATGAACTCTTTTTCATAAAAAAATTGTTTACAAATAATTCAAAAATCTAATAAGTAACGTGGATACAATGGTTTCTAAACCTTTCGCATTCTTCCGGGTCACTTGAGGTTACAAACTGTAGTGGTTAGCAGAACACTTTGTCTGTTACAGCGGCACAACACGAGTTCGCGTCGTGGGCCCACCGAACAGGAGCCTCCCTCAATTAATTGCTCCCAACTACACCTGGCCATGGGCAGCCCGGCCCGAACGGCCTGGCCCGACGCTGCACTCGGCCCGGGCCCGGGCCCGCCAATTTTGCGATTTATCGAGGGGGCCCGTCCCGAGGCCCGGCGGGCTTTTACACATGTGGGCCAGGCTTGAGCCTGATTTTCTAGACCCAACGCCCAAGCCAGGCCGGGCCTAGGCCTAGGTTTTCTACGTCGGGCTTGGCTAGGCCCGGCCCGAAGCCCGTCCCGGCCCGAGGGATCGGGGATGTTCAGGCACGCGTTTGAAGGCTGTTGAATCCCTTAGTGAGGAGAAGCTCGCCGCCAAAGTGGAGTACTTAAGGAACACGTTCAGGTGGTCGGATGCTGAGGTGGGCATTGCTCTTTGTAAGGCCTCACTGATGCTGACCAAATCCAATCAGACACTGCAGAGCAAGTCGGAGTTTCTTATCTCTGAGATGGGGATGGAACCGGCGTACCTTGCTCAACGGCCGGTGATGCTTTGCCTTATCCTGGAGGGCCGAGTCAGGCCCCGGTACCGCGTTATAAAGTTTCTCAAGGCAAATGGATTGCTAGATCGCGACTGAGACTATTGTAATTTTCAAGCTGACCGAGAAGATATTCATGGAGAAGTTCATATACACTCACAAGGAAGCTGCACCATACCTCACTGAAGACTATGATGCCGCTTGCAGAGGGGAAATGCTGACTAATTTCAGATTTATATGAACCAAGAATGGGCTGTGAGAATTGGTAGCAGCATATGGCGCTACAAAGTTTTCACTCTGCGTGGTAATCTGGTAAATTATGTTTCGTTGCTCTTTGCCTAACTGGATATTTGTTGATTCCTTAAGCCCCACGAGTTGATGCCATTTGGTAGAGAAGAAAGCATTGCCTGCAATTTCTCAAGATAAAAAGTCAGGAATATGTTTATGGTCCCCTCTTCTGTTTAAGATTACAGAAATGGATGTGTCATGTGTGGGTGGGACCAATTTTCTGTTGAAACCAGGAGCCTGAAAACCAGAAAGCAAAAGAACTGTCCTGCATTGTTGTGATATGCTTTCATGCCGAATTTTGTCTAGCATGTTCCTTTTTCAGTTCGTCATCTTTTTTGCCAAAATTGTTCAGTGTATAATATTTAGATTATGCTTCTAGAAGATATATTTCTACCGGGTCTGTTTTTATTGTCTGTCTTCTGATTTCTTTCCCTGTATTCTTCAAAGATTGATTCCTAAATCCTGTAGTTTACCATACCTTTTCTGGGAAAGTTTAAATATTGAACAAGTAACCTATTTGGCTCTAAAGTATGATTAACAACTGATTTTTTATCATTTATATCTGCCCTTAATCTTCAGAAATAAATGAGTGGAGTTGGCATTCATTTATTCTTATAATATCTATCTACTAGTCTTGAATTAATCTCATCATATCTACAGAAAAACTGTCAGTTCACAAAATGAATTTCATCAAGTTACAAATTTCAGACCAAATTGTTGCTTTCAGCTAAGCTGTAAGTCTTTGTACAAACTAACACCTACCTTAGGCTTGTTGTCCATCCTAGCATAAGTGGCAAATTGATGTGTCTACTGATGCAATTCTTCGTTTTGATTGTGTTTAATGATGCAAGATGGGTATCTGGTCTACTGTTCGAAATCATGAGATATCGTTCTTTTGAAATCAATGAGTCAAAGTTTTCCCCTGTTAAAACACATGAAAGATGTATTGGAGCTAAGAGAGTGCGAGATCAGGCCATTTCCAGCACGTGAATTGAGAGTATCAGTGAGCTATTCTCTGTACTTTTCAAGTAAAATAATCTGCTTCAGCTGGTTTTCAACTATAAATATTGGGCTACTTTGTTGGTGAGCCTATCCTGCAGTGTAGGTTTGTCAAGCATCAGCCGCCAATGAAAGACACTCTGATTTTGAAGTAACATAATCTGCTTCAGGTGGTTTTCAACTATATTTGACCTTATGCAATGTAGGATAGGCTCATTTTGTTTGTGAGCCTATCATGCAATGTAGGTTTATTTGTCATCGGCGAAGTGTTTTTCTGCCTCTTGCTGGAGAAGGAACCTGTGAAACTTCCTAGCTATATATTTATTTGCAGTTGACACAACTGACAACAGAAATATAGAAGCAATAAATGGATCTGCCCCAGTGAGCTATGCTGCTTTTGAACAAGTATAGATGTGCAAATCAAGATAATTTTTACCTATCCATTTTGTTGTGTTAAAATAGTCATACTGTAGTTCTTAGTACCGTTTATGCCATTTAGTTTAGAGTTACGCACATTAGTTTTATTCATTAATAGCCTGAGCAGTGAACTCTTTTTAAATTCTAATTGTTTGCGGTTCTTATTAAATTCTGCATCCATGATATAGATGCCTATTGTCGTGAACTCTTTTGCGAGCTCTTTCAAAATTCTAATTGTTTGCGGTTCTTATTAGTCTGTCATGAAAATTTAATTGTTTCTTATGTTCAGCTGTGCCTGACCCAGCAGGTGGCGAATCTGAGCTCTATGGAATGCTTACATATATCAAGTGTGAAATGATTTGGATTTTGCAACCCTAAGCTCAGCAAGAGTGCTGAAAGGATAATGTCTTTGATTGGCTTAAGACTGCTCATATCTGTAACATAGATATTTGGTGAGGTATGAAGCCTAGGCTGAAATATATGAACTGCCAGAATCTAAACCCTGGACAATATATCTTGGCTTCCATTAGGTTTGATGTACAACAATAAATGGCTATGTGTGTGTGTCAACTCTCCAAGGAATGCATTATTTGGTATTTCCAAAACTTCCAGTACTGAAATTGCTTTTCGTATTTCCTTTGCATTCATAGATTTGATATCTACCTTAGGTGTTCAGTGTTAAGTTCTGAAAAGCTTCACATCATTATATCTTGGCTTCCATTGGGTTTGATGCCCATTCCGTAGTTGTTTAAGTAACCTTAGCAAGACAATGCCATTAAAAAAATCATCTGATTCTTGGGAATAATTTCATCATGTGATCCAAATATCTGATTATGCTTCTAAGCTAAATACTCAAAGTATCGCCCTATGGATAGTGCTCATGTTTTCCACGTAACACAGCCCTACTTTTATCTTCATGCTATCCATAATCATGTTGTGCATGGCCCTGTAAATAGTTTCTGTTACTACTATTTTGCTTCAAGTATCTTAGCTGCCATATGCACATACTACTCAGACATGCTTTATAAGTATATTTACCTACTGTTTTCCTTTGTGTATTAGCATGATCAATAAATAATATATATATGTGATCGCATCTCAGAGGAGATATACACATACACCTGGCATTTGGCTAAGGTACCCCCTGCCCCCTCGCTTATTTTTCGATAAAGAACATTTCATTCAATTGATATATCGAGGTGATACAACCGCATCGAAGAATGCCCGGCCTCTGCATAGCGCGATGCACATAGCCAACATGTTCAACAAGCCTAAAAATAAATATTGTTTTACAGCAAAAGTAAATCAGTCCAACCTAGGATGGGGCAACGCCTATCTGGAGATTACACCGCGCTTCTCTACAAAATCCATGGGCTATCTGGAGATTACACCGCGCTTCTCTACAAAGTAAATCAGTCGTACGAGGATGAGTTGGTGAAGTCGAAGCTGAAGGAGATGGGTGGCGACACTGCGGCAGCGACATGTCCAGGAGCATCGAGCGGCAAGGAGAGGAGGAAGCAGCCGGCGTAGAGGAGGATGATGAGAAGAAGCTACTGCTGGGGTGTGCCATTACTTGCAAGAAACATGGCTCTGTCTGTCTAGCTAGCGCTGGGGTGTTGTGAGCTCAGGAGCGCGACCTCGTGCCATATATTATATAGAGAAAAAAATACAGGTCTAAATTACCTTTAGATTAAATCACATGGGTATATGCATCTCATCCGAGTCATGTCTGAATTAAAGTACTCCTTTTGTCCCAAAATATAAGAACGTTTTTGACACTACACTAATGTCAAAAACGTTCTTATATTATGGGACCGAGGGAGTAGGTGGCATGAATCTTCCTGCCTGTTAGTGAAGGCATTCATGCACTACTGCCATCATTGCGCTAGCTTTCCAAGTTATTTTATTCTGAGCCTCCACTTAATTGTACCAGTTGTTGCTAACTTTGCTATATGATAGTCTGAAAGGAAAAACCAGGGAAACGTCTGTGGGCAGTGGGCCGGGCACACGACCACCAGCTGCTACTGTTTGTGGACTACTTTAGTAGCCGCATGTGGACTACCTTTCCAGTGCCATACACCGTTAAATATATATGTAGCATCCTTTTAATTATGAGGACCTTGTCCTTCAATTTTCTTATGCAAATTTGGCTGCCCTCCAATCTTGACTGAAGTTTCCCCATGCCAGGCGTGATGACGTTACCGTTGACGGGCGGGTCTGTGTAGCTCCCACCTTTAGGCTCAGTTGGTTCACACGGTAGGAAAAATGTGCAAAACCTAGGAATATGATAGTATGTATGCGTAAAACAGAGGATTCATATATTTGCCTTTTGTTGAGGAGCCTGTCATGCAGTAGTGTAGGTTTTGTAGGCATTGGTATAGTATTTTTCCTGCCAATTTGTCACAGAAGGTCCGTGTAAGTTCCTATCTGTATACTCCCTCCGTTCCAAAATATGTGTCTCAACTTTGTACTAATTTTAGTACAAAATTATATTAAAGTTGAGACACTTATTTTGGGAGACACTCATTTTGGGACGGAGGGAATATTTGTTTCCGCCTGACACGGCCGAGCACAGAAAAATGGAAGCTAAAAAAGGATCTGTTAGCTATGATGTTTTTTTAACAAGTATACAATTCAGGATAACTAGCACAAATGCCCGTGCGTTGCAACGGAAGGCTACAAAACTTACCTCCAAGCATGCGAGCTGCAAGCCCAAGAGCCTCCAGCACCCTGATCGCAGTGGACCGGCATTGAAAATTCGCGCGATAGGTGAGGAAGAAAGGATGTGGCATCCACGTGTAGTGGGTCATCGACGGCTAAATCTCTACTATGAAATTTAAAAAGAAAACTAATATGTGATTGTGTTATTTCTAGTTCAGTCCATAAACTAATTTGGGTTTAATCTATCAAACTAAACCAATGATTAATTTTATGAAACAAATTCAGATAGAAGACGTTACATGTCAGCAATTTGGGGTTTAATATATCAACAGAATAAATGTCAGCAATTTGGGGTTTAATATATCAACAGAATAAATGCTTTGTCCTCCAAATTTATATGTAGTAAGAGAATACCTATTGGATAACAGAATAGAAGGAGAAATAATCAACAGTGATGGTGAACAGTAACATAAGGAGCCTAGGGATGTGCATGTGAAGAACGGTGCAAACATGGTGATAACTGCATTGCCATTATCGCCAAGCAAAAGCAACTGGGGCAACAACCCATATTATAAACCCAAATATACCTGTGTGTTCCAATGGGAGAAGGGAAAAAAATCCTCATACACACCATCCCCACAATCATGCTCACTATCTGAAGTATATCAAATATAATCAAGAAGTAGACATTAATTAATGCTAACAGACAGAACAAAGTAGATCGCTATGCATGATACACATGATATCCGGTTGTATATATACAACCCCCAAATTTGAAATGTTAAAATGATTTTGAAACTCAAACAGTTTGACCATTGATCATATCAACTAATCCGCACAAAGAGTTTTACAGAAAGGCAATTAGCTATCACAAGAAAATTTGAAGGGCAAATCTCTGAAAAGAAAATACGTTAAACAGTACATCAAGAATATGATTATGAAATAAAAAAACTTCCGTACTATATACCTTATCAAATCAGGTGACAAAGGAACCCCTCCATACTAATATATTTTATTATACACCAAGATCTCCTAGCTCTGTAGCAACTAATTGCAGTTTTGCTTCAATGCATGAATAGAAAAATTATGTTGAAATACTACTAACCATAAAACAGCATGATATATGTTGGCATATAGAAACTACAAAAGTAAGTTAACACATCACACAATAGTACGAGTAAGCTCACCAGGTCTCAACTCTCAGCATGCAAGCCGTAGAATCGGTGTTGTTACCGAGTGAATTTCTCCTTCCCGCACATTGTCACATACCTCTTTGAATAGATACTTAATATGAGAATCTTGTGAAATTATTTTCCTCGCGTGTTAGGATGGTGCAATGTTACGGTAACAGAGCTAACGACCCGTGTGGTAGATTTAGCCTGCTGATCATAATATTTTTTGATATATAAGCAAGAATAGTGCTAAACTGCTCATATCTATCCGTTGTAACCAAAAGTCTACAAATGATGAATCAACATGTAAGTCTAGCATTGTTTCGATCATTATTAGTTTAACACTGAATAATATTAAATATATACAAAAAATTTAGCAACACAAAATTAGTTTCCTACATATACATGGGATGACATTTAGGTGGATAGTGAAATAACTATACATAAAGGAGGAAACTTTATAGCAGCTCCGCATACTTATTGAGTAATCCCCTATCATCTGCCCTTTACATCGTCGTCCTTTTTCTCAACACTTTATCTCCCTGCCATGCGCTACGTCTGCACCAAACATGAGCAGCCACATTATAAGATGGATTCAGAATAGCTTACCATTGCAGCAAGAAAACATTTTCTTGCATCAGGAAAAGACCTTGATTTTATTGAAGTCGTACAGTGAGCAGTCAAGTAACATGCACTATAGCAGATCCTGTTCTGCCCCAACCAGGCAAGTCTCTTCAAGTACTAATGATGAATGTTCTTCTTTATTCCCCATGCAAATACCAAAATGGCAAATTGTTTAGGAGAATACACTGTCAGTTGGAGAAGGTTGTTCTTTGCTTATTGGTCATCGGGACCCAACTTTTACACAGAAAACACATGAAACAGAAGATATACTGTACTAAGGTGAATGCATCAATCATGAGACAAACTAAAAAATTCATACACACACACACAAATTATGGTGCTGATACTGAGACGTTAGTGTGCGCCTACCTTAAATTGCATGTATCTTCCTATTCATTTCTTCAGTTCAAGGGATCCTACTGCTCGAGTGTCAGTGTGTCCAGCCCGCTTGAATGCCTCATCTCAATTTGTGGTGATTCTATCAGTCCCGAAGTAACTTGCCGTCAAGGGTTTCCTAGTTAATTTGGTCAACTGCTCAATTTCAAAAGGGGATTTGGCTTTACAAGGAGTAGCTGGGTGACTTTCAGGTGTGCAGCACAGTACCTTGTTCGTGCTTGGGGCTCAGGGAGGAGGCCAGCAGGAGCTTCGGGAGGGCGCCGGCAGCAGGAATTTGGGGAGGCCGGCAGCCCGAGGTGAGGTCGAATTAAATTTCCGCCTCCACAGACATCCGCGTGCACCAGAGGCCACCGTTGCTGCAGATCTTCCCGGGACAGGCGGCCGTGTGACCGTGTCTAGCAGCTCTGCCTCGTCGTCATCCTCCTCCTCCCTGAAGTAATCGAGCCGGGATGCACGGAATTGTTGGAAGAGAGTAGGTGTGTGGCGGGCCTGCGAGACTCGGGGGTCGGGCGTTGAGGCAACGCAAGGCCGGCGGCGGCGACCAGGGCGGCGCGCGAGGCGGTGGTGGCGGCACGCAGCGGAGCGGCAGGTGGTGGCGGCGCGCTGGAAGTTGAGATAAGTACCTGCTCGCCGGCCCGCAACGACTCCGTCTTCTGCTCATCCTCCGGCGCGCTGGCAGTTGAGATAAGTTGAGGAAGCGGCGAGGGATGTGGAGCTCGACTGGGTCACAGTCAAAACACCGTAGTATGAAGGAAAAACCAATCGTTTCCGAATTTGAGTCTCTGATAGTTTTATTTTTTGATAGTCCAGCCGCTGATTCGTTGCAAGTAGAAAAACGGGTCCAGGCAAGCCCAGCAGGGAAGGGAGCCGGTGCGATCGTTCGACGCACACGACTTGATTTCATTAGTACCACCTCGTGTATATTACAATTTTTTCCATACAAATTGTAAAAGCGTATTATGACATGAGAAGAAAGCGTATTGTGACGGTGAACCCGGAGACCCAATTCATGCTTTATTATTAGGGAGAGATTTAGCTATCTATTTTCTTTTGTTAAAATAACTATACAGTAGTTTCTAGTGCTATTTCTGTCATTTAATTTAGAGTTTTATATGCAGTTAAAAGCACATCGGCTTTATTGAATAATTTTTAAATTAGATAGTTTGATCAGTGAGCTCTTGACTATGCCTTTGCGCTTTCTGGTTTTTGTTGAGTTGGTTTGAAGAATAGCATATTTGTCTCTGGTTATTGTGTGCAAGGAACAATAAGAAACCAGCACACTTTCTTTTCATATCTTATATGTTGCTATCATGTGTACTACATACTGTTACCTTTTTCAAATTTAATGGCATATTTAATTCAAAAGGTTAAAGTCGTTGCATAGGTGGCACTTACCTGAAATATTTGGTGTATTTGCAAGCACCATCAACAACTATAAGGGCATCTTCAGCCGTTCGGTCCCCAGGGCGCCTAAATAGAGCGGCATGGGGGCGTGCCGGCGCTAGTTCGGCCCCTGGGGGCGACCTAGCTCCCAGTCACGCCCCCACGCGCCGGCCCCAGGACGCGGGAAATTCAAACTTGGTCGTTCCCGCTCTCAAAAGACGCCGCAAATCCGGCGATCGGACGTAGTCTGGCGTTACAGAAAACAGAGGGGCGCCGTGCGCAACGAATCACTCGGCTTGGTCGGCTCCAGGCGTTGGCGGAGTCGGCGTGCGCGGGCTCGTCGGTGTCGGACCTGCTTCGTCGCAGGGCTGCGTCGGCGCGGCTTCGGCACTACTGGGCGGCGATGTAGAGGCGCCGTCCGGGCTTGGCGTCCGTGTGGTCGTGGGCGTCATCGGCGTCGTCGGCGTTGCCGTCGGCAGCTCGTTCAGGATGAGGCCGCGCTGCACCAGGTACCACGCCTTGAGCTTCTCGTCGTTGCTCTGGAGCATGTCCGCCCCGCTCATCAGAAAAGCCATGTCGGTGTTCCTCTTCTTCGCGGCGACGTTTGTCCGGAGCAGGTCGAGCTTGATGGCGTTGTTCTTCATAAGCGACAACCACCGCGCCTCGGTCTTCTCTTCGCGTAGGACGGCCCGGGCCTGGGCGTCGGCGAGGCAATGCTCAATGGACTCCTGCACTCGCGCGGTTGCCGCGTCGGCACTTTTCTCCTTCTTTGCCAACTTGTGGCCGTCCGGCCGTCCCTCTGACGCGCCCGGAGTCGTCGCGTCTGGCTTGTATGTCTCCTTGGCCTTGTCGAGGGCACGCCGGACTTCCGCCCACTTCTCGCACTTGTCAATGCGCTTGTAGACGTGGAGGTGCTTGAAGTCGGCGTCTTGGTTGTCGCCCCGATACATGGCGAACATACGCAGCAGCTGCGCGGAGAGACAAACAGTTGGCAGGCGTAGGGGGCGAAGATATCGGGCGAACGGCATGCGTACCTGATCCTCAATGCTGGCGCCGCTCTCCGGGCGAGCCGCGACCTCCTCGACGATTCCATGCCATTTGTTGCACGCCAACTGGATACGCCCCCAATGGTTCGCCATCGCCTTGGAGCCGCGCTGCATGTACACGCCTTTGAAGTAGGGGTCGACGAGCTTCCGCTCGTCGAACTCGGCCTTGATGTGGTCCCAGTACGTGTCCAAGCTCTGGTTCGCGCTGGTGGTCGGATCGAGGCAGACGACTTTCCATGCTTCGGCGAGGCATTCCTCCTCCTTGGACGTCCACTTGATGCGCGGTTCGCCTGACCTAGCCTCCCGCTTCTTCTTCTTCTAGCGCCCCTTCGTCGGAACAGGCGCCGGTTCCTCCTCCTCCTCCTCCTCGCCCTCCTCCTCCTCGGGTTCCTGCGCGTCGTCGCCGTAGACGTAGCCGAGCTCGGCCTCCATGTCGCCGTTGAGGTCAACCACCTCGTCCTGGGTGGCGAACCCGAGAGACTCGGCGGCCGTGATTGATCCTGTCGCGATGATGTCGTCCATGTCGGCTCCCGTGTCATCGGTGCCGCCGAGGTGCGAGAAGGGTAGCGGTCCGCGGTAGAGATGGGGCGTCGGTGTGGACGCGTAGGAGGCGGACGGCGAGTAGTTGTATGGAGGGTACTGCACGCCGACGAAGGCGGGCGAGGGCGTGCGCGTAGCGGGGTGACCATGAGGGAAGGTCACGTTTGGGTTGAACCCGCTGTGCGCGTCGCCGTCGGTGTAGCAGCCGGGCGACGATGAACCCCATGGAGATCCGGCGCCTTGCTGTCCCCAGGGCGCGTACTGGGCGTGGCTGACGACGGGTGGGTTCATCCCCGCCTGTTCGACCGATGAGGAAGACGCCGCCGTGCGTGCCGCGGTGTCGCGGGCCTTCTTGGCTATGGCCCTGTTCCGCCTGTCAGTGGTGACCGCTTCGTGCCGCTGAACTTCCACCCTCCACTCGGCGTTCGACAGGCCTAGTGGCTTCGATGGCGGCGCCCTCGGCTTCCTCGGCTTCGGCTGGGCCACGACGCCACTCGCGGTTGCCGTCGCGCGCGGCATGGCGTACTTCTTCGGCGGCATGGCGTGCTTCTTCGCGGCGAGCGGGAGGGGGTTTGGCGGGAGGAAGGCGAGAGCGAGCGGGAGAAAGGGATAGAATGGCGGGAGGAAGGCGAGCGAGCGGGAGAGATGCGAGGGAAAAGTGTCAAGAAACGGCGGGAAAAGACCCTCGGATCGCTTCCAGGGCGGGCCCACGCGCCTTTTTCCCTTGCGCCGGCTCCCCAAGCGCCCCCCAGGGCGCCGGCTTCGGCCTGGGTCCGCCGGCACCAGTTTTGGCCCGAGCCGGCGAAAAACGGTCTTCTGGGGGCGCGACTGGGGCCTTTTTTTGTTGCCGGCGCGGCAAAATCGCCTGGGGAGGGCCTGTTGGGGGCGCGGCTGGAGATGCCTAACATGGAAGAAACTTAGACATCATTCATTGTTCCGTTTGTTAAAGAAAAATATGCATCTAGATTCACTTGGATTTTTTTTGTATGCATGATTTAGAGCTTGTCATGTGTGCTTTTTACACGTGTTACTGTTAGTTACGCCTTGGTCGAATTGCTTTCAACGTGGAAACATTACCCTCTTTTTATGAGGAGATTGGTTTCAAATGATGGCAATTGATTCCTTTCCACGAACACCGAATAGGAAGATCTTCCTGTATAGCTTATCAGCGATTGTTAATCACTATACTTTCCTTTTGCTGAAGGTACTAGACTGGATGTTGATAACAGTTGTTTTTGAAACATGCATACGGTCAGCCATAGCGGGCAGTTGTGCTCACTTATTCATAAACAAAATCCCTTCAAAACCCATGGACTACCTCACCGAGATTCTCCTAGCTATTGCTTTGTGGTAATCCCTAAAAGAGCGTACTGCTATTCCTGGATCAACTTTGCTTGAACCCTTCATTTTTGTGTCTGCTGTACCTTGTCAATACTTGGTCCCATCCTGATTCGCTTCCAGTCACAGGGTGAAACTTCATGTCACAAGGCTGGCAAATCATCAAGGTGCAGGATACATTATGCGCTCAAGTTCTGTGTGCCAAGTAGTTCCCCGGACCGAATCTTCACCCTGCTCACATATCGGCATGATAAGGACCACTGGAACATCCTCTGCTGCAAAAGTTTGGCGAATCGATCCATGTTTCAGTCACTGTTCATGAGCTCGGCAACTTGCCAACTTCAGTAGGGAGATTGGCACTGGCATGACTACTTGACTGTCGGCCACCCATGAACGAGACCAGGTACGAATCTGAGTTCTGTCTCCTTTCAGAATACTCCGCCACACCCCATGCGCGCACGTGAAGGATATTTGAGATTTTAGTTTATATAAGTTGTTTTGATACTTCCGTGTTGGGATTGGTCCGGCATCGCCTCCCAACACTACACACCCACTCTTTATGACTAAAAACAATCCTGGGTGCTTGTAGTGCAACAAAAGTACGATTCCACTTACGAAATAGCATGATTTTTTTGTCTAAGAAACGTTGTTGATTTCGCTACTATGAGATCTTCCATTTATTTGGTTTCATTTTACATTCTGTCAGTATATATGCTACATATACATCACTAATTCACTTTCTCGCGCACCCCTAGACTGCAGTTAATATGCAATTGCAAATGCCCTAATTTCTTGCTGGGAGTATTCGCCAGACACATAATGTAACAAATACTCCAATCTTCTAACTGCCGCCATTTCAGCCGAGTAATGACCATCCTTTACCCAAAAAGGCTTTCGCCCTGCTTTATATATAAAGCAAAGATCATCAACAACCCGGTGCAACGCACGCCACCAGAACACGCACACACCCAAGGCATGATACATAGGCCCTGAGCGCAGCAACACCACCCCTAGCACTACATGAGCAACCGGGGGCCTCAACCGTGAACACGCCATCGCGAAGAGAGAAAGCTACATACGACGAACCGTGGGCTCCAAGGCGGTGTCTACAGGAAGGTTACGACACCGAAGCACCGCCACCGCCTGACCCAAAGATCAGAGTTTCCCCTGGAGCAACATGACGGACAGTGAGAGCCGCGACGACGCCTTCAAGAAGGGAACGAGTTTCGCCGCCGCCGGTCCGTCCAAAGATAGAACAGGTTTTCACCGCGGTCAATATTCACCGCCACCGAACATCACACCCTGGCTACCACGCCGCCCACACGGCCATGGCCACCAGGCAGCACCAAGCCACGGGCTTTGCCCAAGATCACCGCAACACCACCACCAGGGCCGCCGCCTCGGCATCCAGGACCTTAATGCCACCTCACCCGCCACCCGCCGCTACCCCAACCAAAGAGACGAGTGGAAAGGAACCGCCTTTCGCACCCCTGGGCTGTCCCAGTGACAAGACCCAATAGGTCGGCCAAAACTGGCCACCATCGACCCGTCCTGCCGCCGGGCACGAGACGATCTCGGTCCTGCTGCCGAGCGTGAGACGAGTCAGATCCTGCTGCCGGGCGCGAGATGAGCTCGGTCCTGCTGCCGGGCGCGAGACGAGTCCGGTCCTGCTGCCGGGCGCGAGACGAGCTCGGTCCTGCTGCCGGGCGCGAGACGAGCGATGGGCCGCCACTAGGAGAGGGCCAACCCTCCGATAAAGGTAGCGCCCGAACGACGAGGAGATGAATCAAAGGTCGTCAAGGGTGCTCACCAACAGGCAGACGCCGAAGAAGTCCAGCCGCTGCCGTGAAACAACCCAGACCACCCACGATGGGCCACCACCACGCCGTGGCAGCCCACATCCATGCCGGGACCCTGAGGGGCAGCCCCGAGCCAGCGCCACCACCCTCGCCGCCAACGGCCGCCGGACGAAGCCCACACCGCCGCCAGCGCCACCATCAGCGCGAACCACCACCACCACCGTGCCGCCGCCACCACCTACCACTGCAGGGCGGCCGCACGTGGCCCAAGCCGTCCATGGCCCGCGCCATCACAGGGTCGAGCATGTGAGCCTGCGGCCACCCGCCCGCCTGGACACGCACCAACCATTGCCGCCGCCACGCCTCCAGCTCCGCGAGACGCGGCCATGGCAGAGCAAGACGCCCGTGACCCAAGCAGCACGCTGCCCCCGCCGCGCATCAGGCCACCGGAGCCAAATCTGTCAGATCTGGACAGGGTCGGCGCGCGCGTCACCGCTAGAGAATCCGCAGCCGCCGCGCGTCGAAGGGGCCCCAAGCCGCCGCTGCACCACCGCCACCCAGCACGCCTGCCGCCGCGCCGCCGGGCCCCGCACAGCCCAGCACCGTCTTGCGCCGGATGCCAACCGCGAGGAGAGGGGCAAGATCCCCGCCGCCACCAATGCCGGCCGGACTTTGCCCGGCGGCGCTGTGCGGTGGCGGCAGGGGGAGAGGTCGATGAGGGAGGACGAGGGGCAGCGCGCTAGGGTTTCCCCCGAGGACACTCGCGGGAGCGGCTCGGGGTGTCGGGGGGTTGGGGCGATTGATCCTCTTTCAGGTGCTTATGACCATCCTTTAAACAGAAGAGAAGAGAAGAAAGGAATGACCATCCTTTAAACAGACTGTAAAACAATGTAATATTGTAGAAATTTGGCCTCCCAAGCTAACCCATTGGAGATTACTCCATTTCTTTACATGGTGAAGAATTTTAAAGTGTGTTCTAGATTGTACTGCATCATACTCCCTCCGTTCAGATTTACTCATCGTGGTTTTAGTTCAAATTTGAACTAAAACCACGACGAGTAAATCGGAACGGAGGGAGTACTAATGACCCGATTGTGTAAAACACTAACTTCAAAATATGGAACATATTCTACCATTTTTTTTGGTTCAGAAAACGCAAAAGCCTGGTGTTTCATTCCATTGAGAAGGTAGAAGAGACACAGTACACACACCCAAACGGGCAGGAAAGAAAACGATTACAGAGCTCAACAAGTTATTATGTAACTATGTTTGTGCCAACATTACAAATTATTACGAGACATGGTATACTGGCAGAAAGCTTCAACCTCTCAATCGTAGAACTGAACAATTTGGCTAGCAACAGAAATAACCTGAAAATGGAAAACAATCTATTAGGATGGCAAACTTCACCCACAATGATGTTTGAGAATCAATTAGTCTAACCTAGCATCGCATGAAAAACATTGAAAAGAGATTTGTGAGCAGGGGCACAATTCAAAACCTCGTTTATGTCATTATTTGATACGATATAACTGAAAAGATGGGGACACAATGTTGAACAAAATAAAAGGCGCATTGGATCTTGTTTTCCGATACATGAAAATGCCAGCTCCAAATTATGAGGCACCGGCCGTGTTATCACGAGTATCCATCAAAAGAAAAAATAGCCGATTAAATGAAGAACATGCCAGTAGCCAGCAGCATTCCACTAGATAATAGCTTCAGCGTGCAATTATGTCAAGATCCACCACCAAACTATGCCCCTCTTAATTTGTCATTGCTGCCAATAAGTGGAACATGACAATGTGATGGTTCTTCTCGAGGACACCAGACACAATAAAAAAATGTAGCAGACATGAGACGGCTTTAGTGTTTTGATCTCTATGCTTCTGGCAGATCTCAAGGCACAGCAGACAGCATCTGGGAGATCTACCACTCGGATGCTACAATACAGCTGTAAACATACCTTCTGTATAAATAGGCGTCAGCAGAATGGTAGAAACATCAAGCTATAAGCTCTTCTTTTCTGCTCCTCTCCTCGACCACAAAATAGAGAAAAGCTTCAAGATCAGACATGGCTTTCCACCTAATATCGATAAGTTTGCCTTCTAGGCCTCACCCCACCGAGACCGAGATTGAAGAACAGATGTTGAGCCTAGAGGCAAGCATCTGTTCCTCCACGACCATCGGCATGATGTGCGAGGGTCTGAGGAGGCTTGGAGACATCTATAATGGCGTCGAAGAGATCATCTGCCTTCCAAGCAGCCAAGTCTGTGCCTACCAGCAGAGGACGGTGTTGGACGAAGAAATGGACGGTTCTCTCGAGCTGCTAGATCTATGTGGCACCATGCAAGAGATCTTCGCCGAGATGAAGGCCATCATCCAAGAGCTGCAACTGTCTCTAAGGAAAGGGGATGATGCGGCTGCTCAAGCCAGTATCCAATCTTACACCCACTTGGCGAAGAAGGCCAAGAATCATTTCAAGAAGACCACGAAGTAGATTTCGGCAGATTGCGGGACGGTCATGCTCTTGGCCAAGGCCAGAGAGATCTCTGTCTCTCTGCTGGAGTCCACACTCCATCTCTTGTCGAAGCAAATTGAAATGCCTAAACAGTCTCTTGTTTCCAAGGCATTTCACAAAAAGAAGTCAGTTGTTTGCAAGGAGGAGCAAATGTTGGGGTTAGAGTGCAGTATCGGAGATCTTGAGAGCGGAGCAGGACATCTGTTCAGGAAATTAGTCCAGAGCAGAGTTTCTCTACTCAACATCCTTAGCTCATAGATACTTCCAGGACACTCTTGACACCCTTCGATTGGCATCCGCCTTTTAAGGAATAGCTGATCTTCATACAATTTTCCCCTATGTATATATACACTATACAATAGAAATGCACATGATACTATAGCAAGAGAAACAAAAGTTTTGATCCATTTGACCATTTCATACTTGAAGATGTGCTTGTGATCCCAGTATACTTAATTTTGATAACCTTGGTTAGTGGATCTTGTCCCTTATGCATGAAACAAGCCAGATCAAAGTCACACGGTCCCTACTTGTATTAGTTTGCAGAATCAATCAGTTTTATTATTCAGATTCTCCAGTGCCACCACCACATGGTTGTGCAGTCTGGCACTACAATTAATTATATTTCTGGTTTCATACAACAAAGTCCAAATTTGTGCTCAAATTTTAACATTGTCGACATCTATATCATCTAAGCATGTAAGGCAAAATAATAACAAAAAACATTTACTCTACAGAATTAACAATAATCTGAGCAAGACCTAATCCAAACTTGCCAGTGTGCAAATTCTTTGTTCTTTTCCGTATATTAATTCCTAGAACACAAAGAACAACCAATGCTTTATATGTTTATTCCAAACTTCACCAAAAATAAGGTTGTACGAAAACATCAGAAAAAATAGGGTGGACACGGCACACAAGCACACAACAAAAACTCGTTTCTTGCCAGATATGAAATTGTGGGTAACACGCTGAACCACTAACATGGATCTTGTTTCCATGGCCTAAACATGCCAGCTCCGATCATCGAAGCTTTAACTTGTTATTCGCAAGGGTGCCCACCAAAGCAAACACCTGATTAAATACAGGCACTCCGCAGCAAAAAAATGCTAGGTTAGCAATCCATTAAATAATGGCTTTGGTAAGCAATTATGCCAAGATCCACCATCAGACTAAACTGGACTGCTGGTTCTTGTTGCCAATTGCTGGAACATAATAATGTGATGGCCTATCTTAGGGACAGTGGACACATAAATCAATGTACTAAACATGAGACGACTTTAGGGTTCCAATCTCTATGCTTGTGCTTAAAAAATCTCAAGGCATAGCAGACAGCATCTCGGAGATGTAATTGCATGATTCTTCATGTCTACCAATCAAATGCTGCTGCTTGTTCATTTCTGTATAAATAGGCCTCAGCAGAGCAGTAGAGACATCAAACCAAGAAGTGTTCTTTTCTTCAACTCCTCATCAACCACAATATATATAGAGAAAAGCTTCAAGCTCAGATATGGCTTTCCACCAAAGATCGATAAGTTTGCCTTCTAGGCCTCACGTCAGTGAGACCCAAGTCGAGCAAGAGCTCCACGGCCTAGAAGCAAGCATCTCTTCCTTCAATTCCATCAGCACGATGTGCGATGGTCTCAGGAGTCTTGCAAACATCTACGATGGTCTTGAAGAGATTATTTGCCTACCAAGCCACCAAGTTTTCTCCTCCCAGCAGAGGAACATGTTGGATGGAGAAATGGAAGTTTCTCTCGAGCTACTAGATCTCTGCAGCGCCATGCAAGAGATCTTCGCCGAGATGGTGGTCATCATCCAAGAGCTGCAAGTGGCTCTAAGAAAAGGAGATGATGCAGCTGCTCAAGCCAAGATCCAGTCTTTTGCTCGCTTGGCGAAGAAGGCCAGGAAACATTTCAAGAAGACTGCCAAGAAGGCTGCATCCAACAAGATGGTCATGCTATTGACCAACGCAAGAGAGATCTGCATCTCTCTGCTGGAGTCCACACTCCATCTCTTGTCGAAGCAAATTGAAATGCCGAAGCAGTCTCTTGTCTGCAAGGCATTTTACAAGAAGAAGACCGTTGTTTGCGAGGAGCAATTGAAGGAGTTAGAGTGCAGCATTGGAGATCTTTAGAATGGAGCAGGAATTCTGTTCTGGAAATTAGTCCAGAACAGAGTTTCTCTTTTAAACATGCTTAGCTCATAAATACTCCACATCACTCTACTCCCGGCGATTGGCATCCGCCTTTTTGACGATGAGCCGATCTTGATACAGTTTTCCCATGTGTATAGTATACATCCAGAAATTATAGAAACAAAGACTAAAGTTTTGATCCATATCAGATTTTGCGATACTGATAATAATCTCTTGGGGCTTTGTGATGAATATATGCATGACAAATACTCCCTAAAGTTAGTACAAAATTGAGTCATCTATTTTGGAACGGAGGGAGTAGCAATGTGTATGATGTTAATCCATCATGTATCTGTTAGGTTCTGTTAATTGGGTTTTGGTTACAAGTTACAATTTTGTGGTAAATGATAACAACAATGATATTAGACCTACCATAAAACTAGTAGGTTATTGGTTGCATTAGACCTACCATAAGATTCATGATTAGCCTTATTTTGTGGATCTCACTTATCATGCATGGGACACGCCAGGTGGAAGCCACATGGTTGATGGTTGTACTTGCACATAAATCAACTAGCCAGATTCACTTCATAGTTGCAAATGCTGGCTTCATATGCTCAATTAATATTTAGGTATATATCTACACATTTATTCAGATGATAAAGCTTGCATTTCTGATAAAATCATAAAACTATTGATGATGGGTAGATCAAGTGGAAAAATCAAATCTAAATGTTCTTAGTAACAAACAATAATCCATATTCGCAAATGAAAAAATGAGTATGATGGTATCTTCAACATAATTTTATTTTGTATTTAATACTAGGAGATAAATACTGGATTGAGCATTATAGATTTCTGAGATGGCATGTCTTAATGTTAACACCAAAAATATCTCTTGTAAAAGGGAAATATTTTGCATCATCAAAGCATGGTAGATACACTTCGGTAATATATTTTGATCTCTTTCTTACCCCTTCTTACATTGTATAGGAGCGCCACAAAGGATGTTAGCAGAACCAGATAGCACAGCCTGGAACAACATGCTGATGAAGTCAATGACTCCTTACACCACCAACCACCCTGGGGGTGCAGATGGGTTTGCCACTAACAATGAAACACGCTGTAGCATATGCCAGCGGCAAAGCATGGAGAGGACAGTCATCATGTAACGCTGATGCACATGCATGCATGATCAAGCTATCTGGATCGAACACGAAAATTGTTCCTTGTGTGTGAGTTTGTCTCCAATGATCAAGACGCGTTCGACAGGCCCATATACCCATTCATAGATGTATGAAACGATAAGATAACAGCAGAGCAGCATAAACTTGCCTTGAAGATGGGTGACAAACTCTCAGGACATAGACTAACAGGATTCCAGTTGTCTGTAGGTAGCAAGGTGTGTAAGTGCTTCTACTTCTGCACTATATATGAGGGTAGCAAAATGTGCGTACTGGGGTAGACACCGTCCAAGAACTGCGCTTGGTTCTGAAAAGAGGAGACACTGAAGCTTTGAGGTCAATATTCAGTCATACACGGTACACCCAATTAGTAAAGAAAGCACAAAAACAGTTCAGGTAGATCGGGAAGACGGTTACACCTGTTACTGAGGACCGAAGGGTGATCAGGCTACTTGCAACAGCGAAGAAAATTACAGTCTTGTTGCTTCAATTCTACACAGTGGCTCTTGTCAAAGCAACTTGTCGTCCGAAAGATTGGCGGGTGTTCGTTTTTCTCAACGCATTCCGTAGCTGAAGAGTAGCAATTGCGGGCACTTGAGTCGGACATTGTTAATCCGGGGAGCGGAGTTGACGTTCTGTTCAAGAAATTGATCCAGAACAGAGTTTTTCTGCTGAATACTCATAGCTTATAGATAAAGGTACATACTCAGATCCAATACCCTGTGGTTGGCATCCGGCGTTTGCAGGATCTATGTATAAAATGGAAAAATTACTCAACTCTGATGCTGTTCAGTTCGTTGGTTTACATACATAGTTCAGACACGCTAGCCCGCTAACCCGAAGGCATGAGGTTGTTATGCTTCTTCTTTTTTCAGAACTATGAGGTTGTTATGGAATTCACATGAAATGTGCCTCAAACACATGCTCCTTGTAATAATATACTGGAGTATCGCTCCCTATAATTAATAGAATATCAGTTGCAGAAGCAACTAAAATTTGCATATCAAGCAGGTGCCACCAGATAAACCTCCAAAGCTAAGCCAGCTGTTCCTTTCATCAGCAATCAGCAACCAGCTCCTTATCTCTCATCGTTTCACTATAATCATCGATCTCATGATCTTCATCTGAAACCAAACTACACGCTTGTGCAGATGAGTTTGCTGCTAATAATTCAGACATGACAGCCTGATGATAATATGTTGAACCCCTAACATGGATCTCGTGCAGTGGATCTTGCTCCCATGGCCTAAACATGCCACCTCCGACCTCGAGGCTTTGACCTGTGATTTGCAAATGTGCCCACCAAGGTATGTCACAGCTAAATGCTAGGTTAGCAACCCATAAAATAATGGCCTGAGCATGCAAGAAAGATCCACCATCAGACTAAACTGCTGTGCTGGTTCTTGCTGCCAATTGTGTGGACAGTAGCATAAAACAATGTACTAAACATGAGACGACTTTAGTGTTGCGATCTCTATGCTCCTCACAGATCTCAAGGCATAGCAGGCAGCATCTGGGAGATGTAATGGTGTGATTCTTCATGTCTACCAATCATATGCTACTGCTTGTACATTTATGTATAAATAGGCCTGAGAAGAGCAGTAGACACATCAAACCAGAAGTGTTCTTTTCTGCTCCTCCTCTCTTCAACCACAATACAAAGAAAAGCTTCAAGCTCAGATATGGCTTTCCACCAAAGATCGACAAGTTTGCCTTCTAGGCCTCACATCAGTGAGACCCAAGTTGAGCAAGAACTCCAGAGCCTAGAAGCAAGCATCTCTTCCTCCAGTTCCATCAGCACGATGTGCGATGGTCTCAGGAGTCTTGCAAACATCTATGATGGTCTTGAAGAGATTATTTGTCTATCAAGCCACCAAGTTTGCTCCTCCCAGCAGAGGAACATGGTGGATGGAGAGATGGGATGCTCCGTTGAGCTCTTAGATCTCTGCAGCACCATGCAAGAGACCTTCACCGAGATGGTGGTCATCATCCAAGAGCTGCAACTGGCTCTAAGAAAAGGAGATGATGCGGCTGCTCAAGCCAAGATCCAGTCTTTTACTCGCTTGATGAAGAAGGCCAGGAAACACTTCAAGAAGACTGCCAAGAAGGCTGCATCGGACAAGCTGGTCATGCTATTGACCAACGCAAGAGAGATCTGCATCTCTCTGCTGGAGTCCACACTCCATCTCTTGTCGAAGAAAATTGAAATGCCAAAGCAGTCTCTTGTCTGCAAGGCATTTTACAAGAAGAAGGCTGTTGTTTGCGAGGAGGGACAATTGCAGGAGTTAGAGTGCAGCATCGGAGATCTTCAGGATGGAGCAGGAATTCTGTTCAGGAAATTAGTCCAGAACAGAGTTTCTCTATTAAACATTCTTAGCTCATAAATACTCCACATCACTCTACTCCCTGCGATTGGCATCCGCCTTTTTGAGGATGAGCCGATCTTGATACAGTTTTCCCATGTGTATAGTATACATTCCCATGTGTATAGTATACAGTACAAATGTACAGAAATTATAGAAACAAAGACCAAAGTTTTGATCCATCTCAGATTTTGCGATATTGATAATATTCTCTTGGGGCTTTGTGATGAATATTGGCATGACAAAAGGAAATGTGTGTATGATTTCAATCCATCATGTATTCGTTAGGTTCTGTTAATTAGGTTTGTGTTACATGTTACTTTTTTGTGGTAATGATAGCAACAATGATGTTAGACCTACCATAAAACTGGTAGGTTATCGGTTGCATTACACCTACCATAAGATTCATGATTAGCTCCCGCAAAAAAAAAGATTCATGATTAGCCTTATTTTGTGGATCTCACTTATCATGCATGGGACAAACCAGGTGGAAGCCACATGGCTGGTGCTTCTACTTGCATATAAATCAACTAACCAGATTCACTTCATAGTTGCAAATGCTGGCTTCATATGCTCAATTAATATTTAGGTATGCATCTACACATTTAGTCAGATAATATAGCTTGCATTTCTGATAAAATCATAAAACTAATTATGATGGGTAGGTCAAGTGGAAAAAAGAAATGTAAATGTTCTTAATAACAAGAACAATCCATATTCGCAGATGAAAAAGTTAGTATGATGGTATCTTCAGCATAATTTTATTTGATATTTAATGGGAAAAACATTGGATTGAGCATTATAGATTTCTGAGATGGCTTGTCTTATTGAGTTGATACATTCGTGGACCTTGGAAAAGGATCACTAGGGACAGAGCTCTGATGACAGGAGGGAGATGACTGATATGAGCTCGGTTGTAAGGTTGGAGTGCCAAAGGACAAAGGCTGTTAGCAGAACCTGAGGGCAAAACCTGGAACAACATGCTGATGAAGTCAATGACTCCTTACACCAGCAAGCACCAACCACCCTGGGGGTGCAGATAACTTTGCCACTTAACAATTAAGACGCGGCTGTAGCATGCCAGCGGCAAAGCATGACTGCATGAAGAGGGCTAGTCATCATGTAACGCCGATGCACATGCATGATCCAACTCAACTTTTTTTCCTCGTGTGTGAGTTTTGTCTCCAATGATTAAGACACATTCGACAGGCCCGTATAATCATTCGTAGATGTATGAAACGATAAGATAACAACAGAGTGGCATAAACTTGCCTTGAAGATGGGTGACAAACTCTCAGGACTTTGACTGACAGGATTTCGGTTGTCGGTAGGCTCAAGTGTGTAAGTGCTTCTACTTCTGCACTATATATGAGGGGAGCAAAATGTGCTTACTGGGGTAGACACCATCCAAGAGCTGCACTTGGTTATGAAAAAGAGGAGACAGTGCAGCTTTCACGTCAATATATTCAGACCTACACGGTACACCCAATCAGCGAAGAAAGCACATAAACATTTCAGGTAGATCAGGACGGTTACACCTGTTACTGAGGAGGGTGATCAGGCTACTTGCAGCAGCAAAGAAAATTACAGTCTTGTTGCTTCAAATCTACACAGTGGCTCTTGTCAAAGCAACTTGTCGTCCGAAACATTGGCGGGTGTTCATTTTTCTCAACGCATTCCGTAGCTGAAGAGTAGCAATTTCGGGCACTTGAGTCAAAACACCTGTAACTAACAGCAACGCCAGGGTCACCACAGCAAGAGTTTCTTCATTCCAGTCTAGCGACGTTGATCCTCCACCCCCTGCCTGGCTGTGAACACCTCACTTGCTGCCCGTTCTAGCACTCTTGCTCCCAGCTCCAGCATTTTTTTGACGGCTCCTTTATCTGCAGAATAGACCAGTCAATTAACCATATGCACATCATTTTGATAATATAGAAAGGATCGTTTATCTTTTTCTTTTCAAATATAATCGCATTTCTATTTTTCCAAATTTCCCCAAACAGGGCTGAAACCCCAACCATAACCATTTTCTTATCCTCTTTCTTGAATTTTCTGATCCAATCTCCAAAACAATCTTTCACATTTAGTGGAACGGTTTTTAAACCACACACACATCTAACCAAACTCCACAACAGCGAGGCTGCAGAGCAAGAAAATAAAAGGTGATCAATTGATTCATCTTTCCCACAAAGAACACACTCCTTCCCTCCTTTCCATCTTTTTTTAATAATACATCCCTAGTCAGGATGCTTTTTTTGTTAACTA
This sequence comes from Triticum dicoccoides, assembly GCF_002162155.2. NCBI lineage: Eukaryota > Viridiplantae > Streptophyta > Magnoliopsida > Poales > Poaceae > Triticum > Triticum dicoccoides. The sequence goes on along the minus strand of NC_041391.1, from coordinate 69,582,886 downwards.
ACCATAAGAAAACTTTTAGCTTTACAGGTACCTTAATTTTCCATAAGTATTTTTGTGGGAATTTCACCCCTACGGTAATCATTTTCCTATAGAGGGATCCCATAGAAAACTTATGGTCAGCAGTGAGGGTCCATAATACTTTATCTGTCCCTTCTTGCAAAGGTATTTCTTCACATCTTTTTTAAGGCAATTCCATAACCCAAGAGTCTCCCCATATAGGGTTCTTCTGAATTTGAACCCATGCCACCCTTTTTGAATGGCCTCATCCAAAGTTATATTGTGGTCAAAACATATGTCATATAACCTAGGATAGGCATCTCTCAAAGGTTTATCATCTACCCAGGTGTCTTCCCAGAACCTAGTGTTCTTCCCATTCCCCACTTCTTTTTTAACAAATTTATAGAAGATCTCTTTGATCTTTAACAAATTAGCCCAGAATTGGGAATCTCCAGGTTTCTTACTAACTGATGCCAGACAGCCACCTTTTTTGTACTTTGCATCCAGTGCATCCTGCCGGAGACCTTCTTCTGTCTCCATTTTCCAGAACCACTTAGCAAGCAGCGCAATATTCATTACTTCCAAATTGAGTATCCCTAAACCACCTACCTCTTTAGGCAGACAACATTCTTCCCATTTTATTAGGTGATATTTTTTAATATTATCATCTTCCTGCCAAACCAACCTAGCCCTGAAGAAATCTGCTTTTTTGATGATCCCTTTGGGAACAACATAGAAGGACATCATGAATAAGGATATTAGTCAGGCATGCCTACACCAGAGTAATTCTGCCAGCAATGGAACCCAACAGTTTCCCTTGCCAGCACCCACATCTCTTTTCAATTTTATTAGTCACACAATCCCAATGTATGTTTCTAATTCTAGTTTCTGACACATGCATTCCCAGGTATCTAATAGGTAGTTCCCCCATTTTACATGTCAGAATTTCTTGATATATCATTTGTTTCTCTTTGGCCTTGCCAAACAGCAGCAATTCACTTTTATGAAAATTAATTTTGAGCCCAGACATTTGTTCAAAGGCTCCTATGAATTTGAGTTTTTTCACACTTTCCACCTCATCTTTGATCAGGAAGATAGTGTCATCAACATATTGTAACATATTTATCCCTTTATCCTCTCCTTTTTTCAATACCCCTTTAACTATATCATATTTCAGAGCATTAGTCATTAGAATGGCCAAGGCATCAGCAGCCAAATCAAAAAGTAGAGGTGACATAGCATCTCCTTGTCTCAGATCTTTAAAAGTTTCAAAATATGGACCAATTTCATCATTCACTCTTACTCCAACATGTCCCCCCCTCATGGTCCCCATTACCCAATCATACCATTTATCTGGAAATCCCTTCAAATTCAACATTTGAATCACAAAGGGCCATTTGATTTTATCATATGCCTTCTCAAAATCTACTTTGAAAATCAAAGCATCTTCTTTATTTTTGTGGAAATTGTTTAAAGCTTCATGTAGTATAACCACCCCTTTCATTATATATCTACCCTTAATAAAGGCAGTCTGGGTTCTGGAGATCACAGGAGCCACACACCTGGCCAACCTATTCATCAACACTTTAGTGATGATCTTAAAGCTAACATTTAACAGACAAATGGGTCTAAATTTTTGAATTTGTTTAGCATCACTGGTTTTAGGGACCAAAGTAATGATACCATAATTGAGTCTGGCAATATTAATTTCCCCCTTGCAAAGCTATCAACCAAGGCTTTCAGATCCCACATAACTAACTCCCAGAAATCTTGATAAAAGTCAGCAGGAAACCCATCAGGGCCTGGAATTTTATTTCTTTTCATCCCAAAAACTACCTGATGAATTTCAGTTAGAGAGAAAGGGGCTAATAGCTCCTCTTTATCTTGTGTACTAATTTTGGTCATTTCCATCTCCCTCAGAGAGATATTAGACTCTTTAGGGTGTCCAAATAATTCTTTGTAAAATTTAGTTATATACTCCATTAGTATGTCATCTCCTTCTATAGTCCCTTCATCCTGTTCCAGAGAGACAATTCTATTTTTCCTCCTTCTCCCATTCACCTTAGCGTGGTAGTATATAGTGTTCCCATCCCCATCTTTAATTTCTGTATCTTTATATCTCTGCAACCATTTCATCTCCTCTTGTAGCATCACTCTTTTGAATTGAGCTCTAAGCTCTTTCTGTTTAGTTCTGTCCACAGTAGTTAATCCCATTGTCTCAGCTCTCTTATCTAGTTCATCTAGCTCCCTAATAATTTCTATTTTGATTTTCTTATACCAAGCATCCATGTTCTTATTCCAGCCTTTGGCTTTCTTTCTCAGTTTTCTCAATCTTAGTTGCCATCTTTCCAAGATATCTCCTATATATCTTTCATTCCAAGTTTTATGTACCAACTCTTTGAACCCCTCTCTCAAAATCCAAGCATGCTCATATCTGAATGTATATTTATGTTTGTATGTCTCCCCTGTATCTAAGAACAAAGGGGTGTGATCAAAAATTTCTCTAGCAACTCTTTGTAGTATGGTTAGTGGATATTTCTCCTCCCAAGCTGGGCACATTAGAACCCTGTCTAGCTTCTCAAAAGTAGGATCTTCCTGGTTATTGGCCCAGGTGTATTTCCTCCCATTCAAAGGCAACTCTCTCAACCCTGCTTGTTCAATGATAGCATTAAACATAAAGGGCCACTGATCATTTAGCATAGGTTTGTTTTTTTCTTTCCCATTTCTAATGATGTTAAAATCCCCCCCCCCCACCAAGCAAGGCAGAGGGTTGTCATGATATAATCTTTCAAGCTCAGCAAGAAAGCTAGCTTTTCCTTCCTTCTGCGCATCTCCATACACAGTCACCAAATTCCAGTGCATTTTAATATTTTTATCAAAAACTAGCACTCTCAAAAAATATTGTCCTTTTTCAATAGACTCAACATCAAACATATCTTTGTTAATCCCAACTAAAATCCCTCCAGACATCCCTCTAGGAGGGTTCCAATACCATTGGTAATTTTTCCCTCCACACAAATTGTGCAGCTCATTTTTAGTGAAGTCTTGCTTTATGGTCTCAAAGATCCCAATAAAGTCCAGCTTCTGATCTATTCTCATTTCTCTGATATATCTCTTTTTGTGGTCTTGTCCAATACCTCTGACATTCCAAAAAACCCCTCTCATTTTATTATATTTAGTTTTTATATACTAATAAGAAACTACTTAGTCTTTCTTCCTTTTTTTCTTCTTTGTAAGACCCCAATCCCAACAGTTTGCTTCACATAGTCTAATGCTGGTGAGCCTTTTTTTACCACTTTTCTTCCCTGAGAGCATTCCTCTCAGTTTCTTAATTTGTTGTTCCTCAATATCAGCATCAGAGTGTTCAAAATCAGAGCATAATCCCTCCACATCTATATCTCCAGTATTTATATATACTGGGATATCCTTTTCTTTCTCTCATTTTCCCACAAAATCCTCTCTTCCCCTATCACTGTTTTCTTTTTTTATATTTTAGAAGTCTATTTCTCTTCCGGCTATCTCCATCTTATTGATTAACTCTAGGTTTTTGTCAATCGTTTCAATAGAACATCCTAGGTCAATCCCCACCAAAGAACTAAGATGTAATAAAGAAGCATCAGCAAACACTAAATCAGGATTCTTACCATAGTTATCTCTTTCCTCAGCTCTAATCTTTGCCATATCTTCAATTTTTTGGTCTTTTTTTCCTTTGTTCCTAAGACTTCTTTTTATCTCCACTTCTCTTTCCTCCCCATCTTTCTCCAAGACCTCACTCCCATGTAACTCAACCATTTTTCCCCCCAAGGTCCCTATTGACTCTTGGCTAGCATTATAATCAGTAGGCTCATTGTATTTCCCAGAATCAGTTTCCTCCTTTTTCTGCTGATTTTCTTTCTCATAATCCTCTAGATCCATATTGGCTAACTCCATTTCATATTGCTCTCTGTTAGCAGCCTCCTGTATTAGCTTCTGAATTTCTTCTTCCTGTTTTCTGCTCAACTCTTGCAAGTCCAATTGGTTATTTTCCAGCTCCTTAATCCTTTTCTCACTTTTAGCCCATAGTGCATTGTTTCTGACTTTGTCTTCCTCCAGGTTTTTTATTTTACTGAACATGACTTCACTCTCTTTTGCCATTTCCTTCTTTCTGTAACCATCTCATTTTGCCACTGCATCACGCTCTCTTCCATTTGTGATCTCATTTTCTCAATTCTCCCATCTATCTCCTCACTTTGTTTCAGAGATAAGCACCCCAAAGAAACCCCTTTATATTCTATATCTTCCAGCTTTGTTCTCTTCCTATTTTCCATCTCTTCCTCTCCAACTTCTAGGATATTGTTATTGTCATTCTTTCTTTTCTCTTCCTTGTACCAGCCAATTTCCACCACCTTCTCAGCTTCTGTGCCAATTCTGAACATAAGAAGATCAGGGGAAGTGATTTCCACTTGAGAGGGGATTTTTTCCACATCCCTAATTCCACACTTGACCCTGATCTTCTCTTCATTAATAGTGTCCATATCAATTTCAAGCACAGGCCCTACCGCAGCAGCAACCTCACAAATTCCTAAGAAGTGTCTAAAACAATCAGGGACCTTGGTCAACTTGATCGAAATTGTGTGCATTTTTCCAATAGCCTGATGATCCAGAGACCAGGGTTGGACTTTGATCACCACCCCTGTCCCCAGCAAGTTGAAATCATTGAACTTTGCTAGCTCCACTAGTTTTGCCTTGTTGGGAAATCTCATCATGTAGACATTTTTTCCAAACTCTTTCACTCTCCATTGCCATACCCGATCAAACATTTCTCCCAAAGCTTTGACAAGCTCAATCTCATTAATATGTCCTTCTATTATGATCACCACACCCAGGGGATTAGTGTGTTCAGCTACCAGAACATCTTTGTAGCTCTGCACCAAAAGGATTCCTAAGCCTTTAGCAGCATATCCCACATACTTAGGTACTGGCTTTATTTGTTTCTGTAGATTGCACTCTCTAGTTATGTGATTATCCCTGCCACAGATTAAACAGTGTCCCACCCTGCATTCCTTGGTTGTATGTCTGGGATCCTTGCACTTGCCACAAGCCTGCTTACTGAACCTATCAAATCCTTTCTTGTTATCTTCAAAGTTTTGTTGCCAACTGTTTCTTCCTCCCTGTTTCTTCAGTTCCATGCTAGAAATCTGTTCAAACACTTTGTCAGCTCTTTGCTGTCCTTCTCCACCCCTTTCTTCTTTCCTTTGACTGTCTTTCCCAGGTCGATTTCCAGAATGTTTCCCAATCATCTCCTCAATCTGATTTTTCTCAATGTTCTTCATCCCCTGTACTAATTGAGAGAGCAGAGAGGTCAGCAGTACCTGTTGTTGATTCTGATCTGGCCAAATCAGTTGCTCCTTATTTCTGTCCTTTTCAAGCCCAGCAACTCCTGTATCTCCATTGGCTTTTCTTCTGATCTCTTCCCCTACATCTTTCTTCCCTGGCTTGGCTTGCCAGACCAAATTTTCTCCATTTCTCTCAGCCACAGAGTCCTCTTCTTCTTCATCTCTGCCTACTCCATTTCCTATACCAAATCGGCCATCCCCTCTTCCAAAACTACCAGATCTCCCTGGGAAGGCGTGTCTGCCTCCATTCCATCCTCCCCCCTGTTTGCATAGTTGAATCTTCCTCCTGTGTGTCCACCCCACCTCCTCGATTGAATCTGGGAGCTCCAAACCCTCTCCCAAAGTTTCCTAACATCTCTTCTTCTTGTGGCGGCGAGGGGAGGGGAGGAAGAAACCCTATGTGGTGGGATTGCTTCCCTCCCACCTATGCTCCCTCTTTTATACCTGCTAGTACCCCATATTCTTTTTCGGTTGGGCTGGACTTCAGCCCAAAAGGCCTCCACCAAGGCAGGCCCACATCCATGTCAATACTAACATCTTTCCAACCGAGCCCCCAAAAAAGATTAGAGGTCTCAACTTTTTCTCAGAATTGATTTGTTCAAACTTTCCCTCTTTTCGAGCCAAATAGGCTGCAATTGGGGTCTTTTCTTAATTCTATTTCACCAAAATCCAAATCCTCACCCTCAAACCAAGGTGTGATCGGATGCACATTATTTTTTCTCATATGCTTTTGCACAATTTGAACATCTATGCAAGTAGGCTTAAAATTAACTCCCAACCTGTCTCTTCTCTCATCCCACCCCTCTTTTTCATTATCCAAACTATCAAAAACAGAGGGAATCCTATAACACTCATCATATTTTCGAGATCTAGGCCCTTTTTGCATTCTGTTTTCATTACAGAGCCCTTTTCCCCCCAAATTTGCCTCTAATTCTAGTATCATGTACATCAATCGAAGTAGTAGATACTAAATATTTAGCAGATTTTGACATACCTGCATCATAGACGAGGACCTCCCCCTCCCCCTCCTCCTCAGAGCCTTCTCGGGCCAGCAACCAGAAGCGATTGCCAGCCGGCGAGCTCCCTACTGGCGGCGGGAGAGAGCAAGGAGGCGAGGCGAACGCCTCTGGAAACGCCGGGAGCGGCGGGGAAGTGAGGTCGGGGTCGGAAACACCCTGGCCCTCCTCTGTGGCGGCACATCCACCTCCTCCTCCAGCTCTTCGACCACTTCTGCATCCTCCTCGATCTCGATCAAAAGCCATCTGGATCCGGGAGCAGGGATCCCCATCACCACCACCTGCGGCGGCGCCTGCGGCGCCGGTGGCAGTGCCCTTGGCTGGATCAGGCAGTAACGGAGGGAGCGAAACACCTTCCACTTCTCCCTCTGCTCCGGAATCAGTGATTCCGCCTCGAGCATCGCCCATAGGATCACCCCCATCGCCGGCTGGCGATTGTAGTTGGGGAAGCACCTAAGGATCTCCTCGCCTCATAGCTTGTCCCTCACAATCTCCGACGCGTTGTTGAGGGCCTTCGCCGTTGGGAACCACCGGTCTATCTCCTTCAATCTCCCCATCAGCACCTCGTCGCCGGCGGACAGCACCCACATCTGCTGCTCGTGCGTCGTCATGGAACCCTAACTCTCGCAGCGGCAGAGCGTGGTGGTTTTCGTGGATGAGATTTGTGCGGGGTGGCGTGGTGGAGAGCCAAGGCGACGGCCTAATATCCTCTCTCCCCTCCCCCAACTCGCCATTACTCACCTCGAAAACCGCCCCAATGTCGCCCCACCGGTCAGCCACCGCAAGTCTCGCGACGGGCACGCGAACGCCACCCTTTGGCCCACCCGCCACTCCACGCCGCCAACCCATCTACACGCATCTACCACCACCCCCTCGTTGTCGAGGAGCTCCACCCGCTGCTCTCGCCGGCGAACATGGCCGGGCCGGGGCTCCGGCAGCGCCGTGCAGAAGTCTGGCACGAAATCGTAGGGGAGGCGTGCATCGCACGAAAACGTCATCTTTCGCCTCGATGAATGTTGCATCACCTCTGCTGGATGATCTGCAACGACAATACTGCGTTCTCGCACCCATGCCTTGGACCGCTCGTTCCAAACATCGGCGGGTGTTCACTTTTCTAAACGCATTCCGTAGCTGAAGAGTAGAAATTGCAGGCACTTAGGGCCCGTTCGAAGGTGCTCCACCTCCACGCTTCTCCAGAAACGGGCCAGGAGCTGGCCGAATGCCTCGGCTCCATGGAGCCAGCTTCAGAAGCAAAGGAGGCACGCAGTGCAAATCGGTGGAGCTAGGGAAGTGCTGCTTCGCTAAATCCAGAAGTAGAAGTTCCTTCAAATTACATCTGGCTGCCATCCCGAAGTGCCGGCCGCGAACCGTTTTCCTCTCTGAACAAAGCCCAACCATATGGGCCCGACCACAGTAGCTAGCGCATCTCCTCTCTTGTGCTGCCGAACGCTCCTGGCTCCCCTGGGAAGCTGGCTAGCGCTGCTCCTTGAAGAAGCTGGCCCCGTTGGGAAGCTGGAGAGCTTCCGAACGGGCCCTTAGTCGGACATTGTTGATCCGGGGAGCGGAGTTGACGTTCTGTTCAAGAAATTGATCCAGAATAGAGTTTTTCTGCTGAATACTCATAGCTTATAGATAAAGGTACATACTCAGATCCAATACCCTGTGGTTGGCATCCGGTGTTTACAGGATCTATGTATAAAATGGAAAAATTACTCAACTCTGATGATGTTCAGTTCATTGGTTTACATACATAGTTCAGACACGCTAGCCCGCTAACCCGAAGGCATGAGGTTGTTATGTTTTTTTTTCTGTTTGAGAACTATGAGGTTGTTATGTAATTCACATGAAATGTGCCTCAAACACAAGCTCCTTGTAATAATATACTGGGGTATTGCTCCCTATAATTAATAGAATACCAGTTGCAGAAGCAACTTAAAATTGCATATCAAGCAGATGCTCACCAGATAAACATGTCCCTGGAACCTCCAAAGCTAAGCCAGCTGTTCCTTTCATCAGCAATCAGCAACCAGCTCCTCATCTCTCTGTCGTTTCACTATACTCGTCGATCTCATGATCTTGATATGAAACCAAATTACACGCTCGTGCAGATGAGTTTGCTGATAATAACAATTCAGACATGACAACCTGATGATAATATGTTGAACCCCTAACATGAATCTTGTGTAGTGGATCTTGCTCGCATGGCCTAAACATGCCAGCTCCGACGATGGTCGAGGCTTTCACCTGTGATTTGCAAATTTTCCCACCAAGGAAAGCACCTTATTAAATACAGGTATGTCACAGCTAAATGCTTGGTTAGCAACCCATAAACTGATGGCCTGAGCATGCAAGAAAGATCCACCATCAGACTAAACCACGCAGCTGGTTCCTGCTGCCAGGGACAGTAGCACAAAATGATGTACTAAACATGAGACGACTTAAGCGCTGCGACCTCTATGCTTCTGGTAGATCTCAAGGCATAGCAGACAACATCTAGGCGATGTAATGGCATGATTATTAATGTATACCAATCAAATGCTACCGCTTGTACATTTATGTATAAATAGGCCTGAGCAGAGCAGTAGACACATCAAACCAAGAAGTGTTCTTTTCTGCTCCTCCTCTCTTCAACCACAATACAGAGAAAAGCTTCAAGCTCAGATATGGCTTTCCACCAAAGATCGACAAGTTTGCCTTCTAGGCCTCACATCAGTGAGACCCAAGTCGAGCAAGAGCTCGAGAGCCTAGAATCAAGCATCTCTTCCTCCAATTCCATCAGCACGATGTGCGATGGTCTCAGGAGTCTTGCAAACATCTATGATGGCCTTGAAGAGAATATTTGCCTACCAAGCCACCAAGCTTGCTCCTCCCAGCAGAGGAACATGTTTGATGGAGAGATGGGATTCTCCGTTGAGCTCTTAGATCTCTGTAGCACCATGCAAGAGACCTTTGCCGAGATGGTGGTCATCATCCAAGAGCTGCAACTGGCTCTAAGAAAAGGAGATGATGTGGCTGCTCAAGCCAAGATCCAGTCTTTTACTCGCTTGATGAAGAAGGCCAGGAAACACTTCAAGAAGACTGCCAAGAAGGCTGCATCGGACAAGATGGTCATGCTATTGACCAACGCAAGAGAGATCTGCATCTCTCTGCTGGAGTCCACACTCCATCTCTTGTCGAAGAAAATTGAAATGCCAAAGCAGTCTCTTGTCTGCAAGGCATTTTACAAGAAGAAGGCTGTTGTTTGCGAGGAGGGACAATTGCAGGAGTTAGAGTGCAGCATCAGAGATCTTCAGGATGGAGCAGGAATTCTGTTCAGGAAATTAGGCCAGAACAGAGTTTCTCTATTAAACATTCTTAGCTCATAAATACTCCACGTCACTCTACTCCCTACGATTGGCATCCGCCTTTTTTGAGGATGAGGCAATCTTGATACAGTTTTTCCATGTGTATAGTATACATGACAAATGTACAGAAATTATAGAAACAAAGACCAAAGTTTTGATCCATATTGTGATACTGATAATAATCTCTTGGGGCTTTGTGATGAATATATGCATGACAAAAGCAAATGTGTATGATGTCAATAATTTTTTAGGTTCTGTTAATTAGGTTTGTGTTACAGGTTACATTTTTGTGGTAAATGATAAAAACAATGGTGTTAGGCCTACCATAAAACTAGAAGGTTGTCAGTTGCATTACACCTACCATAAGATTCATGATTAGCCTTAGTTTATGGATCTCACTTATCATGCATGGGACACGCCAGGTGGAAGCCACATGGTTGATGGTTGTACTTGCACATAAATCAACTAGCCAGATTCATCGTTGCAAATGGTGGCTTCATATGCTCAGTTAGTATTTAGGTATATATCTACACATTTATTCAGATGATAAAGCTTGCATTTATGATAAAATCATGGAACTGATCATGATGGGTAGGTCAAGTGGAAAAATGAAATCCAAATGTTCTTAGTAACAACAATAATCCATATTCGCAAATGAAAAAATGAGTATGATGGTATCTTCAGCATAATTTTATTTAGTATTTAATACTAGGAGATAAATATTGGATTGCGCATTATAGATTTATGAGATGGCATGTCTTAATGTTAACACATGAACACCAAAAAGCATCTCCTGTAAAAGGGAAATATTTTACCTCATCAAAGCATGGTCAATAGACTTTGGTAATATATTTTGATCTCTTTCTTACCCCCTCTTACATTGTATAGGAGCACCACAAAGGATGTTAGCAGAACCAGATAGCATAGTCTATAAAAACAAGCTGATTAAATCAGTGATTCCTTACACCAGCAATCACCAACTGCCTTGGGGTGCAGATGAGTTTGCCACTAACAATTAAGACACGGATGTAGTTGTTGGGGAACATAGTAATTTCAAAAAAATTCCTACGCACACGCAAGATCATGGTGATGCATAGCAACGAGAGGGGAGAGTGTAGTCCATGTACCCTCGTAGACCGTAAGCGGAAGCGTTTGACAATGCGGTTGATGTAGTCGTACACCTTCACGATCCGTCCTGATCAAGTACTGAACGTACGTCACCTCCACGTTCAGCACACGTTTAGCTTGATGACGTCCTCGCCTTCTCGATCCAGCAAGAGGGGTGAAGTAGTAGATGAGTTCCGGCAACATGACGGCATGGTGTCGGTGTTGGTGAAGAACAATCTCCGCAGGGCTTTGCCTAAGCACTATGAAAACTATGACGGAGGATAAACTAGAGGGGACGGGGTTGCCGGCACACGGATTGGTGCTTTTTGATGTGTCTTTGGTGCTAGCCCTGCCCCTCTATTTATATGTTGAGCCCTGGGATCGAAACTTGGAGTAAAAGCCTCCACAAAGTCGGTTTCACCCAAAAGGCAAGAGTCCTTCTCGGACTCCAGGGCCAAACGCCAGGGTTCCCGGCGTCTGGACCCACACGCCAGGGACCATGGCATCTGGCCCCTGGACTCCGCAAAACTTCCTTTTGCGCTTTCCAAAAACCTTGTGGGCTTTCCCCTTTGGCCCAAATAAAGTGTTCTCATACCCAAACATTTCGAGAAACATCTGGAACCCCTCCCGGTGAATTCCGGAACCCTTCCCGAGACCAAACACTATTATCCCATATATCAAAATTTATCTCCGGACCATTTCGGAGTTCCTCGTCATGTTCGTGATCTTATCCGGGACTCCGAACAACATTCGGTCACCAACATACATAACTCATATAATACTATATCGTCAACGAACGTTAAGCATGCGGACCCTACGGGTTCGAGAACTATGTAGACATGACTGAGACACCTCTCTGGTCAATACCCAATAGCGGAACCTGGATGCCCATATTGGCTCCTACATATTCTACGAAGATCTTTATCGGTCGAACCGCATAACAATATACGTTGTTCCCTTTGTCATTGGTATGTTACTTGCCCGAGATTCGATCATCGGTATCTCAATACCTAGTTCAATCTCGTTACCGGTGAGTCTCTTTATTCGTTCCTTAATGCATCATCCCCTAACTAACTCATTAGTCACATTTCTTGCAAGGCTTATAGTGATGTGCATTACCGAGAGGGCCCAGAGATACCTCTCCGACAATCGGAGTGGCAAATCCTAATCTCGATCTATGCCAACTCAACAAGTACCATCAGAGACACCTGTAGAGCACCTTTATAATCACCCAGTTACGTTATGACGTTTGGTAGCACACAAAGTGTTCCTCCGGTATCCGGGAGTTGCATAATCTCGTAGTCATAGGAACATGTATAAGTCATGAAGAAAGCAATAGCAATATACTAAACGATCAAGTGCTAAGCTAACGGAATGGGTCAAGTCAATCACATCATTCCGTTAATCAAATGACAACTCATGTCTATGGCTAGGAAACTTAACCATCTTTGATTCAACGAGCTTGTCAAGTAGAGGCATACTAGTGACACTCTGTTTGTCTATATATCCACACATGTACTAAGTTTCCGGTTAATACAATTCTAGCATGAATAATAAACATTTATCAATGATATAAGGAAATAAATAATAACTTTATTATTGCCTCTAGGGCATATTTCCTTCAGTAGCATGCTGGTGGTAAAGCATGGAGAGGACAGTCATCATGTAACGCTGATGCACATGCATGCATGATCAAGCTATCTGGATCCAACACGAAAATTGTTCCTCGTGTGTGAGTTTGTCTCCAATGATCAAGACACCTTTGACAGGCCCATATACCCATTCATAGGTGTACAGAGCAGCATAAACTTGCCTTGAAGATGGGTGACAAACTCTCAGGACTTGGACTGACAGGATTCCGGTTGTCTGTAGGTAGCAAAGATGTGTAAGTGCTTCTACTTCTGCACCACACATGAATGCGAAGCACGTTAGGACTCAGCTGCTAAGTAATCATCATCTTTCTTCTAGTCATCATCAGAGTTTGCAGTAAGACAATGAATTAGCCCAGATAGCTTTTGGACTGTGGAAGAGGCAGTATGCAAGGGAAAAGAATTACTCTCTCTGTTCCAAATTAAGTATCGCTGACTTAGTACAACTATTTGAATAGAGTGAGTACTAAACACCGAATTCTCTTCGATTAAGAAACAATATTTTGTGTGGCTCCCATTCCCACTCGCATGAGGACTGTGGAAGAGGCAGTACGCAAGGGGAAATAATGTTAGCCGAGCAGGATAATGTACTAGTTGTTTGTTTAAAATGTACATCTTGTGTGTGGAATCAAAAATTGAGATTAAACTTTTGATCACCAGTAAATATTATGTATTACTACCAAGGAAATGATCTTCGAATCTCATGTAAACTTTGTTTTTTAATGTAGTAACCTTGTGAGCTATTCGAATCTATTCTTAATAGGGCTAACTGGAAACTTAATTTATGATGGGAGATGTACATCTACGCGATGGACTGGAGGCACCTTGGTATATGTTAGGAATGGGAACTTGGAGATGGTGGAAACCATGGCGGTGCTGTTGAAGTTATGTAGTCAAATATGTGTGTTTATATGAATTAATTTGTATTGTTCCTTTTTTTTGCATATTTTTTGCTGTTTTTTCACCAAAAAGTAAACTGTTGTGGTCACTTTGAAGGGGGTATATTGTTATACTTTTCGAACTGTCTCATACTCACTCTGTTCCGAAATAGAATAGTGCATATAAAGATTGTCACAAGTTGAACTTTACAATGTTTGACTGAGTTTATATATAGGGGTAAATATGGACACCCACGGTATCAAATGTGATATTTATTTGGCATCATAGCTGTTGATATACATTGCATAATACAATGTATATTATTTCATTCTTTCGAAGAATCCCGCTGTTCCACATTCCATCCCGCTGTTCCACGACGATAGTGTCAAACGATGAATGTTTCCTTTCAAAACACCCATTTTCTATGAGTAAACAAAAATAGATCTCACCTATTAGCTTTTGTCAAGTAGTAGATCTAGCTAGATTGTTGGCCTATCGTCGTCATTGTATCACTTCTCATTGGTTGACCCCCATGTGGTAATTTGTCAGGTATATACCAAGCTCGGGTATTGCTCCACTCAACTATAGGACATGTAATAACCCTGAGAACGATCCAGACCTATTAATTCCGAGAGAGCTAACCGGAAACTTAATATTTGATGGACATGTTCATCTCCTAGGGAATGGACTGGAGGCACCTTGGTAGATGTTAGAAATGGCAACTTTGAAGCTGGGGTGGCTTCAATAGTGTAGTCAATTTCATTTTATTTTGCAGGTGAATCGTGTGGTCAATTTAATGTACTCAAACACTAGTGCTAATATGATTAATTTGTATCTTTTTTTGCATAATTTATACTTTATTTGCCACAAAAAAACTAATTGACAACCACGTGTACTTACCACAAAAAAAACACATATATGATGGATGTATCTGAAATACCTTGCAATTAATGACGATGTTGTCCGCTAGTACAAATAGCAAAAATAAAGATGCGAGAAAGACACATCAACAGCAGGGAACAGGTGAAGAACCTATAAATAGGGCTGGGATCAAAGGTGTAGGTAGAGGGTGCAAACTAATACCAATCAAACACACACACTTACAAAGAGAGAGGGCCAGGGGAGATGGCGAGTGCCAGCAAGAAGGCGGCACTGGGTGTGGTGATGTCGGTGGTGGTGGTTCTGCAGCTGCTCGTGGCAGCTCCGATGGTCATGGCACGCTCGCCGCGGGCTCTGGTGGATATGACGCCAGTGATAGCAAGGGAACGTTTCATCCTGAAAACACCCATAGGAGCCAGCTATTGTGGTGAAACATGCTTCAATGGTTTCTGCAACACCGATGGTTGCACTTGTCACTTTCCTCTCTGCATGCGGGCTGGCTCCCTCCATGACTGACGCTACTTAGCTCTGAAATGTCGGCGGGGCGACGTCGGTATGTGTTGTGGACTTGTGGTTGGTTTCTACATGTGAAGTATTTATATATTTGTGTGTGTATGTGTAAATTTGGTGATCAAGCCAAGGGATGGCGTGGGTATATGCGTGCGTGTATTTAGGCTACATACAGTACACTATGATTCATACAAACGCCATCAGGTGGAATATATACTCAGTGAGTATGATTTGCACCTCCTGCCCTCGCTTTAATTTCGTGGATGATCGATGTGCCCATGCATCGTTGCACCCTGGATGCCATTGCGGTGACTGCTCGCCAAACATGAGCCGTTGGACAATGTGGCATCCACGTTGACCTTCTTCTTGAACCCTGGGGGTGGTTCAATCCACGTCGCTCCTACCGGCTGCCACACGCCTGTCCTTATTGCTTCCAGCTTGAGCTGCTCTAGTTGAGAGATAAATAGTACTACATCTGTAAACAAATGTAAAATGGTTTAGGTCCACTATTTACAAAAGAGTGAGTTTAATGAATCCAAACAATTTTCATAAAGAGGCCTTAATCTATCGTTCAACATTGTTCTAATGATGTATGATGTGCTCAGCACGTTTAGCACCTAATGTCCCGCAATTACAAGCCATTTACATTGGTTGATAAGACAATCTTATCTTAAATCTTTCACATGATTTAGAGATAGCAATAAAAATATGTGTACAATGGAGTATGTCTTCGCCATATCTCCAATAACTAGCTATTCTTCTAAAAACAAGGTGAGACATGTTGTGCTAACAGATTATCTCTTAATTAAAAGAAGGCACATATATTTTCTTAGTCCTCCACCTCAGCACTTACCCTACTTGACACTCCTAAGATAGCACCATTCTACATGCCCTAATCTCCCTCAATTACTGTCCATAGTTATTATTCCCGCAATTATCTCATATAATCGCTCGCTTCTCCACCGCAAACAAAACATGCCGGCTTAGCGACCCGCTCCTAATCCTTGCAATCACCACAACTACCGACTAATGAGTAGGCACAACCCAATGTGGCCTTTCCATAGGCGGCCTCCCCAACTGTTTGCCTCCCTACGCACCGGTCACCCGCGGACCACCATCCCCTCCTCTCCACACGCTCCCTTGAGTCCTCTTGCCTTCTTGGCCATGATCCCACACCGGCGATGTCGCCTCTGATCCACACACCACCTTGACTCCGCTCCTAGGCGAGGCCACTGTCCATGAGCCTCCATCCCACCTCGAATTAGATGCCGCTGCCTTGCGTGTCCCAAAATGTTGACTCCCTCATGTCCCGATGCCGAACAAGACCTAGATCTGACCATACGCCGAGCACCAACCATTACGAGGCACTACCATCTACCCGGTGCCCTCCTCCTCCACCTCGGTGTCTTCGTCTACCCTGACATCCCCTCGGTGGTCTTCTCCCCACCTCTCTCTTTTTATATGTATTCGGTATGTGTCTGTTATAAGAATGTTGCCAATTAATAACATTGTGTGAGACCATATGTCATACATTTGTTTAGTCCTCATATTTCTTTTTGTATGGTTTTCTTCAATTTATTTTCGTAGATGGTGTGTACAGTCTGTGAACATTGCTGTTGGATTATCGATGTCATTGTTTGATGTATACCATTGTTTGATGGGGACACTTCATCAATATGTATATACAAGCCTGTCAATTTTAGTTTACTTGATAATTACCATTTTTAAATGGGGATACTTCATCAATTTTACCACTGTTTGATGTTTCCCCTTACTTTTTTGAGCAACAAACATGCATAACAATAATAAAATTTTACATCTATAGAGCATGTCATGCTGCATAAGAGCAACTCTAGCAGACCCCGCATCCCGACGGCCCGCAAAACGCGTTTGCAGTTCGCACAAAACCGTTTTTGCGGGCCGGTGCGGACGGCCACAGATGCAGACCCCTCAAACGGACCCGTAAAAAAGCATATTCCCGGAATGGAATATGCTGTTTATGGGTCGGCTTTGCGGGCTCTGTTCTTTGCGCCACTGCATCCTGCATCTCATCAGCCTGCAAATATCAAATCCAACATAATACAAAAATCGAAAGAAAAACTAAATTATTCAAATCAAACATAATACAATAATCATCCACATTGCAAATAAATTTTCAAATCACCGTAGCAAACTTAAATAATGCAATACAAAACTTGTCATGAATACAAATACAAATGAATACAAAATTGAGTCACTGTCCAGCCCATTGCCAATGGTGCTCAATGAGATCCTCCTGAAGTTGAAAGTGGGTGTTTGCATTTTCAATCTCCTTGTATGTTTGAAGAAAAGCTCTAATGCGGTTAGGGTCTTGCTACGTCTTGAGCTTGCGTTGGTTTTCCTTGAAGAGGAAAGGGTGATGCAGCAATAGTAGCGTAAGTATTTCCCTCAGTTTTTGAGAACCAAGGTATCAATCTAGTAGGAGTCTCCTCAAAAGTCCTACACACCTACACAAACAAACAAGAACTCGCAACCAACACAATAAAGGGGTTGTCAATCCCTTCACAGCCACTTGCGAAAGTGAGATCTGATAGAGATAATATGATAAGATAAATATATTTTTGGTATTTTATGATATAGATTGGAAAAGTAAAGATGCAAATAAAAGTAGATTGAAAGCTTATATGATAACATATAGACCCGGGGGCCATAGATTTCACTAGTGGCTTCTCTCAAGATAGCATAAGTATTACGGTAGGTGAACAAATTACTGTCGAGCAATTGATAGAAAAACGAATAATTATCAGATTATCTAGGCATGATTATGTATATAGGCATCACGTCCGTGACAAGTAGACCGACTCCTGCCTGCATCTACTACTATTACTCCAAACATCGACCGCTATCCAACATGCATCTAGAGTATTAAGTTCATAAGAACGGAGTAACGCATTAAGCAAGATGACATGATGTAGAGGGATAAACTCTTGCAATATGATATAAACCCCATCTTTTTATCCTCGATGGCAACAATACAATACGTGCCTTGCTACCCCTGCTGTCACTGGGAAAGGACACTGCAAGATTGAACCCAAAGCTAAGAACTTCTCCCATTGCAAGAAAGATCAATCTAGTAGGCCAAACCAAACTGATAATTCGAAGAGACTTGCAAAGATAACTTAGTCACACATAAAATAATTCAGAGGAGTTTCAAATATTTCTCATAGATAAACTTGATCATAAACCCACAATTCATCGGATCTCGACAAACACATCGCAAAAGGAGTTACATTGAATAGATCTCCAAGAAGATCGAGGAGAACTTTGTATTGAGATTCAAAGAGAGAGAAGAAGCCATCTAGCTAATAACTATGGGCCCAAAGGTCTGTGGTAAACTACTCACAACTCATCGGAGAGGCCTTGGAGATGATGTAGAGGCCCTCCGTGATCGATTCCCCCTCCGGTGGAGCGCCGGCGAAGGCTCCAAGATGGGATCTCGCGGATACAGAAAGTTACGACAGTGGAAATAGTTTTTCGTGGTCGCTTCTGATGTTTTCGGGGTACGTGGGTATATGTAGGAGGAAGAAGTAGGTTGGTGGATGCTCGAGGGGGCCACAAGGGTGGGGGCGCGCCGGGCATCCTCGTGGCCGCCTCGCTTGTTTCTTGACTTCCACTCCAACCCTCTGGATCACGTTTATTCCAAAAAGATCGCTCCCGAAGGTTTCATTCCATTTGGACTCCGTTTGATATTCCTTTTCTTCGAAACACTGAAATAGGCAAAAAAAACAGCAATTCGGGTTGGGCCTCCAGTTAGTAGGTTAGTCCCAAAAATGATATTAAAGTGTAAAGTAAAGCCCATAAACATCCAAAACAGGTAATATAATAGCATGGAAAAATAAAAAATTATAGATACGTTGGAGACATATCAAGCATCCCCAAGCTTAATTCCTGCTCGTCCTCGAGTAGGTAAATGATAAAACAGAATTTTTGATGTGGAATGCTACCTAGCATAATTCTCAATGTAATTTTCTTTATTATGGCATGAATGTTCAGATCCAAATGATTCAAAATAAAAATTCATATTGACATAACAAATAGTAATACTTCAAGCATACTAATCAAAGCAATCATGTCTTCTCAAAATAACATGGCTAAAGAAAGTTCATCCCTACAAAATCATATAGTTTGGTCATGCTTCATTTTTGTCACACAAAAATGCTCTCATCTTGCACACCCCGGATGACAAGCCAAGCAATTGTTTCGTACTTAAATAATATCAAACCTTTTCAACTTTCACGCAATACACGAGCGTGAACCATGGATATAACACTATGGGTGGAATAGAATATGATGATGGGGATTTTGTGGAGAAGACAAAAAAGAGAAAGTATCACATTGAAGAGGATAATCAACGGGCTATGGAGATGCCCATCAATTGATGTCAACATGAGGAGTAGGGATTGCCATGCAACAGATGCACTAGAGCTATAAATGTATGAAAGCTCATCAAAAGAAAGTAAGTGGGTGTGCATCCAACTTGCTTGCTCACGAAGACCTAGGGCATTTGAGGAAGCCCATCGTAGGAATATACAAGCCAAGTTCTATAATGAAAAATTCCCACTAGTATATGAAAGCACAAGTGCTCCCTGGGCGGTTTTGGTAATTAATGTCAAAATATCTCTTGTTGGACTAACACTTTTACCTAGTATGTTTCAGACAAGTTCAACAATGGAGTGGCATGGACTAAAGGATGTGGAACCCCGTCTAAATGCTAAGGACAAAGGATTGGCTCAATCTCCAAGCTCAAGACTCTACATTTTCTATTTTAGTGATCCAAGATCACATTGAGTCTATAGAAAAAGCCAATACTATCAAGAGGGGATGAGGTGTTGCTTAATGGCTTGCTTGCTCAAAGTTCTTAGTGATATGCTCCAAAGCCCTCAACTACTTTCTCACATCCACATATGTCCTAAACCAAAAGTCAAACTCAGCCCTATCGATTCTTTCTATCTAGCGCCACCGAGTTCAGATGCCATAGCCACTGCCACAAACCCTAGGCAAATCGGTCTCACTGATAGGGATCTCGGTCTCACCGAGATGGGACTGTAATCTCTATGTGTATGTCCATTACCAAAATCGGTCTCACCGAGTTTGAGCAATTGGTACTACCGAGATTACAATGCAAACTCTCTGGTTAGCTTATTACCAAAATCGGTCCCACCGAGTTTGTGTAATTGGTGTCACCGAGTTTGCCTGACCAACTCTCTGGTTAGCTTATTACCAAAATCGGTCTCACCGAGTTTGTGTAACCGGTCTCACCGAGATTACATTATGCCCTAACCCTAACCATATCGGTCCTACCGAGTTGCATGTCGGTCCCACCGAAAATCCTAACGGTCACTAGGTTTACTAAATCGGTCTGACCGAGTTTGTTGATTCGGTCCCACCGAGATTGGTAAATTGTGTGTAACGGTTAGACTTTCTGTGGAGGCTATATATACCCCTCCACCTCCTCTTCATTCGTAGAGAGAGCCATCAGAACGAACCTACACTTCCAGCATCCTATTTTTGAGAGAGAACCACCTACTCATGTGTTGAGGCCAAGATATTCCATTCCTACCATATGAATCTTGATCTCTAGCCTTCCCCAAGTTGCTTTCCACTCAAATCTTCTTTCCACCAAATCCAAATCCTGTGAGAGAGAGTTGAGTGTTGGGGAGACTATCATTTGAATCACAAGAGCAAGAAGTTCATCATCAACACACCATTTGTTACTTCTTGGAGAGTGGTGTCTCCTAGATTGGCTAGGTGTCACTTGGGAGCCTCCGACAAGATTGTGGAGTTGAACCATGGATTTTGTAAGGGCAAGGAGATCGCCAACTTCGTGAAGATCTACCGCTAGTGAGGCAAGTACTTCATGGGCGACGGCCATGGTGGGATAGACAAGGTTGCTTCTTCATGGACCCTTCGTGGGTGGAGCCCTCCGTGGACTCGCACAACCGTTACCCTTCATGGGTTGAAGTCTCCATCAACGTGGATGTACGATAGCACCACCTATCGGAACTACAACAAAAACATCCGTGTCTCCAATTGCGTTTGAATCCTCCAAACCCTTCCCTTTACATTCTTGCAAGTTGCATGCTTTACTTTCCGCTGCTCATATACTCTTTGCATGCTTGCTTGTTATGTATTGTGAGTGTTAAACTTGTGCCTAAACTCCACTCCAACTTAAAGAAGTTAAAAACTGCAACTTTTGGTACTTAGTGTCTAATCACCCCCCTCTAGACACCTCTTCTCGATCCTTTCAATTGGTATTAGAGCTTTGGTCTCCATTGATTTGGTTTAAACACCATTGGAGGAAGATGGATGAGTCTACTATTGGGAGTCTTAGACATAGAGTGCCTATACTTGATGGAGAGTACTTTCATGAGTGGAAAAATGAGATGCTTGTGATTTTCAGTCAATATCATTTGAACAAGTACATTGCTAGCCCTTGTGCACCTCATGTTGATCCTATGCATCCTACCCTTGATGAGTCAATTGACATGATTCGCAATCTTAGAACTGTTGAACTTATCACTAGAGGCTTGCCTAGAAACTTGATAGGATGTTTGCCTACTCTTAAATGTGCCTACACCATATGGAAATTTCCTGAGGAACATTTTCCAAATTTTTCCTTGAAAAATCTAGATGAAATTCTCCATAAGTCTATTGCCTTGAGTAAGATGAATTCTAGTGATCCTATGTTTGGTGATTGTCTATTTGAGCTTACACACCTTATGCGTGCCAAAGGAGATGTTGGAATTATTAGTGATATTATTTCCGAAGCTATAAAAATTCATAAGCAAGATCATTGTCAAACTCCCTCTAACGAATCACCCTCTCTAGGATTTGATCCACCACATGACGATGTTGAACATGGATACTATGATGAGGATGATGATAGTGACTTGGATCTTGATGATGCAATGAGACACTTTGGTCTTATGGCAAATCTTCGGGGATATATGGCAGGAGGAAAGGAATGGGTTCTTGATAGTGGATGTACCGATCACATGACCGGAGATAAAGACATATTTCGTGAGCTTGCTGAAGACGATGGTACTCGAAAGTATGTCACTTTCGGTGACAACTCAAAGGGTAAGGTGGTTGGCCTCGGTAAGGTGGCCATATCACATGATAGCTCCATACAAAATGTCATGCTCGTTGAATCTCTTGGCTACACCTTACTTTCAGTATCTAGACTTGCTGACTTCGGTTTCAATGTCCTATTCACTAAAGTATATTGCCAAGTGTTTCGTAGAGATAATCATAAAATGGTCTTTACCGGTGTTCGTAAAGGTGATCTATACATTGTTGACTTCACTAAAAAGGCTCAACCTAGAACTTGCTTTATTGCTAAATCTTCTAAAGGTTGGTTATGGCATAGACGATTAGGACATGTTGGTATGCAAAACCTTGACAAGCTTATTAAAGGAAATCATATCCTTGGAGTTAACGATGTCATATTTGATAAGGATAGACTTTGCAGTGTTTGTCAAGCAGGTAAACAGGTTGGAGGAAGGCATCCCGTGAAAAACATCATGACCACAAGGAGGCCACTCGAGCTACTTCACATGGATCTTTTTGGTCCCAACACTTACAAGAGTCTCGGTGGAAATTCTTTTGGTCTAATTATAGTTGATGATTTTTCAAGATTTATGTGGGTGTTCTTTCTCGATGATAAATCGCAGGTCCAAAAGATCTTCAAAAACTTCGCTAAGAAGCCCAAAATCAATTTGAAGTGAAGATCAAGAAGGTTCGTAGCAACAACGGAACGGAGTTCAAGAACGCAAATGTGGACACCTTTCTTGACGAAGAAGGGATTTCACATGAGTTCTCGGCTACGCACACACCTCAACAAAATGGAGTTGTTGAGAGGAAGAACCGGACGCTCATCGAAATGGCGGAAACGATGCTTGATGAGTACAAGACGCCAAAGCACTTTTGGGCGGAAGCGGTTGAGACGGCTTATCATGCAACAAATCGCTTGTATCTTCACAAGCTACTCGGCAAGACGGCATACGAGCTCCTCACCGGTAACAAACCCCAAGTTGGATACTTTCGAGTATTCGGCTTAAAGTGCTACATTCTTGATAAGCATCATCGTTCTAAATTTGCTCCTAAGTCTCATGAAGGTTTCCTACTTGGTTATGGCTCAAACTCTCACACATACCGTGTCTACAACAATTTCACCCGAAAGGTTGAAGAAACGGTAGATGTGGAGTTTGATGAATCTAACGGCTCGCAAGTAGAGCAATTGCCAATTGATGTAGGAGACAAAGAACCCTCAGAAGCAATCCAAGACTTGTCTATTGGCAAGATTCGTCCAACGGAGGTGAAGAAGAGTACCTCGTCCGTCCAAGTGGAAGCTTCTACCTCACGACAAGGTGAACCAAGAGTTGATACAGAAGCATCCACAAGTGGGACACACTAAGATGAAGAAAACAAGGAAGTACACCAAGAACGTCAACAACCTCCTTCTCCACCACGACAAGAGAACGACAACGCCAACAATGAAGAAGGCCAAGAATAAGAATAAGATGAAGGAGATGTTCAACCAAGACCCAAGCAAAAGCTTTCACGAGTTCGAGCAAGAATTGCTAAAGACCATCCCGTCGAGCAAATCTACAACGATATCCAAACCGGGAGAATCACTCGCTCTAAAACTCGTTTAGCTAACTTTTGTGAACACTATTCATTCATCTCTAGAATTGAACCTATGAAGGTTGAAGAAGCATTGGAAGATCTGGATTGGATAAATGCCATGCATGAAGAGCTACACAACTTTGAGAGAAATCAAGTTTGGACATTGGTTGAGAAGCCCGACAACAATCACAACATCATCGGTACCAAATGGGTGTTTCGCAACAAGCAAGATGAAGATGGACAAGTAGTTCGCAACAAAGCACGTCTCGTCGCCCAAGGCTACACACAAGTCGAAGGTATGGACTATGGTGAGACTTATGCTCCTGTTGCTAGACTTGAGTCCGTTCGCATCTTACTTGCCTATGCTAATCACCATGATATCACCTTGTACCAAATGGACATTAAAAGTGCTTTTCTAAATGGTGAAATAGAGGAGGAAGTTTATGTTAAACAACCTCCTGGCTTTGTTAATCCTAAGAAACCTAATCATGTTTATGAACTTCACAAAGCTCTTTATGGTCTTAAGAAAGCTCCTAGAGCATGGTATAAATGCTTGACCAAGTTCCTTATTGAAAAAGGGTTTGAAATTGGAAATATAGATTCTACTCTTTTTACTAAAAGGGTTAATGGAGAACTGTTTGTCTGCCAAATCTATGTTGATGATATTATATTTGGTTCTACTAACCCTCATTTTAGTGAAAAATTTGGGAAGCTAATGTCGGAGAAGTTTGAGATGTCTATGATGAGTGAACTCAAATTCTTTCTTGGTTTGCAAATCAAGCAAACTAAGGAGGGTACCTTTGTCTCTCAAACGA
This sequence comes from Triticum dicoccoides, assembly GCF_002162155.2. Taxonomy (NCBI): domain Eukaryota; kingdom Viridiplantae; phylum Streptophyta; class Magnoliopsida; order Poales; family Poaceae; genus Triticum; species Triticum dicoccoides. Next base: position 69,558,648 of record NC_041391.1, on the reverse strand, counting down.
AGTACACCAAGGACTTATTCAAGAAGTTCAATATGCAAGAATGCAAAGGTATGACTACACCCAACCTACTAGTGGACATCTTGACTTGACCAAAGATGGTGAATCGGTTGATGAAAAGGTTTATCGCTCTATGATTGGTTCATTGTTATATCTATGTGCTTCACGTCCCAGTATCATGCTAAGTGTGTGCATGTGTGCACGATATCAAGCTGCTCCTAAAGAATGTCATCTTAAGGCCGTGAAAAGGATAGTGAGATACTTAATCCATACACCAAATTTTGGCATTTGGTATCATAAGAGGGCCTCATTCGATCTTGTTGGCTACTCCGACTCAGACTATGCCGGTGACAAGGTTGATAGAAAGTCCACTTTGGGTACTTGTCAATTTCTTGGTAGATCTCTTGTATCTTGGTCTTCCAAGAAACAAAACTCGGTATCCTTATCCACCGCCAAAGCGGAATACATTGCCGCTGGTTCATGTTGTGCTCAACTACTTTGGATGACCCAAACTCTTAAAGATTATGGGATATATGTGAAACATGTTCCATTACTTTGTGACAATGAAAGTGCTATCAAGATTGCTCACAATCTAGTGCAACATTCTCGAACTAAGCATATTGAAGTTCGTCATCATTTCATTCGAGATCATGTTGCCAAAGGGGACATAAATCTTAAGCATATTCGCACCGAAAAACAATTAGCAGATATTTTCACTAAACCACTTGATGAGAAAGTGTTTTGCAGGTTAAGAGGTGAATTGAACATCATTGATGCTTCAAACTTGGAGTAGAAACTCCATTGGATACATGCAAGACATGAGCTTATGACTAATCCTTGATATTTCTCTTATGATGATAATCTTATGTCTTGGATATACTTGCACCTTGCATGTTATCTAACCCATGTAGGTACTTGGTTGAATCAAATTCCATGAGATTGTAACCTACTCATATCTTGAGCAATCTCTACATCACCAAGTCTTTACACAATGGTGGTTGAAGACAAGGAAGCACGGAACCATTCGAACATATCCTTTGACAAATTCTATGTTGAGTTTCATGATTGTCATTTTGGACACACAAGTGCTCTTCCTTGCAAAAACTAACCCATGTAGGTAGATGAACTCAAATTCCAAGTGGTGCTCCCAACTCTTGATGAGCTACATCAACCTTGAGCAACCCACACAAGTTCAACTACATGATCAACACCACCACCCAAGGTATGTCATTCCATCCTAGAGAAGCTTTACTCCAAGACATGAGTCAAAGCAACTCGACAAGATGTGAATACATCAAGATGCTTAAACAATAAATGTTAACCCCATTTTGAGCTTAAACGATGAGTATGACCTATGATCAAGTGATCTCACTTGACTCCTAAGTCACTATACTCTAACATAGGTGACCTTGTCGCTGACCATCTCTAGATAAAATTTACTTGTGTTATTTTCCGTGCTCTTGCATTTTTCTCATGCATGTTTGTTTCCCTTTCAAAATAATAAAAAAAAACTTCATCTAGATTTCTTTCTTTTCTATTTGTTCTGCATTCCCTGCATCCAATTCATTGCAAATCTTTCAGTTAATTCCTTGCAAATCCTTGTGAGATCTTACTTGTCTAGTGAGCTAAGGTGACAAGTGTTTTCTCTGTGATGAACTCGATCTCACGGTTTGTTTTCGGTCCAACCGAATCCTTTCGGTGCAACCGAAGCATACCACTCGGTGCCACCGATTTCACAACAGGAAAAACATTTTGCCATTTATTCCTACTTTACTTTTGATCCAGCTCCACTCAATGAAACTTGTCCTCTACAAGCATCACACTTTTATCAGTGCTTTGTGCTGTGACTCAAGGACCAAACCCATTCACGACAAATTCCAGAAGGCCCTTCTTGGAAATTGATGTCAAAGGGGGAGAGAGAGATCACATCAAAGCTTATCACTTCCACAGGGGGAGAGAAAGATCTCCAGGGGGAGAGAATACTCAAGAAGAGAGTAATCCTCAAGGATCCCAGATGCTTGGTGTTCAAGAGGAGAGATGCCACATGTCTTTTCCTATTTGCATTATCTCTGATTTTGCATTTTGCTCTATTTTTCTGTTCCCTATCTTCTCCCAGTATCCCATGCTAGATTTAGGGGGAGCAAGACATCTAAGGGAAAGAAATTCCTTAAATTCATTGCACATCTTTACCTTTGGGGACATGTCTATGTGGTACTTAGTACTCACTCTCTACATGTCATCCCAGTCTTGGTATTCTTGTGGTTTCTTCTGTTTGCTCTGGCTAGTAGGTGTATCTGTGTTATCTAACCTTGTTTACACAGGTTCATTCCATCCTAAGCAAACTCAAGACTACAAGGTAAGTATATGCATCACAGTCATGTGTATGAGTAATTCTTGCTGATGTACATATTGTTTGCAAGAAGGACTCATGAGCATGAAGGTACATTTCCCACACACACATCTGTTGCTATCTTTTGCTCTGATGCATATAGCCAAGATACATGTAACACATTGGCTACTCTATCATGGTTATGCTCTCACATGCTTCTATATTCCATATTCACATGATTGCATACATGTAGGGGGAGCCTATGCTTGTTACATGTCTTTCCGAAGCTTTACTTGCTATTCTCTATATCTTTATCTAAAGCTTTGATGTATGTTGTCATCAATTACCAAAAAGGGGTAGATTGAAAGCACAAGTGCTCCCTGAGTGATTTTGGTAATTAATGTCAACATATCTCTTGTTGGACTAACACTTTTACCTAGTATGTTTCACACAAGTTCAACAATGGAGTGGCATGGACTAAAGGATGTGGAACCCCTTCTAAATGCTAAGGACAAAGGATTGGCTCAAGCTCCAAGCTCAAGACTCTACATTTTCTATTTTAGTGATCCAAGATCACATTGAGTCTATAGGAAAAGCCAATACTATCAAGAGGGGATGAGGTGTTTCTTAATGGCTTGCTTGCTCAAAGTGCGTAGTGATATGCTCCAAAGCCCTCAAATACTTTCTCACATCCACATATGTCCTAAACCAAAAGTAAAACTCGACCCTACCGATTCTTTCTATCCGGCGCCACCGAGTTCAGATGTCATAGCCACTGCCACAAACCCTAGGCAAATCGGTCTCACCGATAGGGATCTCGGTCTCACTGAGATGGGACTGTAATGTCTCTGTGTATGTCCATTACCAAAATTGGTCTCACCGAGTTTGAGAAATCGTTACTACCGAGATTACAATGCAAACTCTCTGGTTAGCTTATTACCAAAATCGGTCCCACCGAGTTTGTGTAATCGGTCTCAGCGAGTTTGCCTGACCAACTGTCTGGTTAGCTTATTACCAAAATCGGTCTCACCGAGTTTGTGTAATCGGCCTCATCGATACGTTATGCCCTAACCCTAACCATATCGGTCCTACCAAGTTGCATGTCGTCCCACCGAAAATCCTAACGGTCACTAGGTTTACTAAATCGGTCTGACCAAGTTTGTTGATTCGGGCCCACCGAGATTGGTAAACTATGTGTAACAGTTAGATTTTGTGTGGATGCTATATATACCCCTCCACCTCCTCTTCATTCGTAGAGAGAGCCATAAGAACAAACCTACACTTCCAGCATCCTATTTTCTGAGAGAGAACCACCTACTCATATGTTGAGGCCAATATATTCCATTGCTACCATATGAATCTTGATCTCTAGCCTTCCCCAAGTTGCTTTCCACTCAAATCCTCTTTCCACCAAATCCAAATCCTGTGAGAGAGAGTTGAGTGTTGGGGAGACTATCATTTGAAGCACAAGAGCAAGGAGTTCATCATCAACACACCATTTGTTACTTCTTGGAGAGTGGTGTCTCCTAGATTGGCTAGGTGTCACTTGGGAGCCTCCGACAAGATTGTGGAGTTGAACCAAGGAGTTTGTAAGGGCAAGGAGATCGCCTACTTCGTGAAGATCTACCGCTTGTGAGGCAAGACCTTCGTGGGCGACGGATATGGTGGGATAGACAAGGTTGCTTCTTCGTGGACCCTTCATGGGTGGAGCCCTCCGTGGACTTGCGCAACCGTTACCCTTCGTGGGTTGAAGTCTCCATCAACGTGGATGTACGATAGCACCACCTATCGGAACCACGACAAAAACATCCGTGTCTCCAATTGCGTTTGAATCCTCCAAACCCTTCCCTTTACATTCTTGCAAGTTGCATGCTTTACTTTCCGCTGCTCATATACTCTTGGCATGCTTGCTTGTTATGTATTGTGAGTGTTAAACTTGTGCCAACTCCACTCCAACTTAAAGAAGTTAAAAACTATAACTTTTGGTACTTAGTGTCTAATCACCCCCCCTCTAGACACCTCTTCTCGATCCTTTCAGTATATGAAAGTGACAACATAAAAGACTTTCTATATGAAGAACATGGTGCTACTTTGAAGCACAAGTGTGGAAAAGGATAGTAACATTGCCCCTTTTTTTGGGCCTTTCTTTTTTTTTCTTTTGGGCTTTCCCCCTTTTTTTATTTGGGGACAATGCTCTAATAATGATGATAATCACACTTCTATTTATTTACAACTCATGAATTACAACTCAAAACTAGAATAAGATATGACTCTATATGAATGCCTCCGGCGGTGTACCGGGATGGGCAATGAATCAAGAGTGACATGTATGAAAAATTATGCATGGTGGCTTTGCCACAAATACGATGTCAACTACATGATCATGCAAGGCAATATGACAATGATGATGCATGTCATGATGATGAACGGGACGGTGGAAAGTTGCATGGCAATATATTTCGGAATGGCTATGGAAATGCCATAATAGGTAGGTATGGTGGCTGTTTTGAGGAAGATATAAGGAGGCTTATGTGTGATAGAGCGTATCATATCACGGGGTTTGGATGCACCGGCGAAGTTTGCACCAACTCTCAAGGTGAGAAAGGGCAATGCACGGTACCGAAGAGGCTAGCAATGATGGAAAGATAAAAGTGTGTATAATCCATTGACTCAACATTAGTCATAAAGAACTCATATACTTATTGCAAAAGTCTACAAGTCATCAAAAACCAAGCACTACGCGCATGCTCCTAGGGGGATAGATTGATAGGAAAAGACCATCGCTCGTCCCCGACCGCCACTCATAAGGATGACAATCTAAGAACACCTCATGTTTCAAATTTGTTACACAACTTTTACCATACGTTCATGCTACGGACTTGCCAACTTCAACACAAGCATTCTTTAAATTCACAATTACCCAACTAGCATGACTCTAATATCACAAGTATCAAATTGATCATAGCATCCAATTCACTCCCTATGATAGTTTTAATTATACCCAACTTGGTTGCCCATCATTCTAAGACCAATTTTATAACCATAGCAAATACCATGCTGTTCTAAGAGACTCTCAAAATAATATAGGTGAAGAATGAGAGATTAACAATTTCTACAAAATCAAGCCACCGCTGTGCTCTAAAAGATTTAAGTGAAGTACTAGAGCAAAAACTATCTAGCTCAAAAGATATAAGTGAAGCACATAGAGTATTCTAATAAATTCCAATCAAGTGGATTTCTCCCAAAAGGTGTGTACAGCAAGGATGATTGTGGTGATTTAAAAAGCAAATACTAATATCATACAATACGCTCCAGGCAAAACACATATCATGTGGCGAATAAAAATATAGCTCCAAGTAAAGTTATCGATAGACGAAGACGAAAGAGGGGATGCCTTCCGGGGCATCCCCAAGCTTAGGATTTTGGTTATCCTTGAATATCTTGGGGTTCCATGGGCATCCCCAATCTTAGGCTCTTGCCACTCCTTATTCCATAGTCCATCAAATCTTTACCCAAAACTTGAAAACTTCACAACACAAAACTCAACAAGAAATCGCGTAAGCTCCGTTAGTGTAAGAAAGAAAAACCACCACATAAGGTACTGTAATGAACTCATTCTTTATTTATATTGGTGTTAAACCTACTGTATTCCAACTTCTCTATGGTTCATACCCCTTAATACTAGCCATAGTTGCATCAAAATAAGCAAACAACACACGAAAAAGAGAATCTGTCAAAAACAGAACAGTCTATAGAAATCTGTAATTTTCAAATACTTCTGGAACTCCAACAAATCTAAACTAAACTGGTGGACGTGAGTAATTTGTCTATTAATCATCTGCAAAAAGAATCAACTAAAAAGCACTTTCTAGTAAAACATGACAGCAAATCTCGTGAGCGCTAAAGTTTCTGTTTTTTACAGCACGATCGTATAAACTTCACCCAAGTCTTCCCAAAGGTTCTACTTTGCACAAACACTAATTAAAACATAAAACCACATCTAAACAGAAGGTATACAAATTATTTATTACTAAACAGGAGCAAAAAGTAAGAAACAAAAATAAAATTGGGTTGCCTCCCAACAAGCGCTATCGTTTAACGCCCCTAGCTAGGCATAAAAGCGAGGATAGATCTAAGTAGTGCCATCTTTGGCACTCAATTTTTCAATAGAGCACTTATAGCTTTTAGGAGTTTCTTTTCTTTTAGTGATTAAACTCCTAGGCAAGAAATCAAGAAATTCAATTGAAGCAAAGGGTTCCTTTATGATAGAAAGACAATTGGGATGAACACTTATTGATTTGAGATCCGCATTTTCCTTACTAGAAGATTCACCCTTATTTTTAGGAACATACATCAATTTGGAAATTTTGGTAGGAGGGGTTGAAGTGTTTTTCATGGATGAAAAGTAAGAACCTAAGTTGGTAATAATATCCTCAAGTTTATCGATTCTTGTAAAATCAAGATCTATTCTTTTGTTAACTATAGGTTCCTTCTCTTTAAAAAAAATTCAAAGTAACTCCAACCCTTGATCCATATTGGGTAATTTGGTTATGGATCTTTTTATCCAAATTTTCAATAAACTCAACAGTGGCAACTTTATTTTCAATAATTTCAAGCCTTTGCATCACATGTTCCAAGGTTGAAACAGTTCCATTAACCAAAAGAGGGGGTTGATACGTCTCAGTCGTATCTATAATTTTTGATTGTTCCATGCCAATATTCATCAACTTTCATATACTTTCGGCAACTTTTTATATTATTTTTGGGACTAACATATTGATCCAGTGCCCAGTGCCAGTTCCTGTCTGTTGCATGTTTTATGTTTCGCAGAAAACCAATATCAAACGGAATCCAAACGGGATAAAAACAGATGGAGAATTATTTTGGAATATTTGGGATTTTCCGGAGGAAGAATCAACGCAAAACGGTGTCCGGGGTGGCCACGAGACAGGGGGGCACGCCCTCCCCCTTGGGCGCGCCCTGGACTCTCGTGGTCCACCCATAAGGTGGTTTAAGCTCTTCTTTTGCCGGAAGAAAGCTAATTTTACAAGAAAAATCTGGGCGAAAGATTCACCCCAATCGGAGTTACGAATCTCCAGATATAAAGGAAACGGTGAAGGGGCAGAATCACAGAACGCAGAAACAGAGAGATAGATCCAATCTCGGAGGGGCTCTCGCCCCTCCCAAGCCATGGGAGCCAAGGATCAGAGGGTAAACCCTTCTCCCATCTAGGGAGGAGTTCAAGGAAGAAGAAGAAGAAGGGGGCCTCTCTCCGCCTTGCTTCCGGTGGCGCCGGAGCGCTGCCGGGGGCCATCATCATCACCGCGATCTTCACCAACACCTCCGCCATCTTCACCAACATATCCATCACCTTCCCCCATCTATATCCAGCGGTCCACTCTCCCGCAACCCGATGTACCCTCTACTTGAACATGGTGCTTTATGCTTCATATTATTTTCCAATGATGTGTTGCCATACTATGATGTCCGAGTAGATTTTCGTTGTCCTATCGGTGATTGATGAATTGCTATGATTAGTTTGAGTTGCATGTTTTATTATTGGTGCTATCCTATGGTGCCCTCCGTGTCGCGCAAGCATGAGGGATTCCCGCTGTAGGGTGTTGCAATGCGTTCATGATTCGCTTATAGTGGGTTGCGTGAGTGACTGAGACACAAACCCGGGTAAGGTTATTTTTTGCATATGGGATAAAGGGGACTTGATGCTTTAATGCTATGGTTGGGTTTTACCTTAATGAATCTTTAGTAGTTGCGGATGCTTGCTAGAGTTCAATCATAAGTGCATATGATCCAAGAAGAGAAAGTATGTTAGCTTATGCCTCTCCCTCAAATAGAATTGCAATAGTGATTACCGGTCTAGTAACGTAGTCAATTGCTTAGGGACAATTTCACAACTCCTACCACCACTTTTCCACACTCGCTATATTTACTTTATTGCATATTTACCTAAACAGCCCCTAGCTTTTATTCATGTGTTCTTTATTATCTCGCAAACCTATCCTATCACACCTATAAAGTACTTCTAGTTTCATACTTGTTCTAGGTAAAGCGAACGTCAAGCGTGCGTAGAGTTCTATCGGTGGTCGATAGAACTTGAGGGAATATTTATTCTACCTTTAGCTCCTCGTTGGGTTCGACACTCTTACTTATCGAAAACTTTTGCGATCCCCTACACTTGTGGGTTATCAGGGGTTGACCAAACAAATCTAACATGGCATTATAAGCATCAAAAGTATGGCTACCCAAGAAATTCCCTCCGGTAATGGTATCAAGAATATATCTATTCCAAGGAGTAATGCCTACATAAAAATTGCAAAGAATGGAAGTAGATTGCTTCCTAGCAGATCTGTTTTGAGCATTGCAAATTCTATTCCAAGCATCTTTTAGATTTCCCCCTTTCGTTTGTTTAAAATTAAGAACTTCATGATCGGGAGTACTAACAATGATAGGAGGACTAGCCATGACAACGAAGATAAACTGGCACACAAGAAGCACGCGAAAGAAAGAGGAGATTGGTAAAGAGAGGGCGAATAAAATGACAAGGGTGAAGTAGGGGAGAGGAAAACGAGAGGAAAATGACAAATAATGTAATGCGAGGGAGATGAGTTTGTGATGGGTACTTGGTATGTCTTGACTTGAGCGAAGACCTCCCTGGCAACGGCGCCAGAAATCCTTCTTGCTACATCTTGAGCTTGTGTTGGATTTCCTTGAAGAGGAAAGGTTGATGCAGCAATAGTAGCATAAGTATTTCCCTTAGTTTTTGAGAACCAAGGTATCAATCCAGTAGGAGGCTCCTCAAAAGTCTCACGCACCTACACAAACAAACAAGAACTCGTAACCAACGCAATAAAGGGGTTGTCAATCCCTTCACAGCCTCTTGCGAAAGTGAGATCCGATAGAGATAATATGATAAGATAAATAAATTTTTGGTATTTTATGATATAGATTGGAAAAGTAAAGATGCAAATAAAAGTAGATTGAAAGCTTATATGATAAGATATAGACCCGGGGGCCATAGGTTTCACTAGTGGTTTCTCTTAAGATAGCATAAGTATTACAGTGGGTGAACAAATTACTGTCGAGAAATTGATAGAAAAGTGAATAATTATGAGATTATCTAGGCATGATTATGTATATAGGCATCACGTCCGTGACAAATAGACCGACTCCTGCCTGCATCTACTACTATTACTCCACACATCGACCGCTATCCAGCATGCATCTAGAGTATTAAGTTCATAAAGAACAGAGTAACGCATTAAGAAAGATGACATGATGTAGAGGGATAAACTCATGCAATATGATATAAACCCCATCTTTTTATGCTCGATGGCAACAATACAATGCGTGCCTTGCTGCCCCTGCTGTTACCGCAAGATTGAACCCAAAGCTAAGAACTTCTCCCATTGCAAGAAAGATCAATCAAGTAGGCCAAACCAAACTAATAATTTGAAGAGACTTGCAAAGATTACTTAATCACACATAAAATAATTCAGAGAAGATTCAAATATTTCTCATAGATAAACTTGATCATAAACCCACAATTCATCGGATCTCGACAAACACACCGCAAAAATAGTTACATCGAATAGATCTCCAAGAAGATCGAGGAGAACTTTGTATTGAGATTCAAAGAGAGAGGAGAAGCCATCTAGCTAATAACTATGGACCCCAAGGTCTATGGTAAACTACTCACAACTCATCGGAGAGGCCTTGGAGATGATGTAGAGGCCCTCCGTGATCGATTCCCCCTCCGGCGGAGCGCCGGCGAAGGCTTCAAGATGGGATCTTGCGGATACAGAAGGTTACGGCGGTGGAAATAGTTTTTCGCGGTCGCTTCTGATGTTTTCGTGGTACGTGGGTATATGTAGGAGTAAGAAGTAGGTCAGTGGATGCTTGAGGGGCCCACGAGGGTGGGGGGCGCTCCCACCTGTAGGGGGCGCGCCAGGCACCCTCGTGGATGCCTCGCTTGTTTCTTGACTTCCACTCCAAGTCCTCTGGATCACGTTTGTTCCAAAAAGATCGCTCCCGAAGGTTTCATTCCGTTTGGACTCCGTTTGATATTCCTTTTGTTCGAAACACTGAAATAGGCAAAAAAACAGCAATTCGGGCTGGGCCTCCGATTCGTAGGTTAGTCGCAAAAATGATATTAAAATGTAAAGTAAAGCCCATAAACATCCAAAACGGGTAGTATAGAAGTTATTGGTGTTTCATAGCAAACTTTTTCTTTTGAAAATCTCTGACTTGAATATATTTTTTCTTTGCGCTTTGGGCAGATATAAAATCCAGCATGCCATCTAAATTCCGCTGTGTATTCTGGACTGCCCGATAGTATTTTGTTTGCCAGAAAAATGCCGATAGTATTAATATGCGATGTGTGTGTACATTCGCATCTGATATTAAGTCTATCCTGGTCCGTTGCCCATGGATTATAGGGAGCTTTGTTGAGAGTTGAAGCACGCGGGGAGTACATATTATGCGCTACCGGACATGCATGAGTTATCATGATACTAGCTTATGTAAGAATTTCGGGGCCGGTACTACCGTAATATATAGTACTCCCGCCATTTTTTATAAGACATTTTGGACAGCTGACATTAAACCGTTTTGTGCATTGTCTGAATTGTCAAAACGTCTTATAAAAGCTAGTAGACGGAGTATGTAATATATCGTGCATTCTTAATTAGAACGCGATGAATTGACTTCGGCCGAGCAGAACACTGTTGATTCTTCACACTCCGGTGCCAATTGGAATTCTCAGCAGATCCTATGAGAAAAGGCGAGCTTGGCAAGTATGGTCGATAGATGAAACATCAGATGGGAGCAAAGTCAGAATCAATTCTTGTACCTCCGCGATGCTGGTTAACTTGTCCTGATTGAGGAAAATGAATAACTGTATTGTCAAATTTAGATCTTGCGAAGAGGTCGAGTTACTGCAAGCTAGTAGGGGTTAGGGGAGACGGATCTAGCTTAACGGTAAACGGAAGGGGAACGACACAGACGCGAGCGGCAGCAAAAGAACAAGTAAAGTCCTATAGGCAGGGATGGCTAAAGTGCCGGTATGTGAAGTACGAAGGCACTCAAACTGCGCGGTTCGGCGAGTTGTACTTTCCTTCCTTGGTTTGAAGAACTTTATGCTGTCCATTAACAAAAGTTTGCCAAACTGCGCTAATAAAGAAACTGTACTAGTACAAATCTGTTCGTCTCATCTTAAATAGCGCTGCCGGTTGTTCTTTGTGACAAGATAATCTCGTAGGGATGCATCTCACGTGAAAGATAGCATACGGAGGGAAGGGAGCCTGTGACAGGCATGGCATGGCATGCGTACGACCTATAGAGAGAAGCGAATATAGGACCTACTAAACAAAGGAATCTATAGACCTGGTTCCCTCATGCGGTCACGTCGTATGGAATACAGCAGGGTATACAAGCTATGAAATTCCCGTGACTGCTAAATACCCATGCATGGCTGACGCCTGAGTGGGGCAGGTTGATTGGATAGCAAGCATGATGGACGACCAGGATACTAGTTACGCGCACAATGGGTTAGTAAAAATCCACGGTTGTATCTATGAAAAAATCTGACAGGACACAAGTTTGTTATACAGCTGACCCAGTGTACAACCTTGTTATTCTAAATTTGCTACACTATTGCACATTTCTTCTCTTGGTTGTCATGGTGTTATTTCAGATGGATGTATATGGCCCAAAAAAATGTGCAGGCTTATGGGGAATGTTTATTTATGTGAAAAGGTTCATGAATTGATGGCCAGGAAGTTCACCCTTATTACCTCTCTATCACCATGTATTTAGAAAAGAAAAATATTCGGTAGTTTATAAAAAAAGGAAAAAAAAGAGGAATTACAAAACACACATAGTAGTGCTTTTCATGAAAGCTAGAAGTTCATAAAAAACTTAGGGGTGGAGTTAAACAAAGCATCAAATTTCTTTTGAAATCCCTACAAGCTCAAAATCAACAACAACAAAAAAAGCGTGGTCTCTCGTTAGAAAGGGATGATAGTACATTTCAGTTATCCTGCCATGGTTATCAATTCCAGTCCTTCAAGAACAACGAATAGAAATGTTGAAGTTCAATTAAAACAAATGAGTATTTTCCAAAAGCCAAAGTTTGTACAAATTATCATTCCCAAGGATTTTTTTTTCTAATAATTAAAAAGTTGAAATTAAAAAGATAGAAAAGTTCGAAGTTTTTAACAAAACATATTTTTTATTGTGACTAAAAGATTAAACCGAGAAGTTCAAAATTGAAAAAAGCACAATTAAAAAAATTATTAAAAAATGGGATTTTCACATTCCAAAAATAAACCTAGAAGTTCAAATTTAAATAACGGAGTAGTTCAATGTTTATTACAGTAGAAAACAACAAAAATTAAAAAAACAAAGTAGTTCAAAAAAATTACTAAAGAATAAACTAAGAGTTCAAAAAATAAAAAATGGAGCAATTTCAAAAAGTTTATAAGAATGGTGTTTCTACACTTTAGTAAAAAAATGGAGAAGCTGGAATTTAAATAACATGGAAGTTCAAAATGTTATAGTGGTTCGATGTCTATAAAAACTCAGATTTTTTCTGTTACTAAAGCAAAACAGAGAGAAGTCTAAATTGATAACTGTCAGAAGATCACGTATTGTATGGTGTGCATTTCGTCTAAGAAAAAAAGAATAAAAAGGCAAAGTTTAAAAAATTTGCCGCTAGAAGTTCAGGTGCTCAGCGCGGGAAATTTCAAAAATTCTTGTGAGAGAGGTTCACCATGTATTTACATGTTCAAAAACACAAAAAAGATGTTGTTTTTGGTGTTTTACAATAATTCAAAAAAATTTCCTTTTCAAGGAAAAATAAAGTATGAAGTTCAATTTTTTTAAATGTTTGATGCTTATTTATAAACAATATTTTTTTCTACGTATAAAACTGAAGTTTAAATTAAAATAACAAAGAAGCTTGAAGATTATAAAAAACTCAGTTTTTATTCTGTTACTAAAGAATAAATTGAAGAAGTTCGAATTAAAATAAAAGAACACCTAGAAAAGTTTAAATAGATTTTTTCCCTTTTTAAAAAACTAGAAGCTCAAACTAAAACCAAGAAGGTCAAATTGAAATAATAGAGTAGTTCAACTTTTTCATATAAAAACAGATTTTCTTCATTTCTAGCAACAACCCTAGAAGTTAAAAAAACTAAAAGTTCAAGTTTAAATAATGAAGCGGGTCAATATTTATTACTAAATTAGGATTTTCCTCATTACTACAAAATAACCCAATAAGACTTAAAAAAATAGAGCATCTGAAAAATTATAAAAAATGGATTTTCCTTAGTCCTACAAAAAACCTCGAGGTTCAAATTTAAATAACGGAGAAGTTCAATGTTTAGTACAATACAAGAACATCAAATTAAAAAGACAGAGCACTTCAAAAAGTTTATAAAAATAGATTTTCCCTCTTAAAAAAGACCTAGAAGTTCAAATTTAAACAATTGAGCAATTTGTTATTTATTACATAACTATGACTTTTCCCATAACTAATGAATATCACCAATAAGTCCTTAATAGAAGAATGAAGCAGTTTGATGTTTATTAGAACTCATATTTTCCCCAATACTAAAGTTTAAAACCAAAAATTTCAATTTTAAAAAACGGAAGAGTTCAATGTACATAAAAAACTCAGGTTTTCTCGTTACTAGAGAATAAAACCAACAAGTTTAATTGGAAAAATCGAAGCAATTTGATATTTATTTGAAAAAAAATTGGATTTTCCAGTTACTAAATAATAAAACCAATAAGTTCAATTCGAAATAACGAAGAAGTTTGACGTTTCTAAAAAACTCCAATTTTCACATTTATAAACGTACATAATGAAGTTCAAATAAAAAAAGTAGAGCGGTTTGGTGTGTATAAAAGATCAGATTTTTTTCCTATTTTCTAAAGCGAAATAGAGAGAAGTTCAAATTCATAACTGCAGGAAGTTCACGTATTGCATGGTATGCATTTCATATGAGAAAAAAGAATAAAAAAGAAAAGTTTAAAAATTCATTGCTAGAAGTTCAGGTGCTCAATGCGGGAAAGATAAAAAATTCTTGTGAGAGAGGTTCACCATGTATTTCATTGTTCAAAAACACAAAAAGATGTTGTTTTTGGTGTTTTAACATAATTCTATTATTCCATTATAAATTTGAAACAAAATGTTCTAAATGAAAAAGTTCCTCTTATTCATCAACTTTCCAAAAAGGGGTGTCTCGTATGCTCTATTCCAAATAAACGGTTTAAACAAATTGTTGTATGTAGTTCGAAACAAAAGTTTAACCATCACTGGTGCGCGTCGGTCCTAAACAAACGGTTTAAACCCCTTTCCGCGACGGCATTTGGAACCGTCGTCAAGTGAGTGTGGGCGATAGGGGGGTCCTTCCCACATGACCCAGAAATCATCGGGGATAGGCCCTCCTGGGACCCAGGTTGGGGCCGTGTGCGATCAGGCGAGGCATCGAAACTTAATCATTTCCGTAGGTATGTACATGCCACATGGTGAATCCCAGAAATCATTTCCATAGGTATGTACATCCCACACGGTGAATCCCAGAAATCATTTCCGTAGGTATATACATCCCATATGGTAAATCCCAGAAATCATTTCCGTAGGTATGTACATCCCACACGGTGAATCCCAGAAAATCATTTCCGTTCGTATGTATATCACACATAGTCAATCCATGGAATACGTTTCTGTTCTTATGTACATCCCACACAGTCAATCCAGGGAAAACGTTTCCGTTTGGATGTACATCTCACACAGTTTTATGTGTAGGATCGTGTGTGAAAGGTGTAACTATCACACAAGGTCTGCGTTGGTTAACTGTTTGCTTTTATCAACTATATCACACATGATTTGATGAAGAAAACTGTGTGGCACTGGGCTATCCATCGTAAGCGCTTTTACTGTTAGAACAGTTTGCAAAGGTCCATGACACATTTAGCAGATTTATTAGTTTAGAATTAATAATTCCAGTATTACGCAAATTCACATTTCATATCGAACAACTGTTTGCCAAGTTCATATCAGGCACATAAATATATTGTAACATCACAGTACAGTAGCTACATGAAAACAACACAATGCAACATATAGCTAGTTCAACTTCATAAGAACAATATATTCATTTTCCTAATTGAGATCATCCAGTCTCGTCTTATCCACCTCTTCTTTCAGTTCAGTAAGAACCCGTTTCACAGGCAAACTGGGAAAGTGCCTCCTCCTTGCCAACAGCATCTTAGCAAAGTCTGTTTAAAAAATCCGAGCTCATTCTCCACCTTCAACTTTTTATCCCGCATCTTGAAATATGCTTCAGCGTTGACAAGACTTTCTCTAAGCCTACGTGTGTTCACTTCCTCATACATGCTTCAGAGCTTTGTTAGGCACATCTTCAAAGATTCTGGCCACTCTTGATCAACCCACTCCAAGTAAGAACACTTCCGTTCAGCCTATAATATTTAAAACTAGATCAGTAACAGTTGTAGGGGAAATGAGTTTATAGCAACATAGAAAATCACCAATGCTTATTTTGAAAAACTGAAGAAACATGTTAATTATGACATATCTTCTCAAAAAGATCAATGTGCAAATGAAATAATTGGTACTGAGACAACAACCAAATTCTGGAACATCAGAAGCTATAATTAACTACAACGACGCTACAAGTTCTTACTCATGTACAATAAATAACAAATTGAACATTTTATGAGGAAGGTAAATATAACTGCAAGATCATAGCGACAATGTTTGGATGACAGCAAATTGATACTAACAGGTGTGTACATGCACAAATTTAGTAACACAGAACTAATAGCACTAAGGCCGTCCACTATGTATGCCAAAACTGGTGTAAAGACAATTGTTGCTACATCTCGCACCGGTGCCCTGAACTGGCGAGCCGATGCAGCGAAAAAAAATCAGGGACTCGGACTCCGGAGCACGTAGTTGCTCCGATGCCCAGTTCCTTCATGCCATAAAGATTTAGTATTTTACTGCTTGGCTGCTCGCATGTGTGGACCAAAGTTGGCTGCACAAACTGCTGAAGCGGTGCCAAATAATTTTCTAATGGCACCGCTAATGATATGGCAACAATTTAAGATACTAGGACAAACTATGACACTTTCTTAGGATGCGTTTGGTTGAAGGTGTGGTATGAATGGGTTGGGACCGTGACAGTGTCTGAATCACATCTAACAAATGATTTGTAACAACGGAAGAGGGTCTAACCTTCTCTGCACATGCCAGAAACTTCCTCCCAGTGTCCACAAAATCAAACACAAGTAGCTTCATGCATAGAGATTGATGGTGACAACGAGCAGATAGATCTTCAGCCACCCCGCTCCATTCGTGGCCACTGATGGTCTTAAGGAGCTACAAGAGGAAGAAATGACTCAAATCTTAAAAATCCTTCATTCCAAGTCATAGCCCGAGAGAGAGAAGAGAGGCATACTCGGGTGGTGAAGGAGTAGTCGCCGGAGGAGGAACCGCTGGAGATGTCTTTGCAGAAGACCATGGCGACCCCGGCGGTAGGATGCGAGATGCCGAGAGCGAGGAAGCGGCTATAGCTTAGTAAGGAAGGAGGAAACAGGGGAAATGTGATTTCTGGTCGAGGAGAAAAGGTGGTGGGAAAGGGGGGAAGTGGGGAGGGGGTAGATATTTTAGCGGTAGGCCAAAATTTTGGAAATGTGGAGGGAAACTTTGCGCATGGTGCCGCCGGACCATTCACTTTGAACGATTGTGTGCATTGCAAATGATTCTTTTGCTTTACGCGCATGGGATGAGTTTGATAATTCAAATTTTTAGTCTCAAGGCATGGGCACATTCACTTTGAATGCGCGCGGTGCTGCCAGACCATTCACTTTGAACGATTGTGTGCATCGCAAACGATTCTTCTGCTTTACGCGCATGGGATGAGTTTGATAATTCAAATTTTGGTGGAAATTTCCCCTGGTACGTCATTGCATAATTTAACATCGCTTGCTAATTTGGGCACACAAAAGAGCGTACAGCAGACAAACCACAGTTACTCAATCGACCAATTTTAGTAATTACACATAGCCAATTGACCTAAACATTGCTCTAGCAAAAGATCAGAATTAAAAACAAAGCCTAAGTACGCATAATTAAAAATGCACCGCTGTGCTGGCCTATGCATCGCCGGTGTGAGATGAGACGTCGATGACTTGTCCTGGCGACATGCCACCGTTGGTGGACTCTGCGTCCCCCCTGCTGAAGTCGACCGCGTCCTCGTCCTTGTCCTCGGCGCCACCCTCAAGGTTGTAGTACTCATAGTAGTGGCTGCGCCAGAGCTCACGTTGGTACTCCAGCGCCGATTCCTCGACGGACAGACTCTTCTCTACCTCGACCTCGTCCACATGCAACTCCTCCTCCCAGCGCTCCTCGATCTCCACCGCCTCCTGCATCTGCAGCTCCCGCTCGGCGACCTCATGAGGAAGCAGGTGCTCCACGGCCACCGCCACCTTTTCAGACGTGGGTTGCATGCTGGAGTCCGAGGTGGCCTGGAATATCTTGGCGTGTGCATCCTCGATCTTGGCGTGGATGGCCTCGACCCGGGCCAGGCCGACATCAGCGGCACGGACGGCAGCTCGAGCACTGTCAGCATTTGCAGCCGCCGTCGCAGCAGCAGCTGCCATGTCGGCTGCCGCAGACGCCCTCTTGGCGGAAGCGGCAGCACTCAATGCGGATGCGGCGGCACTCTCGGCATAGGCGGCCGCGCTCTCGGCGCAGGCGGCGACGATCGGGAGGGGGGGGGGATGCTACCATCGTACAGGCCTTCACGAAGCGTTTCCACGGCGTCATCTTTGCAAGAAGGGGGTGCGGGAATGGAGATCGGGATTCGTGGATTTGGGGGTTGCCGGCACTAGAGCAGACGAGCCGATGAAGCTTAAGGAGGGAGACTTAAATAGACCCAGGTATTTTCATCACAAACGATTCCTAGAAAACAACTGTGTGTGATGTTGTAGATAATTTTTATTAGCTATGAAAGACGAATTTGGAATAAAGTGCCAATGTATGGTGTTTTAAATGAACGAGAAATTTTGTAGTACTAATACAATTGTCATGTCAAAATTTGGAAAATTTCAGGGGTCATTTGACCTTCTAAGACATTTAAGTGATTTTCTAGCCATTTAATGATCGTAATTGAAATTTGAACTATATGTACATGCAATAGCTAACCATAACGGTTTGAAAACTCATATTTCGTGTACTTATGTGCGATTTAATTCCATGTGCAGTAAATTGGAAGGAATTTTCAAACATATTGGTCTAACGGCTATGACACAATTAAGCATGGAGTGACATGGCATTTTAATTCTAAAAAATAAAAAAAATATCAGAAACACATGAAACCTTGGTTGATGTAATGTCATGCCACCAAGATGATGTGTTAAAAAAATTGGCATGTTTGACCAAAGTTTGGACACACACCCCTCACAAACCGGAGCAACTCACTAGAAGGCTCGTGGTTCCGAGAGGGAACAATGCATGTTTGATGACGATCAGGAGATAGCTTCTTCTTACGGCCTTCAATTTTTTTTCTACATCTAACGTGCACTACTACAACTTTAATGTGAAATTTTTGAAAATTCTAGGGGTCATTTGACCTTTTAAAGACATTTAAGTGTTTTTCTAGCCATTTAATGACCGTAATTCAAATTCGAACTACATCTACATGCAACGCATAACCAAAACGGTTTGAAAAATCATATTTGTGTACTTGTGTGCGGGTTAATTCCATGTGCAGTAAACTAGAAGGAATTTTCAAACATATTTGTATCACGACATGGACACATATGCATGAATACGTATGCATGGAGTGGCATGGCATTTCAATTCTAAAAAAAAATCAGAAACACATGAAACCTTGGTTGATGTAATTTCATGCCACCAAGAAGAAGTGGTAAAGAAATTGACATGTTTTACGAAAGTTTGGACACACACCCCTCACAAACCGGAGCAACTCGCTAGAAGGTTCGTGGTTCCGAGAGGGAACAATGCATGTTTGATGACGAACGGGAGATAGCTTCCTCTTATGGCCTTCAAAATTTTTCTACGTCTAACGTGCACTACTACAACTGTAATGTGAAATTTTGGAAAATTCTAGAGGTCATTTGACCTTTCAAAGACATTTAAGTGATTTTCTAACCATTTAATGACCGTAATTCAAATTTGAACTACATCTACATGCAACGCCTGACCAAAACGGTTTCAAGAATCATATCTGTGTACTTGTTTGCGAGTTAATTTCATGTGCAGTAAATTAGAAGGAATTTTCAAACATATTGGTCTCATGACATGGACACATGCATACGTATGCATGGACTGACATGGCATTTTAATTAAAAAAATAGAAAAAAATGACTAGAAACACATGAAACCTTGGTTGATGTAATGTCATGCCACCAAGATGATGTGGTAAAGAAATTGGCATGTTTGACGAATGTTTGGACACACGCCCCTCACAAACCGGAGCAACTCGCTAGAAGGTTCATGGTTCCGAGAGGGAACAATGAATGTTTGATGACGAACGGGAGATAGCCTCCTCTTACGGCTTCAATTTTTTCCTACGTTTAACGTGCAACTGTCATGTGAAAATTTGTTAAATTTCAGGGGTCATTTGACCTTCTAAAGACATTTAAGTGATTTTCTAACCATTTAATGACCGTAATTCAAATTTGAACTACATCTACATGCAACGCCTAACCAAAACGGTTTGAAAAATCATATTTTTGTGTACTTATGTGCGAGTTAATTCCATGTGCAGTAAATTCGAAGGAACTTTCAAACATATTGGTGTCAAGGCATGGGCACATGCATGGAGTGCATGCAATGCCATTTTAATTCCAAAAAAATTAAAAAATGATCAGAAAAACATGAAACCTTGCTTGATTTAATGTCATGCCACCAAGATGATGTGGTAAAAAAATTGGCCTGTTTGATGAAAGTTTGGACACACACCCCTCACAAACCGGAGCAACTCACTAGAAGGTTTGTGGTTCCTAGAGGGAACAATGCATGTTTGCTAACGGGAGGGAGATAGCTTCCTCTTACGGCCTTCAAATTTTTTTCCTATGTTTAACATGCACTAATACAACTATTATCTGAAATTTTGGAAATTTTCAGGGGTCATTTGACCTTTTAAAGACATTCAAGTAATTTTCTAACCATTTAATGAGCGTAATTCAAATTTGAACTACATCTACATTCAATGCCTAACCAAAACGGTTTGAAAAATCATATTTTTGTGTACTTGTGTGTGAGTTAAAAAATCATCAGACGATGTAAATATCTGGTGTTCAAAAAAGAAAATGTAAAGATCTGGCAAGACAACCGGCCTCCACACGATTGGCACTCTATCTCACGGCTCGAGGTTTGGCAGGTGATTGGCGGGGATCATTAATCAGACACGGTTCTGTATTGGAAACCGTCAGCTATTATGTTCACACACAGATTTGCTGCGGGAATTGTGTGTAATTCAAACTACAGTACTCGTAAATTCCGGCGACTGGCGTGTGTACTGTCCCCGTCGATCTAGATTCCGGCCACCAATAAATACTACCTTCCTCATGTCGTCCCGCCTGCATTCTCATCTATATCCTCCCCTCGCTCGCCCTCTCTCTCTCTCTCTCTCTCTCTCTCTCTCAAATCTCTGCCATGGCGCCGCCGGTCTGCCCACGCTGCAACGAGGAGTCGCCGCCCTCCAGGACGCTCACTTGATTAGCAGCGACGAGGACCCCTATGCGCCGCATGACGAGGTTGCGCCGGACCCCCCAACTTTGGATTCTTTTTGGGGCCAGTACAATCTTTGTCTATGGAAGTCGCTGCCGTCGGCTGAGAAAGCCAGGAAAGCGGCGTTCAAGAAGGAGATGGCAGAGGAGGAAGTCAGGTACCAGGCGGCCTGTGAAGCCCGTGATGCCGCCTGGAAAAAGGAGGCGGAGGAGCTTTGGGGGCGGGCGCGTCGTCGTGCCGAGGAGGTGTATGAAGACGGGTACTTCGCGAGGAAGGTCATAGGCGTTGGGCGCCTCATTGCTACGTGGAGGTGGGCTGATAAGCTCCAGCGTGCCACCCACGAGGAGCTCCGGTGGGCGCCCAACGAAATGGCAAGATCGGCCGCGTCCGTCCGCCAGCAAGAGGCAGATCAGTATGTCAAGCGCTGCGAGGCGGAGGAGTCAGAGTACTGCCTCCACACTGGGAAGACGCTGTGGATCAGCGAGCTGCTGGCGAGGGGCTACCGGAATACTGGCCCCAGGAGGGATTATTAGTTTTAGTATTCTTCGTTTTCAATTTTATGCATTGTACTTGAAGTGGTGATTTGTTTTCTTATACTAACGGAGCTCATGAGATTTTCTGTTGAGTTTTGTGTTGTGAAGTTTTCAAGTTTTGGGTAAAGATTTGATGGATTATGGAATAAGGAGTGGCAAGAGCCTAAGCTTGGGGATGCCCAAGGCACCCCAATGTAAAATTCAAGGACAACCAAAAGCCTAAGCTTGGGGATGCCCCGGAAGGCATCCCCTCTTTCGTCTTCGTCCATCGGTAACTTTACTTGAGGCTATATTTTTATTCACCACATGATATGTGTTCTGCTTGGAGCGTCTTGTATGATTTGAGTCTTTGATTTTTAGTTTACCACAATCATCCTTGTTGTACACACCCTTTGGAGAGACACACATGAATCGGAATTTATTAGAATACTCTATGTGCTTCACTTATATCTTTTGAGCTAGATAATTTTTCTCTAGTGCTTTGCTTATATCTTTTTAGAGCACGGTGATGGTTTTATTTTATAGAAATTATTGATCTCTCATGCTTCACTTATATTATTTTGAGAGTCTTATAGAACAGCATGGTAGTTTGATTTGGCTATAAAATTAGTCCTAATACGATGAACATCCAAGATAGGTATAATAAAAACTATCATATAAAGTGCATAGAATACTACGAGAACTTTGATACTTGATAATTGTTTTGAGATATGAAGATGGTGATATTAGAGTCATGATAGTTGAGTAGTTGTGAGTTTGAGAAATACGTGTTCTAAAGTTTGTGATTCCCATAGCATGCACGTATGGTGAACCGTTATGTGATGAAGTCAGAGCATGATTTATTTATTGATTGTCTTCCTTATGAGTGGTGGTCGGGGACGAGCGATGGTCTTTTCCTACCAATCTATCCCCCTAGGAGCATGCGCGTAGTACTTTTTTTTGATAACTAATAGATTTTTTCAATAAGTATGTGAGTTCTCTATGACTAATGTTGAGTCCATGGATTATACGCACTCTCACTCTTCCACCATTGCTAGCATCTCTAATACCGCGCACCTATCGCCGGTATCATACACCCACCATATACCTTCCTCAAAACAGCCACCATACCTACCTATTATGGCATTTCCATAGCCATTCCGTGATATATTGCCATGCAACTTACCACTGTTCCGTTTGTTATGACACGTTTCATCATTGTCATATTGCTTTGCATGATCATATAGTTGACATCGTATTTGTGGCAAAGCCACCTTTATAATTCTTTCATACATGTCACTCTTGATTCATTGCATATCCCGGTACACTGCTGGAGGCATTCACATAGAGTCATATTCTGTTCTAAGTATTGAGTTGTAATTTTTGAGTTGTAAATAAAAGTGTGATGATCATCATTATTAGAGCATTGTCCCAAGTGAGGAAAGGATGATGGAGATTACGATTCCCCCACAAGTCGGGATGAGACTCCGGACGAAAAGAAAAAAAAAGAAAAAAAAGAGGCCATAAGAAAAAGAGGAAACAGCCCAAATAAAAAAATGAGAGAAAAAGAGAGAAGGGATAATGTTACTATCCTTTTACCACACTTGTGCTTCAAAGTAGCACCATGATCTTCATGATAGAGAGTCTCCCGTGTTGTCACTTTCATATACTAGTGGGAATTTTACATTATAGAACTTGGCTTGTATATTCCAATGATGGGCTACCTCAAAATGCCCTAGGTATTCGTGAGCAAGCGAGTTGGATGCACACTCACTTAGTTTCTTTTGTTGAGCTTTCATACACTTTTAGCTCTAGTGCATCCGTTGCATGACAATCCCTACTCACTCACATTGATATCTATTGATGGACATCTCCATAGCCCGTTGATATGCCTAGTTGATGTGAGACTATCTTCTCCTTTTTTGTCTTCTCCACAACCACCCTTCTATTCCACATATAGTACTATGTCCATGGCTCACGCTCATGTATTGCGTGAAGATTGAAAAAGTTTGAGAACATCAAAAGTATGAAACAATTGCTTGGCTTATCATCGGGGCTGTGCATGATTTAAATATTTTGTGTGATGAAGATAGAGCATAGCCAGACTATATGATTTTGTAGGGATAACTTTCTTTGGCCATGTTATTTTGAGAAGACATGATTGCTTTGTTAATATGCTTGAAGTATTATTATTTTTATGTCAACATTAAACTTTTGTCTTGAATCTTTCGGATCTGAACATTCATGCCACAATAAAGAAAATTACATTGAGAATTATGCTAGGTAACATTCCACATCAAAAATTCTATTTTTATCATTTACCTACTCGAGGACGAGCAGAAATTAAGCTTGGGGACGCTTGATACGTCTCCAATGTATCTATAATTTATGATTGTTCCATGCTATTATATTATCTGTTTTGGATGTTTAATAGGCTTTATTATACACTTTTATATTATTTTTGGCACTAACCTACTAACCAAAGGCCCAGTGCAACTTGCTGTTTTTTTGCCTATTTTAGTGTTTCGCAGAAAAGGAATATCAGACGGAATCCAAACGGAATGAAACCTTTGGGAGAGTTATTTTTGGAACAAACGCAATCTAGGAGACTTGGAGTGGACATCAAGGAAGCAACGAGGCGGCCACGAGGCAGGGAGGCGCGCCCAGGCGGGTAGGCACATCCCCCACCCTCGTGGGCCCCTCGTGGCTCCACAAACCTCCTTCCTTTGCCTATATATACTCATATACCCTGAAAACATCCGAGAGCACCAAGAAACCCTATTTCCACCGCCGCAACCTTCTGTACCCGTGAGAGCCCATCTTGGGGCCTTTTCGGCGCTCCGCCGGAGGGGGAATCGATCATGGAGGGATTCTACATCAACACCATAGCCTCTCCAATGATGTGTGAGTAATTTAGCACAAACCTTCGGGTCCATAGTTATTAGCTAGATGGCTTCTTCTCTCTCTTTGGATCTCAATACAAAGTTCTCCTCGATTCTCTTGGAGATCTATTCGATGTAATTCTTTTTGTGGTGTGTTTGTCGAGATCCGGTGAATTGTGGGTTTGTGATCAAGATTATCTATGAACAATATTTGGTTCTTCTCTGAATTCTTATATGTATGATTTGTTATCTTTGCAAGTCTCTTTGAATTATCAGTTTGGTTTGGCCTACTAGATTGATCTTTCCTGCAATGGGAGATGTGCTTAGCTTTGGGTTCAATCTTGCGGTGTCCTTTCCCAGTAACAACAGGGGCATCAAGGCACGTATTGTATTGTTGCCATCGAGGATAAAAAGATGGGGTTTATATCATATTTCTTGAGTTTATCCCTCTACATCATGTCATCTTGCCTAATGCGTTACTTTGTTCTTATTAACTTAATACTCTAGATGCATGCTGGATAGCGGTCGATGTATGGAGTCATAGTAGTAGATGCAGAATCGTTTCGGTCTACTTGTCACGGACGTGATGCGTATATACATGATCATGAATAGATATTCTCATAACTATGCGCTTTTCTATCAATTGCTCGATAGTAATTTGTTCACCCACCGTAGAATTTGCTATCTTGAGAGAAGCCACTAGTGAAAACTATGGCCCCCGGGTCTATCTTCCATCATATTATTTTCCTATCAATTTACTATTTCTTCCGCCGTTTATTTTGCAATCTTTACTTTCCAATCTATATCATAAAAATACCAAAAATATTTATCTTATTATCTCTATCAGATCTCACTTTTGCAAATGGCCGTGAAGGGATTGACAACCCCTTTATCGCAGGTACAAGACGACTTGCGTGTAACCTCCTACTGGATTGATACCTTGGTTCTCAAAAACTGAGGGAAATACTTACGCTACTTTGCTGCATCACCCTTTCCTCTTCAAGGGAAAACCAACGCATGCTCAAGAGGTAGCAACCTTCTTTGATTAACATGTGTTAAAATAAATAAAAAACAAGGACCTCGATGTTAAATTAGCTGAGGGAATGGGGCATTTCGGTCATTTGACCTAAATGACCCATCCCATCAGCTAATTTAACATCGACACAACTTCCCATCCAGTCACCCATTCGATGGCTGCTCCAGCCTGAGCACACTTAACTTGATAGTTTTCTTACATGAGCTACTGGTGGAACAACTAGTCCTTGCTGATAGAATGCCTCTTCACATCCTTATGGTGTATCCGGATGACCGCCCGTCCCACAATGGCCAATAGATGTTGTGTAGATAGAGCATATCACATACGTCTTATTAGAAGCAATCGTTTGTGTTATTATCGGTCTTCGCACACATTTCTGATTACAGACCTTTTTGCCGTGTATCACACACATCATGTTATATTGAACCATTTTTGTTCTCTTGCCTAATCACAAACAGTTCATCCGAGTGAACCGTATGCCGTATATCGCACACACCTTCATCTGACTGCCTGTTTCTTTTGTGTGGCCTAATCACAAACAGTTCATCCGAGAGAACCGTATGCTGTGTATCGCACACGCCTTCATCTGGCTGCCCGTTTATTTTGTTCCTCCTCATCGCAAACAGTTAATTGAACTGAACCGTATGCCCTTCATCGCACACGCAACTAAAACCTCAACCGTGTTTGATGCATCCATCATCGCAAACCTTTTATACATTTCTGATGGTTTTCATACATCACCGTTTGCGATTATGGCATCGCACACAGTTTCTCGAAGGGTATCTGATCGTAGTGTCGCGTTAGCAACATCCTGCAGTAGTGCATATTAGAAGAAGTTGTGTCTTTTTAACAAGTTTCCAATGGTTTAATATTTGTGAAACTCCGAGGAACGGGTGCGGAATTACAAAAAAAATACGTGACAGAAGTTCAATGTGAAAACAACGAGCAGTTCAACTACTAAACGGAATACGTTTCAGATGAGAATAAAAGAACACAACACTAAAATCCTAAAGGGTTGTTGCAAGAAGTTCACATTCTTGTCCCTGCACGGTTCAAAATTTCTAGTGTGAAACATCCATCGTTCATTTTCAAAGGCAAAAACGATGTTGTTTTTGCCATTTTAAAAACTGCTCTCAAACGTTAACGAATTTGTAACAACTATCTATATGAATAAGTTGCTCCTATTCATAAGCTTTCAAACAGTATATTATATGTTACATTCCAATGTACGGTTTAAAAGCTTCATGTATACCAATTAAAACACGTTTTTATGGATCCAATTTTTTTTGAATCGCGGTGAGTATGACAAAAAGATCAACATGGGAAAGTTGCTTGTTTTCAACAGCTTTTCATTGGTATATCCTTTTCTTAATTCTAGTAAGTGGTTAGGGAGTTATGGGCAAAAAACTACACGTCAAAAACAGAGTGTAGTTCAAATAGAACTGCTTCAGAAGTTCAACCTCTTCACGCAGTGCATTTTCGGAGACTCTGTTTTCACAATGAAGGTAGAACGCATGATCTCGCCGTTTTCAAAATCACATAAAAATGGCGGGGAATTAGAGAAAAGTTTCTACATGAAAAAATTTCACATTTTATATAGCTATCTAGGGGTATATTATTTGCCCCATTCCGATAAACTTTGCACAAATTATGGCAAAATACAATTTTAGCCATTTTCAAAATTGACGTAAAACCATACAGAATTGGGAGAAACAATCTATACATAAAAGCTTCACATTTCTTCAAGCTTTTCAACGCCATGTCATTTGCTACATTCCAATAAACCGGTGAAATATTAACTCAAAAATACAAACTTGGAGGAACTCCGATCATTTTCTAACTTAGTCTTAAACCACTCAAAATTAGGAAAAGCTCTATATGAAAAAGAAGCGCATTTCACAAGCTTTCCAACAATATATTGTTTGCTTCAATTGGGTTAGCCATTTAGAAGTGGCCTCGAAAATACAAACTCGGCTGTTTGGTTTGCAAAATTCTATGATTTTTCAAATTACTCTTTAACCTTAGGAAATAGGGGAAAACTTTCTACATGTAGAATGAGCAGATTTGCAGCAGCTTTCCAATGCCATATTATTTGCCTCATTCCGATAAAGATTTAGAAATGGTCTCATAAATACGATTCAAATTTTTGTGTGAAATAAAATGGTTTTCGAAACGGCTCTTTAACTGTATTGATTTTGCCAAAAAATTAACTTAGAACATGATACTCATGTCCACAACTTTCCACTGATATATCGCAAGCCCCATTTGGGCAATGTTTGCGGAAGTTCAACCTAGAACTGGGTGAAGTTCAACTACTACTGCTGGGATGGGTCAAATAGTTATCAGAATATTTTTATCACCCCGTGATCAGAATAGTGTTTATGTATATGTATATGTGCACCCCATTAACGGTGCATACAAAATATAATAACACATTATAAAATATAGTAATTTTCGTAATAATCACTACTACAGGTTGCTGCTAACGCGACACTATGATCAGAGACCCTTTGACGAAACTGTGTGTGATGCATTAATCACAAACAGTGGTGTAAAAAATCATTTGCGATGGAGGATGCATCAAAGACGGTTCAGATTTTAGTTGCGTGTGCGATGCCGGGCATACGGGTTCAGTTCAATTAATTGTTTGCGATGTGGCAGAACAAAAGAAACAGGCAGCCAGATGAAGGCGTGTGCGATATACGGCTTACGATTCACTCTGATGAACTAGTTGTGATTAGGCAACACAAAATAAATGGTCAGCCATATCAAGGTGTGTGCGATATACGGCATGCAGTTTACTCGAATGAACTGTTTGCGTTGAGACAAGAGAACAGAAACGGTTCAATATAACAAGATGTGTGTGATACGCGGCAAACATGTATGTGATCATAAAAATGTGTGAAGACCGATAATAACACAGACGATTGCTTCTAATAAGACGTATGTGATATGCTCTCTCTACACAACATCTATTGGCCATTGGGCGATGGGCGGTCATCCGGGTATGCCATAAGGATGCGAAGAGGGCATCCTATATCAGCAAGGACTAGCTGTTCCACCAGTAGCTCATCTAAGAGAACTCTCAAGTTAACTATGCTCAGGCTGGAGTAGGAATGAGATGGGTGACCGGATGGGAAGTTGTCTTGATATTAATCCCACTGATGGGATGTGTGGTCCTTGTTTTGAATTTTTTTGTTTTTTTAACACATGTTAAAGAAGGTCTACCACATTACTTTTTGACAATCTACAATTGAGGGCATACGCTTCAGAAGGATTAACTGTTTGCGATTAGGAAATAGAACAGAAACGCCACATACGCGACTGAGAAAGCGTGCCCATGTTACGCCGTCCGGGAATAGTGCCGCACTTAGAAATTATAGAACCGTCAATAAATTTTGAGTATGCGCCCCGTCACATTCCAAATTGCAAACCTATTCACATCGATCAAAACCTAAATGGTTTCCCACTTAAGAGCTTATTAGTACTCAGTTATAAATACTACTACTCCAAGATGACTGCACATTCCTCCTCAACTCCTCATCCACAAAAACAAACGTCATTCATCATCGTTCCCTTGCGTGTGCCATGGCCAGCGTGATTTCTGGGTCGAGAGATTTCCACCAGGGAGAGGCGAGCATGGAAGTGGAAGCACGAGATATGTCCCGCCTTGCCGTGAAAGCAGCCGACATGTCCCAAAGCGCGAAAGTAGCAGCACAGAGGTCCCACCGTGCTGCCGGAGCAGCACGAAGGTCCCGCCGTGCTATTGATGTAGCATATTGGTCTGGCCGTGCCGCAGAAACAGAAGAGATGTCCTGCCGCGCCACGAATGCAGCAGAGATGTCCTCCCGCATCGCGGCGGCCTAGGAAAATGTCTCGCGGGCAGGCGAGGACTATTACAGGCGCATGCATGCCATCGTCCTTAGCCAGATGGATCAGATCTCCGGCTGGGCGAGGTTGCAGGACGACATGAAAGCCTCGTTTAAAGAGGCTACCGGCATCATCCGACAAATAAATGAGAGCAATGCGAAGCTCTGGGCCGAGCACGACCAGCTGAGGGCGAAGATCGTCGGAAGTGTAGAACATCAGGAGGAGACCACTACCTTGTTGAAGAGGACCGGCGTCATTATCGAGAAACTTATGGATGAGAATTTCATGCTGCGGATCGAGCACAGAAGGCTGGTGGAGGAATCCATGGATGCTCTCAAGCAGCATCTTGAGGACAAGAAAGAGCTCATCGCCGCTCGCCGCGGAGACTAGTTCCCGCAGCCTGCAACAACGTATCAAGAAAGTAGAGATCAGCGAGCCAGATCATTTTCTTCCTTCTTCTTTTGCCCTTGTGTATTTCGGGCGTTGCCGCATGTGGCATTTCTTAATTATGTTCCTAAATATGTAAGACAATTATTATCCACTGTCATCGTCCTTATATTCATCATGCTTGCTATAAGTTGCAGTCGATGCTATATAGGTCCGTCGGATCTTACATCAAGATCCGTGCTAAACTTTCTTTTTAGATTTTCATTTTTGTCTCTTAAATCTCAGTCCAGTGAGACATATAGCCACGCCGTAGAACAGGGGCTCGGGCGCCATTAATGGAGATGTTGGGAGGGAGGTACAACGGGTAGCGGTCAAAGGGCTCTGCTCCTGATGAGCATGCGCAGGGGTCTGATCACACGCCTCCCATACTCAAATTGCTACCCGCACGACACCTCCTAGCTAATAAAAAAGGGGACGCGTGGCGGCACGTAAATGGTAAGTAGAACGCCCAAGGTTTCAATAGTACTTGTGTTTCCGATTTATAACGTGACAACACTTGTTCCAAAATGACTTTGTTGATTGTTAATGTGCGCGCCTTCGCAAATTGGACAGAAAAATTACGACAACATGTTGGTTCCATGTCATGACACCATGCGAAGTTTCATGATTTTTAGGCGTGTTTTGGATTTACAGGAATTAAAAAACCAAGTTTCTCAATCTTTCCGGCCGAGCCACGGCACCCAGATGTTTGAATTTCATTCCCATCTCTTGCATGGGACCTAGAAATTCACCCAAGGACAAACATGTAATTTTTCAACCAACTTTGGTGCACTGGAGCATGTGCTTGTAGTTCAAATTTGAATTATGCACATTAAATGCCCAGAAACTCAATTAATGTATAAAAAAGGCCATACGAACCCCGAAAAATTCCTAAATTAAACACAACACTCCTGTTGTTCTATCTTGACACTAGAAATTTTTTGAAAGCAATAAGAGGCAACGGATATCGTTTCGTTCCCAAAGGTGGCACGTTCCCTACCGAAAGCATCACGCTTGTTGTGAGAAGCTCTGGTTTGTGAGAAGCTTATACCCAAACCTGCCCCAAATGGGACAACAAATTTACCACGGCATGTTGATGCCGCTCCACGATAGCATGCCAAGTTTCATGAATTTCAGACGAGCTTTGGATTTACTAGAATTTAAAAATCAGGTATCTCAATGTTTTGCCGGCAATCAATAGTGGCCTGGTGTTTGAATTTCAGTCCCATCTCTTGCATGGGACCTAGAAATTTACCCAAGGGCACACATGTGATTTTTCAACCAACTTTGGTGCACTGGAGCATGTGCTTGTAGTTCAAATTTCAATTATGCACATTAAATGCCAAGAAACCCAATTAATGTATAAAAAAGGCCAAACGAACCCCGAAAAATTCCTAAATTAAACACAACACTCACTACAAAAAAAGACACATCCGTGACATTTTGGGCCAAACAATTTTTTTTGTCATACTTATGACACTACTATGACGATTATTGTGACAAAACCCGGTATTATCATAGATGTGGTGGGGTCATAGTTCTATGACAAAAAATCATGACAAAAAATGGGCTTTTCGTCCTGGGCGGGCCGGAGACGCAGCTGGATGACATTCTTTGGGCTGTCTATGACGGAAAAAACCATGGTAGAAGCGAGGGCGCGGAAAATATCGGGGAGTTCCTGGTTATGGTGGGTGGTCGGGGGCCAAGCGATGCACGTTTCTCTCGTACGTACGCACGTTTGTGCGAGGCGTTGGGCTCTAACTGAACCCGAGCGAGGCGTTGGGCTCTAACTGAACCCGGACGATTGCACTGCAGGCTATGCGTTAATGAACCCGAGCGATCGATCGATCCCTTGTTGTT
Organism: Triticum dicoccoides; assembly: GCF_002162155.2. Classification (NCBI taxonomy): domain Eukaryota; kingdom Viridiplantae; phylum Streptophyta; class Magnoliopsida; order Poales; family Poaceae; genus Triticum; species Triticum dicoccoides. The sequence continues at coordinate 69,526,931 of NC_041391.1, read as the reverse complement.
AACTGAACCCGAGTGATTCCTTCGCTACTGCTGCTAACTGAAGCCGATCGAACACTGCTACCTCCTTCCCTTGATGAAGAGTGAGCATTGTTGAGGGCGTTTGGATGAACAGTTCCCGGTTGGGGGTGGATGAACAGGCCCCCGTGGTAGTAGAGGCCGTTGCCGCTGGACGAACAGGACCACGATCGACCGAGCCGGTGGATGAACAGACCCCGTGGAGGGCTGGATGAATAGGACCCCATGGAGGGCTAGATGAATAGTAGCTGTTGGAGGGCTGGTTGAACAGTAGCCGGTGGAGGGCTGAATGAACAGTAGCCCGTTGAGGGGTGGTTGAACAGGACCCCATGGAGAGGGCTGGTTGAACAGTAGCCGGTGGAGGAGCACGCGGTGGAGGCTAGATGAACAGGAGCCCGTGGACGAACAGTCGCAGGTGGATGAACAGTAGCCCGTGGAGGCTGGAGGAGGTCGACGATGGAGATGAACAGTATCCCGTGGAGTCCTGTTTTGCGGTACGCCACACCCCTCTCGATGAACAGGACCCCCGTATCGATCGTAGCGCTCCAACACAAGTCAGTTTCCTCCATTTTGCGGTACGCCACACCCTTCCCAATCAACAGGACCCCATTTCGACCGTAGGAGGTCTATTTCCTCCATTTTGCGGTACGCTAGACCCCTCCCGATGAACAGGATCCCGTTTCGACCATGGCCGGTTGAACACAAGGCCGTTTCCTCCGTTCTGCGGTACGCTAGGCCTCGTTTCCATCGGCTGTTTCGTCCAAGCCGGTTGGCTCCTGATGAACAGGACGACACATTCCGTTCCGACCCAGCCGGTTGTCTCCCCATGATCACGATGACGGCGTAGCTTCTTCGTTCCGACCCAACCATGTACACGAGCCCTGGCCGTACATATGCGTGAGTAGACGTTCGAGACCCCACCCGTATGTACGTATGTGGTTGTATTTACTTTCTTCCACCCTGGCCGTTGTACGTAGGTGTACATGCTATGTGTGCGCCTCTACTACGACACATGCCCTTCCTTACACGGCCACGATTCATCGCTGCAGCCTGCAGATAGACCGATCGACCAGTATGTACGTACACGTTCGCCACCAGAATGACAATGCTACGTACGCTTCGACCAGGTGGGTCCCGACTGTCAGGCACTTCCTTCCGTGCGAAGATGTAGATGGTGGGTCCCAACAGTCAGGGAGGCAAATCATTTTTTCCCTGTAATATGGACATACTTCCGCGCGTGCAAAGATGTAGCTGGTGGGTCCCAGCAGTCAGGGGGGAAACATTTTTTTCATGAAATATGGTGGCCCATCTGGTGGGTCCCTGCTGTCAGGTGGAGGAATCTTTATTTTGCGTGTAATAAGGATGCATTTCCTTGCTGCGGCTGTGGACCCAACTGTGAGCCTCTCCACGTACAGTACTCTTCCGATGGAAGCCGTTCGTTGACCACATTGACCACCCCGCGCCGAGAGCACCAGGGCGGTGGACGACGGCGAGGCCTAGGAAGGGGGCGACGCGGAGCCGAGGAAGACGCGATAGTAGATGCCCACGTAGAGGGGAGTACGTGGGTTGACTGTTTCAGCTGCAGTGTGAGGCTACCGTTGCCGGTGAATAACATGAGGTGTGGATGAGTATAGAGGGACGACGTGGCCAGCGGTGGCAGCACAGCCGGCCACGGGAGGTAGGAGCAGGCGGCACGGCCGACGCTTGTTTGGGCGGCTGGAGCTAGAAGACCAGAGGTTGAAGAAGCACTACGGCCGTTGGATGGACATCGTATGGTCACTGGAGCTAGAATCGTTCATATTGACTAAGTTGACAAAGCCCTCTGTCCCCATCAACTTAGTAAGCCCACAAGTCAGCCTCCCATTATGCTGGGTCCTAGCTAGTAGGGGGAGTATTCATTTTTTTGTGCGTAATAAGGAAGCACTTCCTTGCGTGTGAAGATATAGATGGTGGGTCCGAGCTGTCATCGGCTGGAACGGTTTTTTCATGAAATATAGAGGCCCTTTCGGTTGGTCCCAGATGTCAGGTGAAGGAATCATTACTTTGCGTGTAAGAAGGAGGCATTTCCTTATGTGCGGCCATGGACCCAGCTGTCAGCCTCTCCACGTACAGTAAACTTCCGATGGATGTCGTTCGTTGACCATGACGCGCCGAGAGCACCAGGGAGGTGGACGACGGCGAGGCCTATGAAGGGAACGACACGGAGCCAGGGAAGACACGGCAGTGGCTGCCCACGCGGTGGGGAGTATGACGGTTGTCTGGGTTTGGCTGTCGTCACCGGAAAATAACATGAGGTGTTGGTGAGTAGAGGGATAGCCAGACCAGGGATGCAAGTATGGTGGGGCCGTGAGGCCTGCCCGGCAGCAGAGCCGGCCATAGGAGGCGGATGTCAGTGTCAAAACCGGTGAATATCGGGTAGGAGGTCCTGAACTGTGCGTCTAAGGCTAATGGTAACAGGAGGCAGGGGACACAATGTTTACCCAGGTTCGGGCCCTCTCGATGGAGGTAATACCCTACTTCCTGCTTGATTGATCTTGATGATATGAGTATTATAAGAGTTGATCTACCACAAGATCGTAGAGGCTAAACCCTAGAAGCTAGCCTATGATTATGATTGTGTATATGATCTATCGACTAGCCTGGCCCTGGTTTATATAATGCACCCGAGGCCTAGGATAACAAGAGTCCTAGCCGAATACGCCGGTGGGGGAGGAGTCCTTGTCTTGATCACCAAGTCTTGTGGAATCTTCCTTGTATGCGGCAGCTGTCCGAACTGGCCCATGAGTATACGGCCATGGGGGTCCTCGGCCCAATCTAACAGATCGGGAGATGACGTGGTGAGTACCCTCTAGTCCAGGACACTGTCAGTAGCCCCCTGAACCGGTCTTCAAGTTAGGGACGCTCCTCGATTCATCCTAACTGTTCTTCATCTTCGGTCGTCGGTCTTGAAAACTGGTTCAACAAATCTTCTCATCTTTGATCTTGAGGATTGCCGAAGTGCATCCGAAGAGTTTACATGTTGGGAATCCGAGGAGCCCCTTTAAGTTTCCGGCCTTTATCAATGCCCTGTTATTTTTATGCCACACCTTGGGTTTGAAGTTGTTCCCGGGAGGCAGTGTCCTCTTGCGTCCGAGCTCCAACGCCTGACTGCATTCGAGGTATCTTTTGCAGCCGAGCCCCAACGCCGGACTGCTTCTGAGCTCCAACGCCGAAATGTATCTGAGCTCCAATGCCAGACTGTGTCCAAGCTCCAACGCCGGACTGTATCCGAGCTCCAACGCTGGACTATATCCAAGATGTCATAGATCATCTTGGTTCAAAAAAGTTGAAGGAGTTTAGCCGAGCTTAATGCCGGAAATGCCCTCTATGGAGCTAGCCGCTGGCGCCCGAGCTTTATGTCGGACTGCTTCCAAGGTGGTGCACCACCCCGACCATGGGCTGATTTTTGTGAATATTTTTAACGGGTGCAGTTTATTCTCTGCTGAGGTATATAGCCAATATATGTATATCCAGTAGCCCTCAAGGTGTGTGTCAGTCTAAAACCCGAGATGCACCTGAAGGAAAACATGAAACCGCTGTTCCTAGTAGCACCTAAGACTCAGGATGATGCGCGAAATCGGCCTGAGGATCGACTCCTAGCTCGGCAGCATACGTAGGAATAGAATCGCAGTGTAATATATTAGGGATAATAGTGATCAGCAAACGGGCCCTTGAGAGAGGGTCTTGAGAAGTTGCCACAATATATTAGCTTGATGCCAGATAGGTCCAAATGATACCTATTGTTTGTCCAAAGTTTGCCCATAGTTCGGTCATGCCGAACACTAAGTACTTTGAACTTTCTGCATTGAATAGGCAATGCAGTAACCCCCGAGCCATTGGTCGTATGGACACACCAGATCAGGGGATCGATGTGACCCTTTAATATTTATAAATAATGAGCGCAAAGCCCAGTAGCCCCCGAGCCTTAATGTGGGCATGGGTGGCCGTATTAAGGATTGATATCCAGAGTAAAATCACAAAGTATGTGTAATGATTCTATGTATCCAAGTACTCTACATCATTAATGCTCGGATCCACATTGTACAAAACCTTGTGGATCGACCATCGGCTTCAACCTCCTCGAGCCGAGGAGTGTTTGTCCTACTTTATAAAGCCTTTATGGGGGCAAAGATTTATGGCAAACAAGGCAATCCGGCCATACGGTTTTATAAACAAAGGTACAGAGAGAGATATGTTATATTACTATTAACTTAAGAAACATCTTCCAAAGAAAATAGTCCCGCTATCGGTTCCTTTCTTTGGGTCGTCATGCTTATCATGATCATGAAACCTCACCTCCGATCAATGTGGGAGGAAAATATTGAGGATTTAGTTCGGGAAAGTTCCTGATCTACGGTATTAATAAACCAAAAATTTCACTTTCGTCGTTGCCGACCAATGTGATCCTTTAAGATTGCTAGCTTTCGGCTTCACCCAGTCTGAGGTACTAACTCGGATCACCCGGTAGTAACAATCACAGAGGTGCTCCCTTTACCGCCTAGCCGAACAATCGGGAATGTAGGGGTAAGCACAGGAGCCAGGCTACCAAGCTTGGCCAAAATCTTAAGTCAAATTGATGCATATTTATGGCTTTATAACGATGATTAAGGAAGGTGGCCCTTGTATATTAAATACAAATGCCGATGATATGTTTATTTTGACTCCGTTGCGACCATTTTATCAGTTGAAAGTGGCCCATCATCGGCTTCTACCCCTTTGTAGATACTATGCAGGGTGTTTCCGTAATAACAAGACAACCCTTAGCCGATGTCTTGGTGCCCGAAGGTGGTTGTGTTAGCGGAAACGAGGCAATCAGATATGCGGGCTTTATAACTTTCACTTAGTCATAGGAGCTTTAATTTGGGGAAGCTAGCTACAAGCCCCCAGTTAGTGTTCGGCGACAGCCGAGGTCAAGCCGTAAACACTTCGGCCAATGTTATGAACGGCCCGTTTAACATAGTCATCGGATCGCTGACCAGTTTACGCCTATTGTGATAGTCAGTTTTCGGCTTTCTCCACTGAGGTGCTTAACCATGCGATCTGGAAGCACAATCGCAGTGGTTCTCCCTTTGCACACCTAGCCGAACAAAGTGGAACGTAGGAGACAAGCACAGGAGCCGGGTAACCCAACTATTGACCGAAGACACAATTTGAAACCGATGCATATATAGCATTATCCGAGAATGTTTTTGCCGAATCTCTAAAGGTGTTCGGCGTTGCACTGCGAGACTTATGCTGGAAACACACAAATAGTTTAGTAGTGCTATAAGCTTGGAAAACCAAAAAAATGTCAGTAAAAACTCGACGTCCGAACAAGATTAAGTGTTCGGTGCCAATCCAAAAATCGGAAAAAAAAATTGTGCTTCTCTCGTGCTTTAACATGACACATCCGATCTCAAGACTTCACGCGGGTCAGCCTACGGCTCCAAGCTCCTTATCTCAAAGGCGGAGTATTTGTCTGAGGTTAGTTTAGCGAACTAAACTTGAGCGGCTTTTAGAGAGAAGACAGGCTATCCGGCTATTGACCATACACTCGAGTCAAAAAAGGAGCGGTAGGAAAAGACTTTGCAACGACCAAGAAGAAAACACATTTACTATAAAACAGCTCATATAAATTTTAAGAGCCCCCAAGTGACTTGGGTAAAAGAATTTTATGTATAGTGATTGTATGTACTGAAGTACTTACATCATATTTGTATTCACCTGAACTTTATACGCGTCTTAACCGATCGTCGGCTTCTCCCTCTTCGGTCAAGGACCGAAAAGTGTTATGTACTCCACCTGTCCAGAATATCAACGATGTTTCTGATAACCAGGCAATCAGGCCATAAGGCTATAACAGACAAAGCGCGCTCAGGGAAATTATGATATATTACTGACGAAGTGTAAGAAGCATCTTCGAAGAAAATAGTACCCCCAGCTTGCAAATCGCTTAAGTCAACATGGTGCATATTGTGGCGTAATACACGAACAAGGAACGAAGTCGTACAAGTATGATCATATGCAAGAGGAAAGGCTTCATAAAGGAAGCCCCCGAGTAAACAATGTTTTGGCAAGGAATTTTATCACAAACAACTTTTTGCCAAAAAGTATAATTCTTGGTCGAACCGAATAAAATTTAAAACTGAAAGTTTTTGAGCATGAAAGCGGCTTAGCTGGTTAATGTGCTCGGTGTTGATGACGTGATTCGGGCTTGTGGCGGGACGAAGACGCCCATTGATATGTGACAGATCCGATAAGGTTCACAGTCTTCGTCCTGGCCGAGGTCCCAGCCCCCTGGCCCGAGGTGTCCGAGCAAGGAGTTCGACACTCCGGAATAGTGACCACGTAGTCAAAATCGACTACCTGGTGCCTAAGCCAATGTCGATGCAGGGCGTCGGCGTGACGCAGTGAAGGCGTGACAAAGCCTGAATTTGTTGGGCGATCCGGGTTCCAGATGTGGTGTTCGTCAAACTGGTTTATCTATTGTATCAATCTGAAATAAGGTTACTCCCGAAATTGGGACTTGAGCCGCACACCCATTGCCTAGTGAGTGATGGAGCAGCGGCATGGTAATGCTGGCAAAGGTTGTCTTGCCGAGGCAAAGCCCCCGGTCCAGCTAACGTGACGAAGTTGGTCGGTTGACGACGTCAAAGTCTCCGGAGTAGGTTGATGAAGGGATGACGAAGCCCCCGGTCCAGACAAGGAGACGGAGAAGCTCGGTGAGGAGATGTTGCAGCTGCCATGTCAGCCGAGGTGTTGAAGTAGTTCGGCATGATGGACATCGGCTCGATGAAGCAACGGTTCGGTCATGCCGATGCTGGCTTGATGAAGTGACCGTGCGGCGATGCCGGTGTGCCCGCTCCGTGTAATCCATGGGGCGGCGATGTTTGTGACGATTTATCCTTCGTGATGCTGAACTCTTGTTTGGCTTGCCGAGATGATGATCCAAAGAAGTTGAGCTCGGCCCAACAAAGTGACAACGTGTCTAGCGCAGGTCGGCAGCCGTAGAGCAACGTTGTCGGGCTGGTACACCAGCGCGATGGTGAATATCATATTGGAAAAGACTTCAAAATTAGTGGGATGTGTTTGGGAACAAAACAAAATACCCCATACAAAACTTCCTTCAAAAAGGATGTCCAAAATCCCGTTCATAAAAAAGATGAATTCGGGTCGGATTCGTTCTCGCGCAGAAAACAGATCCGGAAAGTGATGCACTAATCGGAAGGTTCCCATAGTTTGGACGGACGGATCGAGCTGAAATTTTGAGGGGTGGTAGATATGGGAATTCCGCAGCAGATGAACAGTTGGGTCTTCCAAAGGACCTCCAAGCCGGGATCTGGAGACCACGCCCTAAACTCGTCCAGATTCCCGTCCAGATTTAACAGGGCTACGGTATATCGTAGATTGCCAGAGATTCCTCCATCGGAACTCGATGAAGTTTTCCAGGGTTGTTGTAGACTCAATTCCGCACAATTCCATCGAAGCAATCGTTAAAATGACACTTGAGGAGGTGGTGGTGGTGGATACAAGTTCGCTGTCCAAAAAATAGCACGGTCGCCCGAGGGCAATGTTAACGTTGAGCCCCCGGGCTCAAGGGATGATTCCTCCATGATCTTGATAGAGATCGGAGTTGATGTTGATGAAGGCCCTCATCCAAACATGACGATCAGAGGTAGGGCGCAGTCCTCGGTCCAGTCAAGGTGACCAGTCGAGACGGTGACGAAGAAGCCAACGTTGCAGTTGATCTACAGTCGAGCCATTGATCCTTTTGCCAATCACACAGCGGAACTCTCAATGAAAGCACCAATGTTGGTGTCAAAATCGGCGGATCTCGGGTAGGGGGTCCCGAACTGTGCGTCTAAGGCTAATGGTAATAGGAGGTGGGGGACACAATGTTTACCCAGGTTCGGGCCCTCTCGATGGAGGTAATACCCTACTTCCTGCTTGATTGATCTTGATGATATGAGTATTACAAGAGTTGATCTACCACGAGATCGTAGAGGCTAAACCCTAGAAGCTAGCCTACGATTATGATTGTGTATATGATCTATCGACTAGCCTAGCCCTGGTTTATATAATGTACCAGAGGCCTAGGATAACAAGAGTCCTAGCCGAATACGCCGGTGGGGGAGGAGTCCTTGTCTTGATCACCAAGTCTTGTGGAATCTTTCTTGTATGCGGCAGCTGTCCAGACTGGCCCATGGGTCTACGGCCATGGGGGTCCTCGGCCCAATCTAACAGATCGGGAGATGACGTGGTGAGTACCCCCTAGTTCAGGACACCGTCAGCGGGAGCAGGCGGTTCCGCCGGCGTTAGTTTGGGCGGCTGGAGCAGGAAGATCAGAGACTGAAGAAGCATGATTGCCGTTAGATTGACATCTAATGGTCCGATGCTGGTAGAGTCGATTGTTGACTAAGTTTCTTTTTTTGAGAAACCTTGTGTATGCATGAACTTAGTAGGCCCACAAGTCAGCCTCCAAATCTGTGGCAGACAACATAGAGCCCATTTGCTATTTTTTAATAATTTGCAGCCCATTTTCTCATTCTTAAGTAATTTATTACAACCCATTTTCTGCCCAGGACCATGGTCAAAAAGTTCAACCTTATTTTGCATATTTTGGTGGAGTCTGAACTGTTGTAATCCCAAAATGATAAACAGTTTTTTAAGAACTTATTGATTTGCCAAAAAAATCACTTTGTTTTTGTAAGCAAACAAGATGTGGGACAATTGAGTTGGTTTAAGGGAAAACCAGTGGTAAAAAAATCAGCGTTGGGAGGGAAAAGAACAACAAAAATAAGGATGTAAATATGAAAAGGGAACTTTATGTATTTTCAATATAATGATATGCGTATATGAACTAGTAAAACTATAGGTAGAGATTAGAAAACGGAAGTAGGACATGGCATTTCAAGAGGAAAATAGAATTGGGTTGTGTGTTTGATTCAGTAAAAAAACTGCCTACGGATGTTATAATAAAAAATATAACTAACGCTGGCGGGCCAGAGGCCAGTAGATACCTGCTGGATCTTTGTGCCCTGTTGTCTTCATGGGCTAGGCCTGTTAAAAACAAAACCAAGCCTGGGAGTCTACAGCCCAGTTGAAACTTGCTCGACCTGAAAAACAATATACCTGCTTAATAAATGAGAGAATTCTGCAAGTACGGACTGATAACTGGGATGGAACAGGTATATTGTTTTTTCATCATGATAATAAGTGCATGCACTTGTTTCAAAATTTGGAGAACTGGGAATTCGAACGGCAGGTGCTTATGCTACCCATCAAATAAAAATCAGGTGCCTGAAAATTTGTTTCAAAACAAATGATTCAGCTTTATATCCACGTCGACCCTCAGCATGATGGTTGGAAGCAAATGCCAAGTTTATACCGAAAGATCGTTAACAGCAATACCAACTTGCGGACGACAAGGTAGTACAAGTACCAATACCAAACTAACTTATAATCTTTTTAGTCCTAGCCCTAGTGTTCGTTTGGTAGAAAATCTTGCAGAAGACCAGCTCCCGCTCCTTCTCTTGCTCCAGGTCCCCGAGGTGGTACTGGTGCATCACCCAGTTGGTCCTCTGCTGGTCGAAGTTCTTGTTTTGCGGGAACGGTCAAAGTTCTTATTGGTGTGCAACACTAGAACCTTTTTGCTGCCCATTTGCCGGCCATTGACCATCATCAGCAAGGTATTGCTGGTCTTTTCCCACATCGCGTGCATGCCACACTCCGACTGTATCTTGCGACGCGTCCACGTGCCCCTTTTGAACACCCTAGAATTGCGCTGGAAGAAATGCTTGCTTAGGCCACTTAGTGTGATACCTGCAGTATTGTCGAATACAGGTTTTAGTGTACGTAGTTGACATTTTCATAACATCTTTGGCATGTTACATTCACTTGTTTCACTTTTTATTAACTGTCAAATTGTAATTGCTTCACTAGATCTGCGTCTAAAAAGAAAAATAGAGCTATAAACAAAGGAATATGTTTGTGCAAGTAGACGGCCGGTCGGTGTCTTACCAGGAAGTTACTCAGGATGGGTGTAGCATATGCCGTGCTCGCTGTCGATGGTTGGTATGAACAAATCGATGAGAGGGTGAGATCTCGCGCTGTCAGCACTCACTTTGGCCTCAAGGTGCTCGATCAGCTCCTGATCCGTGGGATCGAACTTCACGCCAGCCGGCAGCATCGACCAATTATTCTTTGAGTTGCATCGGTTAATTCTAGTTATATGGTACTCAATGTATGATCAATCGACTGTTTTAAGTGAATGATGAAAGATTTCGACAGATAAGTTGTAGTACTCCAAATCTGAAGTCCACAATACCCGAACACGCCACCAGGATTCTTGTGTCACCTCATGCGCAACGTGTTGTCACATCAATTCAATGTGAGGACATGATGAATAATTTGACCGACCTATACTAGTACTGCTATTGTACTACTTTCTAGTCGTATTTAGTGTCACATTTTAACCATAGGTTTAACTAACAAAATGTCAATGCATGTCACCGAAAATTATTTCATTGGAAACTATGTTCAAATACGAATAAAACGATATAATTTTTTGTGACATGCATTAAGATTTTGTTAGTGAAATTTATGGTCAAAATTTGACACAAATTACGAAGGGGACCAGTAAACTAGGAGGGAGGTAGTAGTACGAGTAGCGCAATATACGGTATAGAGGACTAGTATAAATTTAGAAATGGGGTAAGAAGTTACAAGGCTGTGCGACAGACTTTGTAGGCTTTCCCATTGGACAACACTTTCATCTCCATCATCATTTTCAGTACATCCTACGCGGGTGAGTTAGGATGCACTTGATCCTAAAAAGGTATCTATCCTTCAAACCAGAGGAGTGCTTCAAACTAACAACAGTACATAATATCCAACAAAAGAAGGTCATGCTACAGCAGCAGGATACATGGCTCAGTCTAGATATCAGTACGAATCAAGTTGTGCATATTTGCTGTTGGAGGATGCGCTACAGCTATTCCTTAGCAGTAGCGCGTGCTATGCGTGCTGCTGCTAAGACATATATCAGCAGCGTTTGTTCACTCCAGCACTACTGCTAATATAGCTAGTTGTAGAGTGTTTACTCTCCATCGCTAGTAGTATACTTTTTCTCATTTTTTTAATTTTTAGTGTATTTATACGCCGTTATACAAATTTTGGTACAATACCAGTAATGAGGTTGTTATATTAATATGTCCATAACAGTGTGTCAAATGAAGGTCGATTAGGTTTAAGTGGAGGGAACATGTGGTGCATGTCAAAAGTATAGTACTAATCCAAACTTGATCTAGTTTGGACTAGTAGTACTTTTGATGTGCACCACATGTTGCCTCCACTTGAATCTAATCCGCCAACACAAGATATTTAATCATCATCATAGTCATTACCACCAATAGTAGCTATTTAATCATCATAGTCATAGTGTAGCACACATCATCATCTTCAAACTCATTCTAGCTAGCTAATCACCACCAACACTAGCTGCGGTAGCTATCTAATTACCACCAACACTAGCTAATAATAATCATCATAGTCATTACCACCAACACTAGCTATTTAATCATCATAACTCATTCTAGCTAGCTAATCACTCCTGCTGCTCTCTCTCAGCTAAAATAACATAAAACATGTGTAGCACTCCTTCTTCATCAAGTTGGAGCATGCAGATGAACCTGTCTCCTAATCGTGGGCTGCGCTTCTGATTGCTACCCCCTAGTACTTCTCTGTGATCGTTCACAATTTTGCTCCAGTCTTTCACTATTAAGCATTCCTTGCTATTAGAAATCCTGAATGCACTAAAGTGCATTGTAGGAAATCTTGGTCGTAAGCTAACAGTTCTCATGTGAACTTTAGTCTCGATCCAATGAGGCACAACATTCATCGAGAGTCCCTGTTGAAGAACATCGTATAGTAACATACTTAGCAATGAAGTTTAGCTTAAAAAAACAATGTATGCAAAAGATGCACTAAGGACAAATAGTAAAAATCTTACCATCTTTCCTAAATAGATGTTACCATAGTTCAGTACAAACACTATTGGTCGCATGTTTTGAGTACTAAGATTTTTAAGTGCAGGAAAATAATTTGTCTTGACAGTATGAAGATCCTCAAGCCATGAAACATAATGACCTATCTCCTTGCAGTTTAGTTCAGCCCGGGACAATGGACGGTCATGTCTACCAAGAGCCGGACATGTTTGCTTGAATGGAAATAAGTTGTCAATAGAAATTAGTTGTCAACTATTTTTGAATAAACAATATCGAAGACATAAATATGGTTGAGAAACTCACATAATGGTATAACCGGAGGCGTCTGCACATCAACCCAGATGTTGATATTACCTTCAATATCATCCTCGGGACGAATATCAAAGGTGATAACCATATCAAGCTCAAATGCATAAGCCTTGCATAGTGCTTTCCAAGTTTTGCATTCAAAATAGGTGTAGGTGTCTGCGTTGTATAATTTTGCGTGGAAAGTATAACCATGCTCGGTCTTCATGTTAACTCTCTTTACCTCCATAGTAGTTTTCATAGGACTGAAACCTATCTTATCCAAGACAAAAACTCTTACATAGTAGGGGATACGCTAGTAGAATAGTAAAAAAATTAAATTATAATTTGAAGCAAATGAAGCAGATGTCATGCTTAATTACGAAAAAAGACTTGTCGTTGTGACTTACTATATCCACTTCGAAGTTCTCGTCCAGCTTGATGCTGAAGCACCTATCATCATCTAGGAAGATTCTGTCGCATAGGCCGTGCTCGTCTTTGCAGTATTCACAAATACCGAAATCCTTTTCGTTGTCAGACATTTCCTATGTTCATAGTTGAAACATTAATTGAAAATCGATCGAAGGCAACTACCAGGATACTCAACACACAAATCCGGGGCACTCGATATTTCCTACATATTCTGGCACAAGTCATGCCAAAATTCATGGAAAAATCTGGCATGACTTTTGCTAAAATAGGACATATCGAGCGCCTGAAATTTGCCATAACGGAAATGAATCAACACTCCGGCAAAACATAGGCCACTCAGAGGTGTAACCTGCAAACATGACCGGCCACTTGGGCAAGCACATATCCTATTTGAGCAACACAAGATATACATTTCAAAATATCTTATAGGACTCATATTGACATGAGCATTCAATAAGAAAAACCAAATCGTAAAATAAATAAGTATTCAAATTAGCATGCATTCAATAAGAAAAAGTAAATCATCTCATGCATCCGTACATCGTCGAATATTATCACTAATACATCACGAATAGTATCATAGATATAACATCACTAATACAACTAAAACCCTAGCGCACGACGGGTATCGGTGTGGGCGGTGGACACCCACAGAGAAGGAACCATCACAGGATCATAGCTCCAGTGAGATCCCCTGAGAACCTGCGAGGTATTGGAGAACCTGTGCTCCAACTCAAACAAGTAGCGACGGACGTGCGCGTCCTCCTCACTGACACGGTGACGCACCACCTCCATGGGGTCCTCGAACCTCTGGACCGTGGCCCACGCGACCGCCACCAAAGAAGGTTCGGGTCAATGACGGGCTGCCTCCTCACCAACCTGCGCCCCCGGTAGGTAGCGCCTCCCAGTACCACCCCGGCGGAGCCCAGTCCCGGACATGGCCCATCTGGTGATGCAGGTGTCCTCCTCCGACTCGACGACGAGGATGCGGGATAGGCATCGTCAACGTCGATGCGGCAATAATTGCTTTAACTAAAAAAGTAAACTAGTTCTATAAATTTTCGTACTAAAAATAAAATAGTTGTATTAACTCAACTTGTTCAATTAAGCACTTACTATAAATAAAAATAAACTAGTTTTTACTAAAAATAAACTAGTTCAACTAGTTATATTAATTTTCTTACTAGTTCTATTAAACACTTACTAAAAAACAGTAAAAAAACTAGTTAGATGAAGTCTGAAATTTAACCCTAACTAATTTGATGAACTCTAAAATTTAATGAACTCTAACTAATTTGATGAACTCTAAAATTTAACCCTAACTAATTTGATGAACTCCAAAATTTAACCCTAACTAATTTGATGAACTCTAAAACTAATTCTATTTAACAACTACTACCATAATTAGCATCTAATTTGATGAACTCTAACTAATTAGATGAACTCTGAAATTTAACCCTAAGAACCCTAGCTAGGCAGAGGTAGGGGAGGAGGAGGAGGGCGTGCTCACCTCGGGCGCCGGTGGAGTTAGGGAGAGGGGCACACGGCATCGAGGTCGGGGATGGGGTCGGGGTCGGGGCGGCGGGCGCACAGCGGAGGGCGGCGATGTACAGGGGCGTCGAGGTCGGTGTCGGTTGCGACGTCGAGGTCGGGGTCGGGGGCGTCGTCGAGGTTGGGGTCGGGGGCGGCGTCGACGGCATGCGGAAAGCGACGGGAGAGCGCGCGGCGGTCGGGCGATGACGGCGGTGGCAGCAGACACACGCGTGTTGGATTTGGGGGAAGTGGGTGTTCGGGGAGAAGAAAACGGTTGGTTAAGTGGGAAGTAGCAGCAGCGCGTTCCACAGAAAGCGCTACTGCTACATTAGCTATAGCGCCTGTCCATAAAGCCCGCTGCTGTTACGCATTTCTCCTTTATTTTTCTTTTTCATTTATTTTCATTCACATTTTCTTTTTTTCCTTCCCCTTTTTCTATTTCTTTCATTTTTATTTACTTTTCTATATGTTTTTCATTTTATTTTCGTTTCCTTGGCAGTAGCGCTTCCTGCGCGAAACACGCTGCTACAACAATCTTAGCAGCAGCGCGCTTTCCTTAGGCACGCTACTACTATAGGTACCCTGGCGAGAATAGTAAGGAGAATTGTAGTAGTAGCGCCTCTACAGTTAGACGCGCTACTGCTATGATCTTAGCTGCAGCGCGTTTGGATAACATGCGCTACTGGTAAATTGTAGTAGCGTTTCTTTTTGTCCCGCACTACCGGTAAGTTTCTATGTGTAAGGTTTTCCCTAGTAGTGTTGATGCCTTTCACACACTGAAGTTTATCTGGCAACAAGCTGTGTCTACGAATCTCTGGATATGGTGATTCATGAAACCCAAGGTATGATGTGTAAACACAGTTCCCCCTAGCGAATGGAAGTTTCATAGCACGGTAATCATCGCTGGTGATATGATCGATGATTGGTTGGATGATCCGATAATTGAGCCTGAGGAACATGGAGTGGTTGCCGTGGCTGTAAACCCCGCCTCTAGTTGAATATGCCTGGCCCAACAGAGCTGGGATCTTTCTCGAACACGAAGCAACCATAGCCATCAATGTCATGAACGCCCCAGGCATTGTACTGCATGTGGTCTGTTGAAATGGTTTGGTCAATTTGGTACGTGCAAATGAGCATCAAATGACCGCCGTCAGCTGAACGAGCGATAAACCACCACCCATCGGCTGATATGATTCCAGGTCCTGGAATCATGAAGGCCACCGCATTTGTGTCTGCTACGACAATTCAAATTGAGACCAAAAGGACAAAAATAACCAATCATGTTCAGAGTATGTGTGGAATTAAGATTATTATAACAGTGACACATATCATAGATAGAGAATTGCAATATCGTAGTCATAATCATACCCCAAGTTAAAAAAATAAGTCAATGGCTTTCATATTCTAGAAATATATCATGGTCCAAACATCATGTAACAATGAGAGGAAAACAGATGTGACAGGGCCTACTCATATTCTACCATCGCACTTACTACAATTATCATATCAACTCTAAGCAATAACATGCGTTGTAAAAAAAATCCTGGGAATGAGAGTAACGTATAGCAATCATGAGGTTATACTCATAATATCTATTCTAAAAATCATTAGATGCCAATTGTTCTCATGTCAACTCTAACAATAACATGTGTGGTCATAAAAATCTAGGAAATGAGAGGAACATATAGCAATGATGTGGTTATAGACATACTATATATTCTAAATTTGTAACAATGAATAGGCAGTCGTATTCATAAGGTAAAGATGAGATGAGATAGAACAATTACACGACGATAAATTCCACCAGTATAGGTGATACGTCTCCAACGTATCTATAATTTTTTATTGCTCCATGCTACTTTATCTACTGTTTTGGACTATATTGGGCTTTATTTTCCACTTTTATATTATTTTTGGGACTAACCTATTAACTGGAGGCCCAGCCCAGAATTGTTGTTTTTTTGCCTATTTTAGTGTTACGAAGAAATGGAATATCATACGGAGTCCAAATGGAATGAAACCTTCGGGAACATGATTTTCTCACCGAACGTGATTTAAGAGACTTGGACCCTGCTCCAAGAAGTAACAGAGGCGGTCACGAGGGTGGGGGCGCGCCCCCCTAGGGCATGCCCCCTACCTCGTGGGCCCCCTCTTGTTCCACCGACGAACTCCTTCCTCCTATATATACCTACGTACCCCTGACAGATCAAATACGGAGCCAAAAACCTAATTCCACTGCCGCAACTTTCTGTATCCACGAGATCCCATCTTGGGGCCTGTTCTGGAGCTCCGCCGGAGGGGGCATCTACCATTGAGGGCTTCTACATCAACACCATAGCCTCTCCGATGAAGTGTGAGTAGTTTACTGCAGACCTTTGGGTCCATAGCTAGTAGCTAGATGGTTTCTTCTCTGTTTTTGGATCTCAATACAATGTTCTCCCCTTCTCTTGTGGAGATCTATTCACTGTAATCTTCTTTTTGCGGTGTGTTTGTTGAGAACGATGATTGTGGGTTTATGATCCAGCTTATCTATGAATAATATTTGAATCTTCTCTGAATTTTTTTATGTATGATTGAGTTATCTTTGCAAGTCTCTTCGAATTATCCGTTTGGTTTGGCCAACTAGATTGGTAGTTCTTGCAATGGGAGAAGTGTTTAGCTTTGGGTTCGATTTTGCGGTGTCCTTACCCAGTGACAGAAAGGGTTGCAAGACACGTATTGTATTGTTGCCATTGAGGATAACAAGATGGGGTTTTTATCATATTGCATGAATTTGTCCCTCTACATAATGTCATCTTGCTTAAGGCGTTACTTTATTTTTTAACTTAATACTCTAGATGCATGCTGGATAGCAGTCGATGAGTGGAGTAATAGTAGTAGATGCAGAATCGTTTCGATCTACTTGTCTCGGACATGATGCCTATATACATGATCATACCTAGATATACTCATAATTATGCTCAATTCTGTGAATTGCTCAACAGTAATTTGTTCACCCACCGTAGAATATCTATGCTCTTGAGAGAAGCCACTAGTGAAACCTATGGCCCCCGGGTCTATTCTCATCATATCAATCTCCATCACTTTATTATTTGCTTTGTTTTTACTTTTCTTTTTACTTTTCACTTTGCATCTCTATATCAAAAATACCAAAAATATTATTTATCATCTCTATCAGATCTCACCCTCGTAAGTGACCGTGAAGGGATTGACAACCCCTAATCGCGTTGGTTGCGAGTAGCTATCATTTTGTGTAGGTACGAGGGACTTGTGCGTGGTCTCCTACTGGATTGATACCTTGGTTCTCAAAAACTGAGGGAAATACTTACGCTACTTTGCTGCGTCATCCTCTCCTCTTCGGGGAAACCCAACACAGTGCTCAAGAGGTAGCAAGAGGAATTTCTGGCGCCGTTGCCGGGGAGGCTCACGCAAGCAAGTCAACCATACCAAGTACCCATCACAATCTCTATCTCTTGCATTACATTATTTGCCTCTCATTTTCCTCTCCCCCACTTCACCCTTGTCGTTTTATTCGCCCTCTCTTTCCCAATCTCCTCCTCTCTTTCCCTTTTGCCTTTTCCCGTTGCCTTTTGTTTGCTCGTGTGTTAGTTTGCTTACTTGTCGCGATGGCTCTCCCTGAATTTGGTGATCTTCACCTTAAAAGGCTAGAGGAGATCGAAAGTAATGTCAGAAAGTTTATGGTTTTGCAATTTGAGCATAATAATTTCTTTAGAAACGAGCTTAAGTAACAAGAAGGTTTTATGAGTTATATGAATAAAGAACTCGATGATATGTCTAAAGAATTCGATGGTATAAGAGCCCAAATTGCTCGTCTTGAAAAGATGACCGCTGAAATTTCGGATATGCAAGCTACCTTAGTTAATAAGATGGCTGCTAAACTGAATTCCTATGAAAATCAAGATGAAGATCTAAAAATTATTGATGTGTCCCCCATTAAATCTTTGTTTTGCAATATGAATCTTGATGAAACTGAATATGATCTTCCCTTACCTAGAAGGCGTTCTAAGAATTCGGAGTTTCTAGATCTTGATGATGAAATTGATGAAAGTGGGATTGAAAGAAATAAAAACCTAGATGTTGCTAAACCCACTATTTTGGAACTCAAGGAATTTAATTATGAAAATTGCTCTTTGATTGGTTGTATTTCCTTGTTGCAATCCGTGCTAGATTCTCCTCATGCTTATAGTCAGAATAAGGCCTTTACCGAACACATTGTTGATGCCTTGATGCAATCTTATGAAGAAAAACTTGAGTTGAAAGTTTCTATCCGTAGAAAACTCTATGATGAGTGGGAACCTACTATTAAAATTAAAATTAAATATTATGAGTTTCATGCTTTGTGTGATTTGGGTGCTAGTGTCTCTACTATTCCCAAAACTTTATGTGATTTGCTAGATTTCCGTGACTTTGATGATTGCTCTCTAAACTTGCATATTGCGGATTCCACTATTAAAAAGCCTATGGGAAGAATTAATGATGTTCTTATTGTTGCAAATAGGAATTATGTGCGCATGGATTTTATTGTTCTTGATATAGATAGCAATCCTTCATGTCCTATTATTCTTGGTAGACCTTTCCTTAGAATGATTGGTGCGATTATTGATGTGAAGGAAGGGAATATTAGATTCCAATTTCCCTTGAGAAAAGGCATGGAACACTTCCCTAGAAAGAAAATAAAATTACCATATGAATCCATCATGAGAGCCACTTATGGATTGCCTACCAAAGATGGCAAAACCTAGCTCTATCCTTGCTTTTATGCCTAGCTAGGGGCGTTAAATGATAGCGCTTGTTGGGAGGCAACCCAATTTTATTTTATTTTTTTGTTTTTGCTTATGTTTAGGAATAAATAATCCATCTAGCCTCTGTTTGGATCTGGTTTTATGTTTTAATTAGTGTTTGTGCCAAGTAGAACCTATAGGATAACCTACGATGATAGTTGATTTGATTCTGCTGAAAAACAGAAACTTTGCGCTCACGAGAAAAAATTCAATAAATCACAGAAACGTGCTTTTGCATTGATTATTTTTTCTGCTGATCATTAGACAAATTTTACAGTACTTCCTATTTTGGTAGAATTTTTAGAGTTCCAGAAGTTTGCGTTAGTTACAGATTGCTACAGACTGTTCCATTTTTGACAGATTCTGTTTTGCGTGTGTTGTTTGCTTATTTTGATGAATCTATGGCTAGTAAAATAGTTTATAATCCATGGAGAAGTTGGAATACAGTAGGTTTAACACCAATATAAATAAAGAATGATTTCATTACAGTATCTTGAAGTAGTCTTTTGTTTTCTTTCTCTAACGGAGCTCATGAGATTTCTATTGAGTTTTGTGTTGTGAAGTTTTCAAGTTTTGGGTGAATTCTTTTGATGGATTATGGAACAAGGAGTGGCAAGAGCGTAAGCTTGCGGATGCCCATGGCACCCCAATATAATCCAAGGACACAAAAAAGTCAAAGCTTGGGTATGCCCCGGACGACATCCCCTCTTTCGTCCACTTCCATCAGTAATTTACTTGGAGCTATATTTTTATTCACCACGTGATATGTGTTTTGCCTGGAGCGTCTTGTATTATTTGCGTCTTTGCTTGTTAGTTTACCACAACCATCCTTGCTGTACACACCTTTTGAGAGAGCCATACATGATTTGAAAATTTCTAGAATACTCTATGTGCTTCACTTATATCTTTTGAGCTTGATAGTTTTGCTCTAGTGCTTCACTTATATATTTTGAGTGTGATAATTTTTGCTCTAGTACTTCACTTAGATATTTTAGAGCACGGTGGTGGATTTATTTTAAAGAAACTATTGATCTCTCATGCTTCACTTAGATTATTTTGAGAGTCGTTAATAGCATGGTAATTTGCTTAATGATAATATACTTGGTATTCAAGATATGTGAAACTTTCTTTTGAGTGCGTTGAATACTAAGATAAGTTTGATGCTTGATAATTGTTTTGAGATATGGAGGTGATAATATCAAAGTGATGCTAGTTGGGTGATTATGAATTTAAAGAATGCTTGTGTTGAAGTTTGTGATTCCCGTAGCATGCACGTATGGTGAACCTCTTTGTGATGAAGTTGGAGCACAATTTTATTTATTGATTGTCCTCCTTATGAGTGGCGGTCGGGGACGAGCAATGGTCTTTTCCTACCAATCTATCCCCCTAGGAGCATGCGCGTAGTGCTTTGGTTTTTGATGACTTCTAAATTTTTGCAACAAGTGCATGAGTTCTTTTGATTAATGTTGAGTCCATGGATTATACGCACTCTCACCTTTCCGCCTTTGCTAGCCTTTCTAATACCGCTCACTTTTTGCCGGTATCATACACCCACCATATACCTTCCTCAAAACAGACACCATACCTACCTATTATGGCATTTCCATAGCCATTCCGAGATATATTGCCATGCAACTTTCCACCATTCCGTTTATTATGACATGATCCATCATTGTCATATTGCTTTTTGCATGAACATGTAGTTGACATTGTATTTGTGACAAGGCCACCTTCATAATTTTCATACATGTCGCTCTTGATTCATTGCATATCCCGGTACACCGCCGGAGGCATTCATATAGAGTCATATTTTGTTCTAAGTATCGAGTTGTAATTGTTGAGTTGTAAGAAAAATAGAAGTGTGATGATCATCATTATTATAGCATTGTACCAGTGAGGAAAGGATGATGGAGACTATGATTCCCCCATAAGTCGGGATGAGACTCCGGACGAAAAAAAGAGGCCATAAAAAAATAGAAAAGGCCCAAACAAAAAAATGAGAGAAAAAGAGAGAAGGGACAATGCTACTATCCTTTTACCACACTTGTGCTTCAAAGTAGCACCATGATCTTCATGATAGAGAGTCTCATATGTTGTCACTTTCATATACTAGTGGGAATTTTTCATTATAGAACTTGGCTTGTATATTCCAATGATGGGCTCCCTCAAAAGTGCCCTAGGTCTTCATGAGTAAGCAAGTTGGATGCACACCCACTTAGTTTCTTTTATTGAGCTTTCATATACATATAGCTCTAGTGCATCCGTTGCATGGCAATCCCTACTCACTCACATTGACGTCTATTGATGGGCATCTCCATAGCCCGTTGATACGCCTAGTTGATGTGAGACTATCTTCTCCTTTTTTGTCTTCTCCACAACCACCATTCTATTCCACCTATAGTGCTATGTCCATGGCTCACGCTCATGTATTGCGTGAAAGTTGAAAAAGTTTGAGATTACTAAAGTATTAAACAATTTCTTGGCTTGTCATTGGGGTTGTGCATGATTAAATACTTTGTGTGATAAAGATAGAGCAACAGACAGACTATATGATTTTGTAGGGATAACTTTCTTTAGCCATGCTATTTTGAGAAGACATGATTTCTTTGAATAGTATACTTGAAGTATTATTACTTTTATGTCAATATGAACTTTTGTCTTGAATCTTTCGGATCTGAATATTCATGCCACAATTAAGAAGACTTACATTGAAATTATGCCAAAGTATCACTCCGCATCAATAGGCAGCCAATCTGTGCATCGACCGCTTAAACGATGCCATCGTGCACTATAGCATCAGACAAAAATGTTGGCCGAAGAGGATTGACGATGAGCCATAACCATGTATGGCGATCGGATTCCAGATAGACTAATCCCATGTTGAACATGACAATGAGCTTGTAATCCATGTAGTCTTCTGATGGTGTGGGCACAGCGCAGATTACAACCTTCAGCAAACAAAGGTCAAGCCAAAAGCTCTATGTGTCTCGCGTGTTGTAGGCAGGAGTGTCCGGCGGGCCGTGAGGCTCGATGGCGGCGGTATCCAATGATGGAAGGGTAATCTCTAGCTAGGTGTAGATATCCACGAGACGCCACGGACTACCGGATTGGTGGATGAGGAAGATCCAGTTGGCCTAATGATGACCCACAAGTGTAGGGGATCTATTGTAGTCCTTTCGATAAGTTAGAGTGTCGAACCCAATGAGGAGTAGAAGGAAATGACAAGCGATTTTCAATAAGGTATTCTCTGCAAGCACTGAAATTATCGGTAACACATAGTTTTGTGATAAGGTAATTTGTAATAGGTAACAAGTAATGAAAGTAAATAAGGTGCAGTAAGATGGCCCAATCCTTTTTGTAGCAAAGGACAAGCATGGACAAACTCTTATATGAAGGAAAACGCTCCCGAGGACACATGGGAATTATCGTCAAGCTAGTTTTCATCACGTTCATATGATTCACGTTCGTTACTTTGATAATTTGATATGTGGGTGGACCGGTGCTTGGGTGCCGCCCTTCCTTGGACAAGCATCCCACTTATGATTAACCCCTGTTGCAAGCATCCGCAACTACAAAAGAAGTATTAAGGTAAACCTAACCATAGCATGAAACATATGGATCAAAATCAGTCCCTTATGAAGCAATGCATAAACTAGGGTTTAAGCTTCTGTTACTCTAGCAACCCATCATCTACTTATTACTTCCAATGTCTTCCTCTAGGCCCAAACAATGGTGAAGTGTCATGTAGTCGACGTTCACATAACACCACTGGAGGAAAGACAACATACATCTCATCAAAATATCGAACGAATACCAAATTCACATGACTACTTATAGCAAGACTTCTCCCATGTCCTCAGGAACAAACGTAACTACTCACAAATCATATTCATGTTCATAATCATAGACGTATTAATATGCATAAATGATCTGAACATATGATCTTCCACCAAGTAAACCAACTAGCATCAACTACAAGGAGTAATCAACACTACTAGCAACCCACAAGTACCAATCTGAGGTTTTGAGACAAATACTGGCTACAAGAGATGAACTAGGGTTTGATATTAGATGGTGCTGGTGAAGATGTTGATGGAGATTGACCCCCTCCTGATGAGAGGATCGATGGTGATGACGATGGTGATGATTTTCCCCTCCCACAGGGTGTTTCCCCGGCAGAACAGCTCCGCCGGAGCCCTAGATTGGTTGCGCCAAGGTTCCGCCTCGTGGCGGCGGTGTTTCGTCCTGAAAGCTTCCTTCTGATTTTTTTCAGGGTGAAAGACTTCAAGTAGCCAAAGATGGGCACCAGACGCCTGCCAGGCGCGCCCTCCACCCTCGTGGATGGTGGGTGGCCCCCCTCTGGTTGATTCTTTCACCAGTATTTTTTATTAATTCCAAAAATTGCCTTTGTGAAGTTTCAGGACTTTTGGAGCTGTGCATAATAGGTCTCTAATATTTGCTCCTTTTCCAGCCCAGAATTCCAGCTGCCGGCATTCTCCCTGTTCATGTAAACCTTGTAAAATAAGGGAGAATAGGCATAAGTATTGTGACATAGTGTGTAATAAAAGCCCATAATATAATAAATATTGATATAAAATCATGATGCAAAATGGATGTATCAACTCCCCCAAGCTTAGACCTCTCTTGTCCTGAAGCAGAAGCCGATAACGAAAAATATTTCCACATGTTTAGAGATAGAGGTGCCGATAAAATAAAATACGGACATGAGGGCATCATGATCATATGATCATGATCATTCTTATAACAGCAACATATATAAATATTTTCATATGATTTCTTATGCTCAAGTAATAATCTATTCACAATGTAAAATATGAATCAGAAACTTCATTGAAAACCAACAACTATAATCTCGGTAATTGAAGCAATTGCAATTTATCATAACATCGAAAAGAGTCATTGTAAGAGCTTTTCAGCAAGTCCACATACTCAACTATCATTTAGTCTTTCACAATTGCTAACACTCACGCAATACTTATGGGTATGGAGTTTTAATAGGACACAGAGAAAGATAGGGGCTTATAGTGTTGCCTCCCAACCTTTTACCTCAAGGGTAATGTCAACAATAATAGTTCATGATAACTCACATCCAATT
>NC_041391.1:69494687-69502195 GCF_002162155.2 Triticum dicoccoides | reverse complement strand
TATATATATATATATATATATATATATATATATATATATATATATATATATATATATATATATATATACAGACGGTCTATTCTGCTAATATTAGCAGAATAACTATTCTGCACACCACTTCCGCACTGCACGCTGAACGCAAGTGCACGTCATTCTTTGAACCAAGTGTGCTGTAGTACTCACACGAGTGAACTTCTCGTCGAAAAAAACTGCACGCGTTATTTTTTAGGTACTGTTTTCGCTCTAATTTTTTAACCGTTTATCGAAATGAGGCGTGTAATGTACCGTTGAAAAGCTATGGATTCGGCGCAACTTCGACATGTTGAACACTTTTCGAGATTCCACACGGTTTAAGAGCGGTTTTGAAAATGGTGCGGCCCATGACGAGTGGCAGCGAGCACTTTTTCGCGATTTCTTCTAAACCGCTCGTCGGAATGAAACAAACGATACGCCGTCGGATAGATATCGTCGAGGAGCATCTTTTTCATATATAATTTTTTCTCTAATTCCTTACGGTTTAAGAGCAGTTTCCAATTTACTAAATCGCGGAATTCTGTTTTTCAAATTTTTTCAAATTTTCGATACGTTTTTCGCTCTAGTTTTTGAACCGTTTATCGAAACGAGGCGTGTGATACGCCATTGGAAAGCTACGAATGAGGCGCAACTTTCATATGTTGAAATATTTTTGAAATTCCTTACGGTTTTAAGTTAATTTTGAAAATCGTGCGGCGGACGACGAGTGGCAGCGGTCGTTTTTGGCGAAATTTTTGCAAACCGATGGTCGGAATGATTCAAACGATACGCCGTCGGAAAGATATCGACGATACGCAACTCTTTCATGTAGAACACTCTCTCTAATTCTTTACGGTTTAAGAGGAATTTCGAATTCAACGAAATACGGAGACTCTGTTTTTCGCGACACCCAAATCGAAGTGGGTACTTCATCCGACTGAAAACTGAACTACATCGGATGCAAACCGCACTTCATCGGACAAACAAGTGCACTGCATGTTTTTTTTGTGGGACGTAATTTTTCCTAAACGAGGTGGAGTGCACTTCATGTCGAGTATTGGTGAACCACAATACTATGAAAAGTGAACCTCGACACTACCGTAAACGAGCCGTACTGCATCAGACAGGAAACCGCACTTATTCAGACTAAAAACCACACTTCATTGGACAGACAAGTGTACTGCATGATTTCTTTTTGTGGGACGTAAATTTTCTTTTTTTGCGGGATGTAAATTTTCGCAAACGAGGTGTAATGCACTTCATGTCGAATGTTGGTGAACCGCAATACTATGAAAAGTGAACCACATTATTTTTCTTTTATCGTCTCCGTAACGTTTTTTATCAACGAGTATCCACCGCAGGGACGAGGTGAGTGTACTGCATCAATTGTTCTTTTCCAATTTTATTTTCTACTGCACACAACAACAGAGTGAGCTGCATAAAAAATAAATCTTTTTTCAAAAAAAATTGCACTTTGGCAATATAGTGAACCTTTCAGAAAAAGAATATCACCGCGGCGATCAAGCAAGTGAGATCCATTTCAAAAGAAGTACTGTTTGTTTTCTTCAATGCACGTTTCTGGGAGAGCTATGACTGGTGCATCTATGGGCTACAAGACCGGGCTGCAATGCTGCTTGCAATGCTGCTCTTTATAATCCATATAGTACAAACACATACAAATTACATTGATGTGGGACTTCAAAAATAAATCCACAATTTGGTCCCTGAAATGCAAGCCAGTGACGCCGGTGCACTGTATGTCTAAGCCCACAAGCACTGCACATGTGCGCCCATGGGACAGCAACCAAAATCTGAAATACGCAAAAATGTCAACTGTGAGCAAAATAGACACCAAACAAAAATCGTCGACGACAGCACGCACACCTCCGCGGACTGCACCATTTGTCGTTCTGCACCCCATCTCCACGGACTGCATGCACATGGGCGCCACACTGCACGCCCGTGCCCCATGAATCGCGACCACCTCAAAACACAAACAAACAAAAAAAATCAAATGTTGGACTGCACGCACGCCGGCAGCAGCCCGCATCTGGGCATTCTCGACTCTTGTTTTTTTTGTTGGTGGTTCTGCCTCCTGTGGAGCGAGCGAGCAAGCAAGCAGTGGCACCGCCATTATTGAGACCCAACACTACTCCAACCACGGCTTTGTTAGTGGATCAGTCCAAAACAACATGATTCAGGCAGCGCTAAGTGCGTTCGGTACACAACAAAACACCGGAGTTGGTCATATAGACAAAGCGAAACTGAAGCGGAAGTCAGCGTGCACCTTGGGTCGGGTGGGGGTGCATATGGTCTGCTCCAGCGACCAGCGGAGACGGGGCCGCCGGCCGCCACGGAGGTGCAACTCGTCGGCGGAAAGGGTGTCCACAGGGAGGGCGACAAATGCGAGGGCGGCTCGTCGGATCCCGGGACCTGCTGGCTCCAAACGATGGTGGTGGAGGGGGTGCAGTTGATCTTGGATGGGTCAACACATCTGCTGGCGAACTGCAGTGCAGAAGGGCGAATAGCACTGCACTGCAGATCCGACCACGAGCCTCGTGCCACCAGACTGCAAGCACAATCGCCGGTGGATTGGACATCCAGCCGCACCGCACTGTCGCCCCAACATAACTGCAGCGATGTGCCCAAGTGAAATCTGAAAAAGCAAAAAACAATCGATGGGGAGGAGAGGACGCTCGAGGCCGGTGGTTGTGGCGTCGTGGCCGACGACGAGGGAGGCCAGCAGAGGCAAGCGGTGGCCGGTGAACCTGCACGAAGACTGGGGCCGCAACCGAGCTGCACGGGGTCCGCGACCGAGCTGCACAGGGGACCGCGACCGAGCTGCACGAAGACGGGATATCTCTCCCCCTCCTCTCTGTCTCTGCATCGGATCCGAGGCGACGCGGCGATGTAGATCTAGGTCCGGTGTGGGTGCGGCGAGGCGGCGTGCCCGGAGTGGGCGGTGGTGGAGGTGCAGGGCATGCTGCAGCCGCAGCCCTGCTTCTCCGGCCGCATCAAAGGCCTCCACATCGGCCGCCTCTGCTCCACTTCCTCCGCCCCGTCCTCCAAGGAAAGAACCATGAACTCTCCTCGTGGCGGTCGGGCGCGAAGAATAAGATGGCGGGGCGGCGCATGCTCACGGCGCCCAGACGCGGAGAGGAAGGCGGTTGGCTGGTGCTGGCTTGCCACGGCCGCGCACAGAGATGGAGGCGATGGAGCGAGGAAGGTGGTGGGGCGGCTTGTGGTGGCGAGCACAGAGAGGAAGGCCGCTCAGGGGAGCCCTGGTCGCGCGGGGAGGGAGGCGCGACAGCGGCCTGGGAGTGGTGCTCCGGCGGTGGCGGTGGAAGAAGGTGGACGGGGGGTTGGGCGCGGCACGGGGAGGGAGGTGGTGCGGCGGCGCGGGCAGGGAGGTGGTCCGGCGGCACAGGGAGGTGGTCGTGCGAGAGTGGAGCACGGGGAGAGACAGAGGTGGAGGAGAGCATAAGGTGGGTGAGTTTTCCTTTTTTATCCTTTTGCCTCCGCAGTTCTGTCGTGGTTAGTTTGTAGCTACAGGTGGGTTGGGGTGTTAGCAGAATAAGCTCCGGGTGTGCAGAATAAAGTCTTAAGGGGGTGTTATCATAATAGATTCACCCTATATATATATGATGGGTCTATTATGATAATATTTTTAAGACCTTTATTCTGCTAACACTTCCTTTATTCTGCTAACACCACGTCAAAAACGAACCGAGGCGCGACCAAATCGCACGCAGCGAGCGAGCTCACAAAACACCCACTCTCCCCCATCCCTCCGCCTTCTTCCTCAATAGCCCGAATCCCACACAATCCCCATCCACGCCATGGCCCTGCCTCAAGGCTCCTCCTCCTGGCTACACACGACCCCCACCCACCAACCTCCCATCCCGGCCGCCGATTTCCACCGAGATCCCCACTAGTTTCCCCATCGGCGCTGCCCACCTTCTACATCACCGCCGTCCATGCGAGCCACCCCGGGCCAGCACGCCGACCGCCGCCATCCGCGGCCTCCCTCGCCGCCAGATCGGGTCGGGCCCGGCTTTGACTGCCGGATCCGTAGGGCCACGGCCTCTCCCACCCGCCTCCCTCCACCTTCCTCCGGCGCTGCCACCGGCCAATCTCCCACCCACTGGCGTTGATGGAGCTCCTGTAGGGCTCACATCCGCGCCCTCCCGCGCGTGGTGGCTGGATGGGAAGGCCGGCGAGGTCCATGTCGTGCTGGGCTCCTCCTCCAGTGCCACCACTTCCTTCTTCCCCTCCGGCCGATCTACCTACGTGAGCCCCGCGCTGCTCTCTCCACGTGCCTTGTCGACGAGCTTCCCATCCTCCCTGCGCCTTGCCGGCGCCCCGGCTTCCTTCGCGCGACCCATCCCCAACCCCACTCCAGGCCGTCTCACCACCACTGCACCGCATCTCCCGTGTCTACGGCTCCCTCAGGCGTCCAGTTCGTCGTCGGCGTGCGGTTCGTTTGTGCTCGGCATGCAGTGTGCCTAGATCCCTCGAGCAGTGCTCCACTCGCCTCGCTGTTTAATCCGCGACATGGTCGTGCAGTTTGCTGTATTGCACGTCGCGGTCCGTTGGCGTGGGATCGGAGTGCAGTGTGGTGCGGGCGTGTCTAGAGCGGGCGGGTGCGTGTGTGCAATCTTTGGGCGCGAAGTGTAGTGCGGTTTGTCTTTCCTGGTTACTGCTCCTCCCCACCCTCCCTTTCTTGAGCTGCAGCTCGCCTGCGTGTGTGGCAGCGCATAGGTACGGGAGCAGAGCAGCTGATGCACGGTGCGGCAAGGAGGGTCGTTGACGCCATCGCTGGTGGCCTGCGCTAGCTCTGTGTCATTGCTGCTTCCCCTGATCGCAGGTTGCCTCCGTCCCATGACCAAGTGTTGTTTTCCCCCCTCTGAACTGCTTCCTCTTTGCTGTAGACCACTACCTCTGAGCCAACTGCCGCTACTGCACGAAGCCATCTACTGCTATGCAGCTTATTTCTCATCTAATTTTCCAATGGAAACCTGGTGCTGCAACTTCTATAGATTTGTCCGCACAGGGAAGAAAATAGAAGATTGAGAGAATGCACATACAGTGGTGGGAAGTGTGAAGCTAGCTATGGATGCATAGCCAAATGAATCCACGAGTGGAGTATACAGTATAATATGTTTGGTACACACGGGAGAAGACACGCTAGAGGACAAGAAAGATCATGTGATTTAGAAAAATTGATGACCGTGCTTTTTTGTTAAAAGGAACACACTCTCCAAGCAGTTCGTTGTGTTGCCACATGCTGCCATGAAACAACAAAGAAAAAGAATGTACAAACAAATGCAGTCCATTTGTCTCTTCTCCATTGTGGGTGAGGCCCCTCCCGGCTAGACGCCACTACCGCCATCCAAACGGAACCAGTTTTCTCGCCGCGAGCATTCAGTTAATGTTACCGGGTGCTTGTCCCTCCAACTCTCCGGTGGAGATCTCCCTCGCTGGCAACCTCGCGTGCAGTGCCGCGGTTCACCTAGCAAATAGAGTGCGGCTCAGGTCGCTGCTTGGTGTAGTCCACCTCACCATGCAGTGCGGTGCGCCGGCGACAGGAGCCCGAAAGGTTCTTTCACTTTGTTTGATGAAAAGATTGGGAAAAGGCAAAAAGAATGTGACATAGTTAACTTTTACTCCCTCCGTCCCATAATGTAAGACGTTTTTTGACACTAGTGTAGTGTCAAAAAACGTCTTACATTATAGGACGGAGGGAGTATTTGCTATTTGTTTTGTAGTGCAAATTGCATCGACGAGCAGTGCAGCACACGTACGAAGGAGAAAAAAAATGTCATCATTTTTTTGAAGTTCGTTTTATTGTTCGAGAAAACACAGACGTAATGCTTGTGTGTAATGCTTTTCATAGAAATAGAACTCCTCGGTGGTTCACTTGACAAACAAAAAAACATCTCAAAGAAGCACACTTCTCATTAGATACAGAACACTAGCTCAGTCAATGCGGTCCACTTGCCCCACTCTATGCTCGTAAAATATAATAAGTATGAAAAAATACAACAAAACCCCATGACGTTCACTTTCGGTAGTGTCGTGGTTCTTTATCGGTACTATCGCAGTTCACTTACTCCCAATATGAAGTTTGGAAAAAATGTAACGGAAGCGACAAAAAAAGTATTGCGGCTCACTTCTCAATAGTGTTGTGGACTTGTGGTTCACTTGCGTTCGATGTGAAGTGCGGTCCACTTCCTCATCTCGAAAAATTTATGCCTGACAAAATGAAATCTTGACGGCCGTTTGCCCGTCTGATGCAGTGCACTTTTCAGTCTGGAGCAGTGCGTTTTTCTGTGTGATGAAGTTCCCTCGTCGATTTTGGTGTCGTGAAAAACAGAGTGCTCGTATTTTGGTAAAATCAAAACTGCTCTTAAACCGTAAGGAATTAGAGAGATTGTTCTACATGAAAAAGTTGCGGCTCGTCGATACCTTTCCAATGGCGTATCGTTTGAATCATTCCGACCAGCAGTTTATAAAAATTTCGCGAAAAAGGCCACTGCCACTCATTGTCCGCCACACGATTTTCAAAATTAACTTAAAACCGTAAGGAATCTCAAAAACATTTCAACATATGAAAGTTGCCCTCGTCCGTAGCTTTCCAACGACGTATCACATGCCTCGTTTCGACAAACGGTTCAAAAACTGGGGCCAAAACAGTACTGAAAATTTGAATTTTTCTGAAAAACAGAATTCCGCGATTTAGTAAATTTGAAACTGCTCTCAAACCGTAAGGAATTACAGAAAATGATAGATATGAAAAAGATGCGCCTCAATGATATCTTTCCAATGGTGTGTCATTTGCTTCGTTCCGACGAGCGGTTTAGAAGAAATCGCGAAAAAATGCTCGCTGCCACTTGTCGTGGGCCGCACCATTTTCAAAACTACTCTTAAACCGTGTGGAATCTCGGAAAGTGTTCAACATGTCGAAGTTGCGCCTAATTCGTAGCTTTTCAACGGTATATTACACGCGTCATTCCGACAAACAGTTAAAAAACTAGAGCGAAAACAATACCGAAAAAACAACGCGTGCAGTTTTTTCCGACGAGAAGTTCAATCGTGTGAGTACTGCAGCACACTTGGTTCAAAGAATGACGTGCACTTGCGTTGAGCGTGCAGTGCGGAAGTGTTATCAGGATAGTTATTCTGCTAATATTAGCAGAATAGACCAACTATATATATATATATATATATATATATATATATATATATATATATTGTTCTAATAACACCCTTAAGAGTGTTATTCTGCACACCGAAACGTCTTATTCTGCTAACACCCGACCTAAGCGACACAAACAGAAAAAAAGAAAAACACCGCCCCACCGACGCCTCCCCCAATTCCCCACGACCAACCACCTTCCTCCCCTCCCCCGGTGCCGCCCCCTCCATCCTCCACCCCCGGCGCCGGCCCACATCTAGCCTCCTCCCCTAGCACCGTCCCCCTCCAGCCTTCTTCC
>NC_041391.1:69489423-69494305 GCF_002162155.2 Triticum dicoccoides | reverse complement strand
CGCCCTGCAACGGCGGTCCCTCCCGGCCCCGGCCAGAACAAATCCAACCCCCCGCCGCCCCAGGTCCCTCACGGCCTCGGCCAGGCCAACTTCAAACCCCCGCCGGCGACGGGCCTCTGACCAGCCTTCTTCCATAGGCCTGGCGACGGGTCGCCGCAACAATCCCACCCACCACCTTCCTCTGTCGCCGGCCAGGGCAACCGCCGCCTACCCACGCCACCCCGGCCCCAACTCCGCACAATGACGATCGGTCCACCATGGCATCGAGCACCTCCTTCCCTCGGTGTCGACTAGATCCATCCACCCCTACCGGATCCGAGCCTTCTCACTGCCGGATCCTCTTCCTCCTCTCTAACAGAGGATGAAGGCGCGCGGGATGGGCAGAGGGAGGAGGGAGTGTGCTCCCCCGGCCGTCCCGCCGTCGATTAGCCGGCCCATTGCTCATGGGTTGTGCAGTTCGGGAGGAGTGATCCTGCAGTGCGGGAGATCATGGGTGTGCAGTTTTTTTCCTCATATTTTTGGTGTGTGGATGAATGTGTGGTTGTATGCGTCTTGACTGTGGGTATGCAGTTCTTTTTTCTTCAAATTTTTGTGTGATTTGTGTAGGGCAGTTAGCTTGGGTGCTAGTTGCATTCCGAATTCTTTTTGTGTGTTCTTCATCAGTTCGTGAAAGTGTAAGGCAACGACCACACCCTAGTTCATGGTGGTGCTTGAGACCGGGACTGCCCCCTCGACGGCTGTTCAACTCTATGCTCTACAGCCTGCTGCAAGCACGACGAGGTGAGCATTTCGTGATCACGGTAGTGCAGCTCACACGCCATGTGGTTTGCAGCCCACAATTCCTTCTATGCTTTCAAATTTTGTTTTTTGCTGCAGGCATCCCACCGGTGGCACTGCCGTCCAATTTAGGTAGTGCTCTTGCGCAACTCCCAGTCCACCTCGATGCCGTCCACACTGCAGGGAAGATCAAGCACGAACAGGGGCATCACTGGCTAGTCAGCCATAGGCTCGTTCTCCACCTCTCTCGAGTGGCCATCATCGTGCAGCTCGGCTACAAGACGCATGCAGTTAACAATGGGAGAGATAAAATGCAGTTTTGGCGCAGCAAAGTTCTTTTCTTTTTTGCTACGGAAGTAACGTATTCCTATGAACGCAGCTCAATTGCTCATTAGTGTGCCCCGACACTTCACTGTGAATTTTCTGTTGCAATTCACTCTGCATATTTTTTTTGCTTTAGTCCAATGGTGTCGCCTGTGTGCAAGGTGGTGTGGTTTGATGTCATGCAGGCTGCAATTTTATATTTTTTTTGAGTGGTGCGCTTTTGTATCAGTGGAAGTGCAACCAATAGACCTTTAGGGACCCGATTGTTTTTTTTCTGAATTTTGCTTCGGTTTCACTTGTTCATAATTTATTCAAACATCATGTACTTCACTGTGAAAACTCTTTGTTATTCACTTGTAAAAACAATAGCGGTTTAATTTGTGAAAAAAAGTGCAGCCCCTTAGTGGTCACTTTTGTAAAAAAAAGGGGGGAAATCCCCACATGAGGTTCACTTCTTTTTCTAATGCAAGAGGTTCATTTCTTTTTCTGATGCAATTTGTTTTTTTTTGTGAGACGATTGAAAAAAGTAGTTAACTCCATTTGTTGTAGCAGCTCATTACTCCATTTGTTGTAGCAGCTCATTACCCCTCTGTATGATGTCCAATTTGTTTCGTGTCTCCAAATTTAGTCGACTACACCAACACTTGCAGTGCGCTTGGTTCTCGGATGTGGCTCACTTTTAAGAGTGATGTTGTTCACTTGTGCCCAACATGAAAGTGCGATTTTTTCAAACGAACAAAAAATTAGCAATGAGGTTCACTTCAACATGTGTCGTGGTTCACTTGCCCTCGTCTCTACGGTGCACTCTTGTTCATTAAAAAATGTTGAAAAAAAGACAACAAAAACTCACAAAAAACTTGTGTAAGAAAGTTTACGTTTGACAAAAGAAATTATGCAGCTTGCTTGCCCGCTCGATGCAGTGCGGTTTTCATTCTGAAGCAGTGCGGTCGGTCATATGATGTTGTTCATCCCGTAAGTGCAAAAAAATTGTTACGAAAGAGAAAAAAAGTAATGCGGTTCACTTCTTGATAGTGTTGTGGTTCATTTACACCCGATGTGAAGTGCACTCTACTTTCTCGTTCTTGAAAAAATTATGTTTTGATAAAAAGAAACCATGCAGTTCTCTTCCCCGTGTAATGCAGTGCGGTTTTTTGTCCGTTGTAGTGCAATTTTCAGTCGGATGAAGTACCCACGTCGATTTGGGTGTCGCGAAAAACAGAGTGTCTGCATTTCGGTAAATTCGAAATTCCTCTTAAACCGTAAAGAATTAGAGAGAGTGTTCTACATGAAAGAGTTGCATGTCATCGATATCTTTCCAACAGCGTATCGTTTGAATCATTTCGACCAGCGGTTCGCAAAAATTTCACCAAAAATGGCCGCTGCCACTCGTCGTCCACCACACGATTTTCGAAATTAATTTAAAACCGTAAGGAATTTCAGAATTATTTCAACATATGTAAGTTGCGCCTCGTTCGTAGCTTTCGAACAGCGTATCACACGCCTCGTTTCGACAAACGGTTCAAAAACTGGAGCGAAAACAGTACCGAAATTTTGAAATTTTTTAAAAACAGAATTCCGCGATTTAGTATATTTAAAACTGCTCTTAAACTGTAAGGAATTAGAGAAAAATTTATATATGAAAAAGATGCGCCTCAATGATATCTATCCAACGCCGTATCTTTTGCTTCATTCCGACGAGCAGTGTAGCGACCCGACCTCAGACGGTCAAGTCTCTGTGCATCAGTGTCATCCCTGGATCAGTAATGCTGACACGCACAGTACTCGAAGGATTTATAACGGAGTAGCAATCACACACTTATTACATCAAGTGTCTCAAAAGAGAACTTATTACAATAATATGGCTTAAGGCCATCTAATGCGAAAACAGCGGAAGGCTTGGAAGATAAGTGAGTCCATCAACTCCAACGGCATAGCTGAGCTGACCGGCAACGACCTAACGAACCTTACTCCTCGTCTGAAAAGTCTGCAACATAATACGTTGTAGCCCAAGAAACGGGTCAGCACATGGAATTTGCTGGCAATATAACACAGTAAAATGAAAACAGAATAATGCTAACACTACATGCATATTTGGCTGGTGGAAAGCTCTATGGTTACAGTTTTGCATAAAGCTAATTTTTTTCCTACTACAAAGGAATATATTTTATTTAACTATCATGATAGTTGAACAACATTGAGAAGGTAACCCCAACTCAATCCCAATTAAAGTGATTAACACCCCAACAATATTAATTGAGAGTGATGAGATACATAAGAAGCTTCAAGTACTAGATACTCAGAACTGTCCATAACCGGGGACACGGCCAACCATGATTAGATTGTACACTCTGCAGAGGTTTGCGCACTTTTCCCCACAAGACCCGATCGCCTCCGTTGATTTCTCGCACTGCATGGTGTTTGAGAAACGGATGACCGAGACATAGTCTTTCGGAAACATTAACTCCCTACTCCAGGTAGACCATACCAAACCTACAAAACCCACTACCTGCTAATCTACCTGTTCAAGAGCTTCACGTAACTTACTCAATTATGCTAGAGCCCATAATAGCTTGTGGCTGCACACGGAAGTTTCTACCATGAATCATCTCGGTTCCCTTTGAGCCTGGGTGGCGGTCCATAGGAAAATCACACGGTAACCCCGGTATTTCCAAAAAAAGGCAATCACTGGTATCCCCAGTTGCCTCAATCCACCTAGATGTGTATTAAAGTTGCCACCTTAGATTGAACCATTAATTAACAATCTCACATCTGTCATGGAATACACTCGAACCCAAACCACGTCTACGAGCATAGCATTGCGGTATAAGCATAACGTAGAAGTAACTCCCAAGGGTTTGATAGTAAATAGGGCAATAGGTTCTACCTCATTAACTACTTCCCAAAACCCACATGTTAAATACTTCCTAATCATGCAATGTTTGAGGGTGGGAACTAATGCATAAAAATTGGGTATGAAAAGAGTATGATCAATGTGTTACTTGCCTTGCTGACGATCCACGAAACCTAGAGACTCGTAGTAACACGCTTCGCACTCCAGGAATTCTATCACAAACAAACAATAACATACATAAGCAACTAGCAAAGATGCATGAGCAAAAATTCAACTGAAAGCAAAGAACCAGCAAGTTCAACTTAAGAACTCTGGTTAGCAAAAGAATCAAAACAAACAGAGCAACGAAACTCAAACGGCAAAAGAAACAAAATCCATTTACTAATCTGGACTAAGGTCAAATTTTTTCAGTACCAAAACTTAGTTTAAGTGGGTTAAGCAGAAAGAGGGTCTCGAGACGAAACTCCAGGCTTTTGAATCACCTGATTCCGACTAACGAGCGAAAAGATAAACAGAAACTAAGATTGGATCGGAAATCGCGATCAGAAAAATCACGGAATAAATCTAACAAAAGGAAAAGCGACGAACAGATTAACGAACGAACGTTCGTTGTTTTAAACTAAATGAAGAACACGTTCGTTAAAACGAACGGACGAGCGAACGCTCGCTAAATAAATAAACTGGAGAAATAAACCGATCTAAAAAAATGCAACTAGGGTTTAAAAAAACAAATAAACCGAATGGTTTTTTAAAAAATGGCGGTCTCGGATTCCGGCAGATACCTCCGGCAAGAGGGGGTGGCGGCGAGGCGGGGCTCCGGCGGGCGGTGGCGTGGGGCGGCGGGGCTCCGGCGGCGGAGAGCGGCGCCGGCGGCTGCGGAAAGCGGCGGCGGCGGCGGCTCGGTGGCGGCGACTCCGCTGCGGCGGCTCG
>NC_041391.1:69480887-69488890 GCF_002162155.2 Triticum dicoccoides | reverse complement strand
CAGGCGGCGGCGGAGTCCGAGCCGGACTCCGGCTGCGGCGACGCGCGGGTGGAAGGCGGTGGCGCGGGGGTGGGCCGGCCTGGCTCGGCTGGGCCTC
Organism: Triticum dicoccoides; assembly: GCF_002162155.2. Classification (NCBI taxonomy): domain Eukaryota; kingdom Viridiplantae; phylum Streptophyta; class Magnoliopsida; order Poales; family Poaceae; genus Triticum; species Triticum dicoccoides. The sequence continues at coordinate 69,488,793 of NC_041391.1, read as the reverse complement.
GACCCAGTCGGGCGCGGAAAGTTTTTTTTAAAATAATTACGCCGACAAAAATTAAATCCTAGAAAATAAAATAAAACCCTAAAAATGCCAAAAAAAAATTACCATCTAAATAAAATATTTAGAACGGAATGAACATTTTCTTGGCCCTAAATGCAATTTTTGGAAAGCGTGCAAATCTTTCTAATGCAAATAAAATCCGAATAAAATCAACTAAGATCAAATAAATGATTTTAACATTTTTTCCTCCAATATTTCAATTATTTTGGAGAAGTCATATTATCTCCTCTCATTTATTTTTGGTACGAAATATTTTTTTTTGGAGAAAGAAATAATTAAAATCAAAAATCCTCGTTTCATTATTTGGTACGAAAATCCAAATATGAGACCGGAAAATCCCCAACTCTCTCCGAGGCTCCTTGAGTTGCTTAGGATTTCGAGGATTCCAAAGAGGAAAAGAAATAAAATATGATATGCATGAATGACCTATGTATAACATTCCAAATTAAAAATTTGGGATGTTACAAACCTACCCCCCTTAAGATGAATCTCGCCGTCGAGATTCGGGTTGGTCAGAAAATAGGTGCGGGTGGTCCTTGCGAAGATCATCCTCTCTTTCCCAGGTGGCTTCATCCTCCGTATGGTGGCTCCACTGAATTTTACAGAACTTGATGACCTTACTGCGAGTTACTCGGCTGGCAAACTCAAGAATCTTCACTGGCTTCTCCTCATAGGTCAAATCATTGTCTAGCTGAATTGTCTCCAAGGGTACGGTATCTCTTAACGGTATATCAGCCATCTCCACATGGCATTTCTTCAGCTATGAGACGTGGAACACGTCGTGAACTCCAGATGGTCCTTCGGGTAATTCCAATTTGTAAGCAACTTCTCCCATCCGTCCCAAAACGCGATACGGTCCTACAAATCTCGGGGCTAATTTACCTTTAACTCCAAAACGTTTCACACCTCACAAGGGTGATACTCACAGATATGCTCTATATCCAATTTCATAAGTTATCTCCTTGCGTTTTGAGTCTGCGTAGCTTTTCTGCCTCGACTGAGATACCTTTAGTCTATCGCGAATCAATTTAACTTTCTCCTTAGACTCTTTGATCAAGTCTGGTCTGAACAACTGACGGTCTCCTACCTCATCCCACATTAACGGGGTCCTGCATCTGCGTCCATACAAAGCTTCGAACGGTGCCATCTTCAAACTGGCTTGGTAGCTATTGTTGTATGAAATTTCTGCGTAAGGCAAATTGTCACCCCAGCTAGATCCATAATCTAGCGCGCATGCTCTTAACATATCTTCCAGTATCTGGTTGACTCTCTCCGTATGACCATCAGTCTGTGGGTGGAAGGCTGTGCTGAACTCCAATCTTGTACCCAAGGTCTGGTGTAACTGATGACAAAACTTTGAAGTGAACTAAGTACCTCTATCTGATACGATGCTCCTCGGAACTCCATGCAAACATACAATTCTGGTCATATATATCTTGGCCAACTTAGCACTTGTGTAGGTAGTTTTCACCGGAATAAAGTGAGCCACTTTAGTCAAACGATTCACTACTACCCATATCGAGTCATATCCTGCCTTGGTCCTGGGTAGTTCGGTGATAAAGTCCATACCAAGTTTATCCCACTTCCATTCGGGTATCGGCATCGGCTGTAATAGTCCGGCTGGTTTCTGATGCTCTGCTTTCACTCTCTGACATACATCACACACGGCTACATACTCGGCAATATCCTTTTTCATACCAGTCCACCAGAAACGTTCCTTCAAATCCAAATACATCTTGGTGTTTCGGGGTGTATCGAGTATGGTGAGTCATGTGCCTCCTGAAGTATTAACTTCCTGATCTCAGCGTTATTGGGTACATAAACCCGGTCCTCAAACCACAAGGTATCGTGCTCATCCTTGCTAAAACCTTTGGCCTTTCCTTCGCTCATCTTCTCCTTTATTTTGGCAATCTCTTGGTCTTCCTTCTGAGCTTCTCGAATTTTATTCAACAAGGTCAACTGAACCTCCAATGTTGCCACAAAACCTCTTGGAATAATCTCCAATCGAAGTTCCATGATATCCTCAGCTAACTCCTTTGGCAAACCCTTGCTCTCAAGCATATTGGCATAACTCTTCCGGCTCAAAGCGTCTACTACAACATTGGATTTTCCCGGGTGATAATGTAGCTTCATGTCATAATCCTTTATAAGTTCCAACCATCTCCTCTGTCTAAGGTTCAGCTCCTTTTGTGTGAAAATGTACTTCAAACTCTTATGATCCGTGTACACATCACAACGATTTCCAATAAGATAATGTCTCCAAGTCTTCAATGCATGCACTACGGCTGCTAACTCCAAATCATGCGTGGCATAGTTTAACTCATGAGGCTTCAGTTGTCGTGAGGCATACGAAACAATTGTACCATCCTGCATAAGCACACATCCCAGTCCCAAACGAGAGGCATCGCAATACACTTGAAACTCCTTATGAATATCTGTCAATGTTAGCACTGGGGCTGTAGTCAAGCGTTTCTTCAACTCCTGGAAACTTGCCTCGCAATCCTATGTCCATATAAACTTATTGTCCTTCTTCAATAGTTCAGTCATTGGTTTTGCCAGCTTCGAAAAATTCTCAATGAATCTCCGATAATATCCCGCAAGTCCAAGGAAACTGCGGATCTCGCCAACTGAAGTGGGTGCCAACCATTCAGTGACTGACTAAACCTTGCTGGGGTCCACTACTATACCTTCTCCTGGTATAACATGTCCTAGAAATCCAACCTCCTTCAACCAAAATTCGCACTTGCTGAATTTGGCATATAACTGGTGTTCTCTGAGTTTCTCAAGAACTAACCGCAAATGCTCCTTGTGCTCCTCTTCATTTTTTGAGTATACCATAATATCATCGATAAACACTACTACAAACTTGTCCAAATACTCCATGAACACTTTGTTCATCATACTCATAAAATAGGCAGGGGCGTTTGTCAGTCCAAACGACATGACCGTATTCTCGTATAATCCATACCGCGTAGTGAATGCTGTCTTTGGTATATCCTTCTCTCGGATCTTTAACTGATTGTATCCTGATCGCAGATCAATCTTCAAAAACACCTTAGCTCCTTGCAGTTGATCAAACAGATCATTGATCATCGGTAATGGATATTTGTTCTTAATTGTTACTTCATTCAAGGCTCGATAACCCACAACCATCCTCAGGGATTTATCCTTCTTCTCGACCAGGAGTACTGGGGCTCCCCAAGGTGATGAACTCCTCCGAATATATCCTTTCTCCAACAACTCCTTGATCTGTTTCTTAATTTCCTCCAGATCCTTTGCGGGCATCCGATAGGGTCTCTTGGATATAGGCCCTGTACCTGGCAACAATTCTATCAAAAACGCAATGTCCCGATCCGGTGGCATCCCTGGTAACTCTTCTGGAAAAACATCCGGGTAATCTTTTACTACAGGCACTTCCTCCTGCACAACTCCTGTGAGGGCATTCACTTGGGTCCTCCTAGGCACATGCCTAGATACGTACTTAATCCTTTTACCCTCCGGGGTGGTGAGATGAATTGACTTGCTAGCACAGTCAATATTTCCTCCATACCTTGACATCCAGTCTATACCTAATATCACATCCAATCCTTGTGACTCCAAGATAATTAGGTCGGACGGAAAAACATGAGTTCCAATGGTTAAGGGTATCTGGTTGCACCACCGGCTAGCCATATACTCTGCTCCAGGCGAGCTTACTAAAAGAGGGGTCCTTAGAGTTTGGGTTGGTAGCTTAAACTTGTCCACAAATCCCCTTGATATATATGAATGAGATGCACCAGTATCGAAAAGAATAAGAGCGGTAAATGACTTAACCAAAAACTTACCTATCACCACGTCTGGCTGATCTTCAACCTCCTCCACGTTAACGTGATTCACCTGTCCTTTGTTGAATGGATTAGGCTTCTTCCCGGCACTCCCGTTTCCATTTCCATTCCTTCCTTCAGGGCAATCATTCGCATAATGCCCAGTCTTTCCGCACTTATAGCAAGTAACTTGACTCAGGTCTCTCTTGGAGGGTGTGGCTGGATTGGGGCAATTCTGATTGTTGTTAGCTCCGTTTCCATTCCCATTCTTACCACTATTGTGATTATGCGATCCTCCTCCAGTGTGGTTGTGACCTCCATGATTATGAACAAGCCCTCCCGTATTCGGGGTTAAGAGAGGCTTATGCTGAGCTCCTGAGTTATACTTCCCTTGACCATACTTCCTCTTACGGCTCTTAATCTGCTGCTGCTTCCCTTCGATCATAAGGGCCTTATCTACCAACTCCTGGTAGTTGTTGAAACTTGCCACCATGAACTGCATACTCATCTCATCATTCAACCCTTCCATAAACTTCTCCTGCTTCGCGGCATCCATGGCCACATCATCAGGGGCATAGCGTGATAGTTTGCTAAAATCATCCACGTACTGACCTACAGTATGGTTCCCCTGACATACATTGCGGAACTCCCGCTTCTTCATCTACATAGCTCCAGTGGAAACATGGGCAGTACGAAAAGCCTGCTGAAACTGTGCCCATGTGACCGTGTCGATAGGATAGGTGGCTGTGAAATTCTCCCACCATGCTGTTGCCGGTCCATCCAATTGGTGTGCGGCAAAACGCACCTTCTCCGCATCTGTGCATCCAGCGGTGGTCAACTCCCTTCCGATACGGCGTAGCCAATCATCAGCAACTATTGGCTCGGTGCTACTGGAAAACACCAGCGGTTGTAACCTTAGAAAATGGGCTAGGTTGTCTGCTAGTGGAGGGTTGTTGTTGTTATTGTTGTTGCCCTGGTTCTGAACTAGGAATTGCATCAAAGCATTCTGCTGCTGGATCAATTGGGTGAGCTCCGGTGGGAAAGCAAAACCGGTGTCACGTCTCGGAGGCATCTGAGGGGTTTTAGAGGGGAGAGATTAGAATAGAAGAAAGGTCTAGTGAGAAAGCACTACCCATATGCACATGAGACAAACACAATCATAACACTCAATCAAACAAGCAAGGGCTTACAACGATCTAGAACTATCGCAAACGTGCTCAATTACATGGGGAAAATACTACTAGTATATGGTGGTCATCTAGAAATTTTGATCAGTGGAAGATTCCATAATGTCAGCTCCAGCTTCATCTTCATAGTCATCATCACTAGGGTCCGAATCAGTGTCGTCGATGATGATGTAGTTGTCCGGGCAAGTGGGGTCGTCATCTTCGTCTTCTCGTGCTGGTCTTCCCATGAAAACTCCGACCTTCTTAACCAGGTCGTCGTTCTTCTCCAGTAGCGTCTTGATTTCCTCCTCATATCCGTCGCGGGTGAACTTGAGTTCTTCCTCTAGCTCGATGATCCTAGTCTTTGCCTTCTTCAACTCCATCATGTCTGCGCATATCTGGTTCTCCTGTCGTCGAATGTGCTAGTTTTGCTCCTGGATGAACGCTGCAATGGATCTATCCTTCTTGGTGCTGATCATCTCCCATTGCTCGTCTCGGCGCCCACATATTTGATAGATGGTGTCCTTGAGTTCCTTATTGTAGACTTCTCCAATGCGTCCCATGGTAGTGTGGGCTGCCATGCTCTTGCCTAGGCTCCAGGTTGGTGCATCGAAAGAAAATTCTATGGGTTTAGAAGTTGGCGAAAACGTCCTTCCTGGTACTTGTACTTGAATCATACAGCGCTCCTCTTCTGGTAGGGTGGCATTGTACGTCCCGGTGAAACTGGGTATTCCAATGTTCAGGTATCTAGTGACTTCCTTCAAGTGGCGTCCAAAAGGTGTATCCTCGTCTGGTTGCGCAAACTTGTTCTTCATCTCCAGCATCCTAAAGAGTGGAAAAGAGAAGAGAAATCAGAAATGAGTAGAGAAGAGTGACCTATGGTTTGTTTTAGTGGTCGTGTCCTACACTCAGCGTGTGCTCTAATACCATCTTGTAGCGACCCGACCTCAGACGGTCAAGTCTCTATGCATCAGTGTCATCCCTGGATCAGTAATGCTGACACGCACAGTACTCGAAGGATTTATAAAAGAGTAGCAATCACACACTTATTACATCGAGTGTCTCAAAAGAGAACTTATTACAATAATATGGCTTAAGGTCATCTAATGCGAAAACAACAGAAGGCTTGGAAGATAAGTGAGTCCATCAACTCCAACAGCATAGCTGAGCTGATCGGCAATGACCTAACGAACCTTACTCCTCATCTGAAAAGTCTGCAACATAATACGTTGCTGCCCAAGAAACGGGTCAGCACATGGAATATGCTGGCAATATAACACAGTAAAATGAAAACAGAATAATGCTAACACTACATGCATATTTGGCTGGTGGAAAGCTCTATGGTTACAGTTTTGCATAAAGCCAATTTTTTTCCTACTACAAAGGAATATATTTTATTTAACTATCATGGTAGTTGAACAACATTGAGAAGGTAACCCCAACTCAATCCCAATTAAAGTGATTAACAACCCAACAATATTAATTAAGAGTGATGAGATACATAAGAAGCTTCAAGTACTAGATACTCAGAACTGTCCATAACCGGGGACACAACTAACCATGATTAGATTGTACACTCTACAGAGGTTTGCGCACTTTTCCCCACAAGACTCGATCGCCTCTGTTGATTTCTCGCACTGCATGGTGTTTGAGAAATGGATGACCGAGACATAGTCTTTCGGAAACATTAACTCCCTACTCCGGGTAGACCATACCAAACCTACAAAACCCACTACCTGCTGATCTACCTGTTCAAGAGCTTCACGTAACTTACTCAACTATGCTAGAGCCCATAATAGCTTGTGGCTGCACACGGAAGTTTCTAGCATGAATCATCTCAGTTCCCTTTGAGCCTGGGTGGCGGTCCATAGGAAAATCACACGGTAACCCCGGGATTTCCAAAAAAAGGCAATCACTGGTATCCCCGGGTGCCTCAATCCACCCATATGTGTATTAAAGTTGCCACCTTAGATTGAACCATTAATTAACAATCTCACATCTGTCACGGAATACACTCAAACCCAAACCACGTCTACGAGCATAGCATTGCGGTATAAGCATAACGTAGAAGTAACTCCCAAGGGTTTGATAGTAAACAGGGCAATAGGTTCTACCTCATTAACTACTTCCCAAAACCCACATGTTAAAGACATCCTAATCACGCAATGTTTGAGGGTGGGAACTAATGCATAAAAACTGGGTATGAAAAGAGTATGATCAATGTGTTACTTGCCTTGCTGACGATCCGCGAAACCTAGAGACTCGTAGTAACACGCTTCACACTCCAGGAATTCTATCACAAACAAACAATAACATACATAAGCAACTAGCAAAGTTGCACGAGCAAAACTTCAACTAAAAGCAAAGAACCAGCAAGTTCAACTTAAGAACTCTGGTTAGCAAAAGAATCAAAACAAACGGAGCAACGAAACTCAAACGGCAAAAGAAACAAAGTCCATTTACTAATCTGGACTAAGGTCAAATTTTTACAGTACCAAAACTTAGTTTAAGTGGGTTAGGCAGAAAGAGGGTCTCGAGACGAAACTCCAGGCTTTTGAATCACCTGATTCCGACTAACGAGCTAAAAGATAAACACAAACTAAGATTGGATCAGAAATCACGATCAGAAAAATCGCGGAATAAATCTGACAAAAGGAAAAGCGACGAACAGATTAACGAACGAACGTTCGTTGTCTGAAACTAAATGAAGAACACGTTCGTTAAAACGAAGGGACGAGCGAACGCTCGCTAAATAAATAAACCGGAGAAATAAACCGATCTAAAGAAACACAACTAGGGTTTCAAAAAAACAAATAAACCAAACGGTTTTTAAGAAAAAAACGGCGGTCTCGGATTCCGGCGGATTCCTCCGGCGAGGGG
>NC_041391.1:69466809-69480486 GCF_002162155.2 Triticum dicoccoides | reverse complement strand
CTGCGGCGGCGGCTCGGGCTGCGGCTCTGGGCGGGCGGTGGTGGTGGCTAAGGGGGGAGGGTGGCGGTATTTATAGGGGGGTCCGGTGCCTTGGGGGAGGGGGCAAGCGGCGGCAGAGTCCGAGCCGGACTCTGGCTGCGGCGACGCGCGGGTGGAAGGCGGCGGCGCGGGGGTGGGCCGGCCTGGCTCGGCTGGGCCTCGGCCCAGTCGGGCGCGGAAAGTTTTTTTTTAATAATTACGCCGGCAGAAATAAAATCCTAGAAAATAAAATAAAACCCTAAAAATGCCAAAACAAATTTTTACCATCTAAATAAAATATTTAGAACGGAATGAACATTTTCTTGGCCCTAAATGCAATTTTTGGAAAGCGTACAAATCTTTCTAATGCAAATAAAATCCGAATAAAATAAACTAAGATCAAATAAATGATTTTAACATTTTTTCCTCCAATATTTCAATTATTTTGGAGAAGTCATATTATCTCCTCTCATTTATTTTTGGTACGAAATATATATTTTTTTGGAGAAAGAAATAATTAAAATTAAAAATCCTCGTTTCATTATTTGGTACGAAAATCCAAATATGAGACCGGAAAATCCCCAACTCTCTCCGAGGGTCCTTGAGTTGCTTAGGATTTGAAGGATTGCAAAGAGGAAAAGAAATAAAATATGATATGCATGAATGACCTATGTATAACATTCCAAATTAAAAAATTGGGATGTTACAAGCGGTTTAGAAGAAATCGCGAAAAAACACTCGCTGCCACTCGTCATATGGGCCGCACCATTTTCAAAACTGCTCTTAAACCGTGTGGAATCTTGAAAAATATTCAACATGTCGAAGTTGTGCCTAATACATAGCTTTTCAACGGTATATTACACGCCTCATTCCGATAAACGGTTAAAAATCTAGAGCAAAAATAGTACCAAAAAAATAACGTGTGCAGTTTTTTCCGACGAGAAGTTCGCTCGTGTGAGTACTGCAGCACACTTGGTTCAAAGAATGATGTGCACTTGCGTTCAGCGTCCAGTACGGAAGTGGTGTGCAGAATAGTTATTCTGCTAATATTAGCAGAATAGACCGTCTGTATATATATGAGTTTTATGTCCTATACAGCATTCACTTATTGCTAATTCTTCAAGTTGATTTCTTCTGCTAAGTGAATGTGATCCGACCCTTACCCTCTATGCTAAACTCAACTCAGTCTATTCACAAATTCTTCATGTGCGTTCTAATTGAAACTCGTTCAAAATCATCACTCTGTCCTTGACAGCTGAAGAAAATTGCGAACGGAACTTTAACTAATCCTATCTGAATTTTCGGCTTTGCCGCTCAAACCGTTCTGCATCCCACGACAATACTTATCTATTCACCCACGATCCTACACGATCGCCACCTCACAGTACATGGGTGACACATGTCAAGTGAATGAGAAGGGCCAGGGGCACGTTCCTCCAAATTCTTCGGGCGTTCAGTTTTTCACTTCCACTATAAATACCCCTGCTTCTTCTTCACTTCGTTTTTACTCCGCTCGCTCTCACTCCCACTCGAGCTTCCCAAACCCTAGCGCCGCCGCTACTTCATCGTTGCCGGTGAGGAAGAGCTTCACTGCCTCGACCTTGTCGCCGTCGTACTCGCGCCAGTTGTGGATTTCTTCACTCCGCCGCCGCCGTAGCTGTCTTCCTCTGCTGAGTTAGGGCGTGGAAGATCTGAACTGACGAGCTTCACATCTACACTTCCCAGTTCGTCGAGTTCTTCATTTCATGTAATTAAAATACACTTTTACTGCCCTCTTTGATTCATGTGTTTTCTTGAAAATCTTCAAAGGTGTTTATTCTTAAAATCTTCACACACTTGAACACCTCACATGTTATGTGCTCTTGATTCATTTCACTAAGCGATGATTTTCTTCAAGATTCCTCAATTGTGTGGATTTTCAATCTGTACAACTCTGGAACCTAAGATTAAGAACGCTTAGTGAAATTCTTCAAGACTCATCTGGTCAAATTCCTCAAACCTATTCTTTTTGAAAACCTTCTGAGAACGCATATGACCTCTCCAAATTCCTCACAACTATACTCTGTTCATAGGTTCTCATGTCCGCTGCTGAATCTCTAGGTTCTCATCAACTTAACTCATTTGCAGCGTTCCTCGAAGAAAAGTTGCACACCTCTTCAGAAACTTCAGTTGTTCATATTCCTCAGCTGAAGAAAATGGCTGATAAGAAGCCACAGAAGGGAGGAATGAGGCCTGAGGTCAATACTGCTTCTGAAATCCCTAAGGACATATACAAGGATTACTGCACTCCTGATGAGGCCAAATTTGGCAAGGAGGACAAAAATCAGCGCAAACTGTGCATACAAAGGATAGAGAGGAGATGGGCACGGGAATGGAGGGAGTACAGGTATGTTACTCCCAAGTACATGAAGAAATTCGCACTCAACCCTCCATGCCCAAGACCTCCATTGGCACCTAGCCAATTGGCAAACCCCACCAGCCTCAAGCACGGTGAGGATTATCCTGATGAATGGACAAGGCGCCAGGCCAAACTGGCCAAACAAGCAAAGGAAGCAGTGAGGAAATTTAATGAAGACTCTGCTGCTACTGCTACCACTGTTGAGGCCTCTGCTAGTAAGCCTAGGAACGCGATGCCTAAGAAGCCTGCGCATAAGACAAGTGCTTCTTCTTCAATGCCCTCACAGCCAAGCTCCTCAGCAATGCCCTCAAGGCTAGATTCTTCAAAGCCCTCACGGCCAACTCCTCAGTCTGCTCCTCCTCCACCAAAGTCCTCAGATCCTTCGACAAAGTCGTTAGCTGCTCCGACCAAATCCTCTACACCTGTGCATCTCACCACGTGCCAAAGGACAACTGGCATCTCAATTGCCTCAGGAGCATCTGCAAGTTCCACTGCTACACCAAATTCTTCAGCTGGCCCCTCTCTGGTGAAGAAAAAGGCCACTGCTGGACGAGGCCTTTAACCAAGTCCTCACAAGAAGCAGGTCACCTTCCAAGTGCCCTCTGATGACAATGAGGCTGATGATGAAGAACTTGCTGAAATCATCAGAGACAGGCAAGCCAGGGCCGCAAGAGCCAAAGGCAGCGATGTGCCACTTCTATTGGATCCAAAGTTGATCCTCGATTTCATTGATCTATGGCATAAAGACCCTAACACGCCTTTTTCGGAGATGAATCTCACACCTGGTCAAAGTCATATTCTTACTGCCTTCATTGAGGAAGAAAAGTGGAAATTTGAGGAAGGCAGAAGGCTGAAGAAAGCGCAATACAAAAACCAGCGCTACCTCAAGGACAATGTCCTCACTCTTATCCCTGATCAACTCATTGCGTTGCAAACTGAAATCAAGCAACTGAGTGATGAATTCAATCGCTACTATGCTGATTGGAAGGGCGCCAAGGTCCGGTTTGTCAATTTGACGAAGAAACTCACTTCAAGTGATGCTGCTCCTGTGCATGTTGAAGTTCCTCAGGTTGAAGCATCCTCCCAGCCTACTGAAGAACATGCCAGCACCGCTGATGACAATCAGGCTGCTGAAGAAAATGAGAGTACCAGGGCTGATAATTGCATTCCAGCCGCTGAAGAAATTGCCAGGGCATCCACTAGCGGTGCGCCTGAAGAAAATGAAGAAATCAGGGCAACTACATCAGTTGCACCTGAAGAAACTGAACCAAAGTCCTCTGCACCTCCTGCACCTACACCCACCCCGATCCTTCCATCTGCATCTGATGCGAAGAAGACCAAGGCTGCAGAGTATGCAGCTATGAAGAAAAGGAAGGCATCGACTTCATCAAATTCTTCAACTTCGAAGAAGATGAAGCCTCTGACTAGCTCAATTGACAATCCCATTGATGCTGTTCCTGTCTCTTACATGCCATCAAAGGACCTTGTTCCTTTTGGTGAAGATTATGTGATTCCCAATGAATCCGATGAAGAGAATCCTTCTGCTACTTCAACAAAGCAGTTGGATGAAGAAATTGAAGTGGACAAAATCCCTTCAATCCCAGTTGTTTCCTTACATATGCCTCAGTTCACTACTGAAGAGGCAGGTGTTGAAGAAATGGAAGATGAGAATGTGGACATTGGATGTACCACACCTATGCTGAATGATGACTTTTGGGAAATTCAGCACCCTAACTCTCCGATGTTCACTCCACTTCAAGCAATTCCTCAGTCCCCTGCTGCTACTGAAGTGCAAATGGGATCTGAAGAACCTCATGCAACCCCGTCTGTCCATGAAGAAATTATATCCACTAGTGCCGAAGAAATTACAAATGAAGAATTGAAGACCCAGGCTGCAGATGAAGAAGAGCCTAAAATTCCTCAGCCTGAGGAACCTGAGATTGCGATTCCTGAGGTGGTGATGCAACTAACTGACACTCCTCAGCCCAAGCCAAAGGATCCCTTCTCAAAGAAGCAAAAATTCAAGGCTGATGATTTCTTCGGCGAGCATGTGTTCTTCACTGACTTCAACCCTTATGAAAATGCTCATCTTAGAAGGAAGCGTTTTTGGACTGCCAGCTAGGCCAATTTCTATTCTTCACTCATTTTCAACAAGGATAAAGTCTTCGACCACGAGCATATTCCTCACGTGGACATGGAATCAATGCCTTGCTTCTCACAAGTCCTCAGTATGCTTCATGATGCAGGCTTGCTCAACTTTTTCTCAGACATAGTTGACTGGAATGAAGAGCTCATTCTTCAGTTCTACGCAACGCTGTATATCACAGGTGATGGTGCTGACGTCAACTCTTGGGTGTTGGACTGGATGACCGAAAACACTCACTACAAGGCACCGACCTCTGAATTGCTTCGGGCCCTGCCAATCAGTCCTCCACCTGACGGTGCTCGTTGTCTGTATGATGAGCCTGAACTCACTGCTCACTATATGCAAGTGCTCATGAAGCCTCTGAAGCCTGGTCAAGCCCCAAGGACCAAATTCCTCGTGAAGGAATTTCTCTATGTGCCAAGAACCATCTATCGCATTATGAAGAAGACCATGAGTCCTATCAAAGGCCATGACTCATCCGATGAGGAAATTATTGGGATGATGAAGAATATGCTATTCAATATAATGCATGGCATCCCCATAAATTATCATGATCTCTTCATGAGGACTCTAGCGAATGTTGCACTTTCATCGTTTGAGCTGAAGCCTTATGCTCCTTGGATCATGAGATTCCTCAGAACAAGGTCTTCACTCAACTACAAAGCTGACTTTCAGAATCATCTCAGCTACTTGCCCCCGATTGAAGTCCTCAAGCGGACATATTCCTCAACTAATGAGAAGGGCAAGGCACCAGCTATTATCGATGAAGGTATTCGTCCATTGGATGGTCAGTTCCGCAAAGCAGCAGCTTATTCCACCAATGATGACTCTGCCACTCATGATTCTGTTGCCAATGCATCCAACCCAAATCCTCAAGCCACTGCTCCTCGTGTGATGACTGACCGAGAGCTACTTCTTAGTCTTCACCAGAAGGTGGATCAAAACCATAAATGGGTTAAGCATCAGTTTGTATCTATTCTTCACAACATGACCTCTACACATAATCTAGTGAAGAAAAACCATTACTACCTCCATGAAGTCTTCGATCGCACCTGGGCTATTCTGTCACATCTGTATGGTGAAGAAGATCTGAAGCAAATGGGCTTCAAAGAAGATTCTGACTGGTCTACTCCTCCACCGAAGAAACTCAAGAAGGTCAAGGTTCCTCCGTTGGTCGCCAGTTCATATTCTTCATCATGTGCCACAGAGGAGTATGAAGACTTGGACGACACAGCAACAGGCCCTACATTGACTCAAGACCCCAATGACGCTGGGGCTCCTCCATCTTCATGATATTCTTCAGGAGCGTTGGTCCTCATTTTCAACCCTTTTGGTCATTCGATGACAAAGGGGGAGAAATTTGAGTTAGTCTTCAAGCGGGTCTATCTTATATGAGCATTTTTTTCTAAGTTACAACTCTCGTTGTTTTGATGACCTTGCTGGATTGAGTTGTAATCTTAAACTCTATGGTGGCCTGATACTTTTGTTGTGTTCTTCTGCATGCTTATTCCTCATTAATGTTAATGCACACATGCTGAATTACATCAGTCACCATATCTCATCATGCATTTCAAATTCTTCATATTATATGTCAAATGCGTGTATGAATTACAAGATATAGGGGGAGATCTCCATGATTATACTCTTCAAGTGTGCATTGCTTCAAAAGCAAATTCCTCACTATGCACATCTTGAGGGGGGACTTCCTCTATATCTTGCAATCAAATTCCTCAACATCAATACTTACACTTCGTATATTTATACCCGTTGAAAACTTAACCTATGTTGTCATCAATCACCAAAAAGGGGGAGATTGTAAGTGCATCCAGTGCCCCTTAGTGATTTTGGTGTATTGAAGACTGATAGGTTAAGAGACTGATGCGTTTCTGAGTGTACATAGGTCTATAATTCTATGAGGAGTTTGATATTTACTGAGAAATTTGACCCCTAAAAATGAAGTTCTTCAACTGAAGACTTTGGATATGTGAAGACTTTCTGAAGACTTTGAAAGTGAAGAAATTGGTGTGACCTTGAAGACTTGGCAATCAATCGAGGAACATGAAGCGTGAAGACTCTGTATTCCATAGTTTCATTTTCTCTTTCTTGAGTCATAGGAAACACCGTACTGTTAAAGGGGGTCAAGGAAATACTAAGTAAAAATTACCAAGTGATGCTAAACTCAAAATCCTACACCTACCAATCCCTTCGAGTGAAGCCATTGGAAATCTCACACAGTTCAGTCATAATCTTCAGTGACAGAGACGAAGTTCTTCTGGTCCATGAGGAATTTGTTCTGACTGAGGAGTTAGGAATTCACCAGTGCGGATTGCCTACATAGTGAGGAACACGATAGCCCTGAGGAATTCGAGAGTCAAATATTCCGACCGTTGCTGTGCTATGCGCCAGCTGTCCCAAAATATCTACCCACCTAACGGTCATATCAGACAAGGGCATTTACGTCTTATCATGTCGGGCTGCTCCCTAGGCTATAAATAGCCGCACCCTACAACCACTAGTTGGTTGGTTGCTCCGAGAGAAACTGACACTTGTCATTTGAGAGCATCCCATCCTCCGAGGACTTTGAGTGAAAATCATCAAGTGGGGAAAACCCAAACCCAAACCTTCAAAACCCCAAAGTGATTGAGCATCACTAAAGAGATTGATCCTTCGTGGATCCGACACTTGTTACCTTTGAAGACTGTGCTTCTTCCAGACGGTTAGGCGTCAAGGTCTAGAGCATCCAAGAGGAATTGTGGATCATCGAGTGACCAAGTTTGTGAAGGTCCGGAAGTCACCTGAAGACTTACCACGAGTGATTTTTTTGACTGGAAACTGTGAGGCAACAGCCCCACAGTATTTTATTAAAACTCAACCACCAAACAAAACAAGAAGTTCTTAGAAAGTAGCTAAACTATGGGGGGAGAGGGACTTACCTAGCTAGCTATTTACATAATTACAGGCCCATATACAAGAATACATACAACCAACTATGTCAAAGAGTTGACACAAGTTAGCAGCAAAGGTTTTAAACTAGGCTTCAATCTGTGAGAGTGTAGAGTGGCATCATGAAGGAAGTTTCTCCTCCAAGCAGCAAAGGTTGGCCTTTCAAGTCTGAAGATCCTGCCATTCCTCAAGATCCAAATATTCCAGGCTGCAAGATAAACAACCTCCCTGAAAAAGGGTGCCCAAAGCTCCTCCTTGCAGCAACCAAACACTGAGATGTGGTTAACCCAGCTAACCACTAGATGTGCAAGTAATTCCATACTCTTGTGCTAAATTGATAGGTGAAGAAAAGGTGATCTCTGTCCTCATAGGCATGGGCAAAGCATAAAGGGCATGTGTTGTCCTCCTGAGTTGTTCGCCAGCGTCTCCTCACCAGTAAGTCTCTGGTATTTAGCCTGTCATTCAGCATTAACAACGCAAACACCTTTATCTTCATTGTCGCCTTGCTATTCCAAATCCATTTTGATGGAGTATCAGTGGCCATGTGAGCATGCATCACAGTATAATAACTCTTTGCAGAGAAAATACCTTTGCCAGGTTTCCAAGACCAAGAATCATGAATCTGCTCATCAGCATTAAGGTCAAGAAGACCAGCTTGGACAGTGGTCAGCTCATCCATTGCTTCTGGTGATAAGGGTAGAGAAAAAAGCTTAGACATGTCCAGAGTGTTAATCACCTCACGAACAGACACTTTGTCCGCGGAAATCTTTCTCTGAGTGGGACAGATGAGCCTAGGAACACCCAGGCATCAAACCAAAAAAGGACAGAATCCCCCATGTTTATGGTTACCTCAGAGTGTAGCCTGAAAGCATCATTGAGTTTCAGGATGTCTTTCCACCAATAGGATCCACATAAAACTGTGCCATGAGGAACTACACCAGGAGTGATTGGGCAAGGTTTGTGTGACTTTAGCTCAAGGAGAATACGGTGAGGACTGTGTGTCCGGGACTGTGTCTCCTCAAGTTTAAATACTCAGCCGCTCCAACCAGATGTACAACTGAGACAGCAGTTGGAACTGGTCCACCAAATCATTGTCTCCACCCAGCTTATTGGTTCTATTTCCTCAACTCTTTCATTTCCTCATTTCTGTTGTTATGTGCTTGTTCATATCTATTTGAAGACTTTGACTGAAGACTTTCTCACTTTCCTCAGTTCAATTTCTTCAATGTGTCCATCTTCATCTTGTGTTATCCTGTGCTTACGATTTCTGTACTCTGTGCTTGTCTTCATTTCATCATGATGACTATGCCTGTGTTCTGCTATGTTTACTTTTGAGTATTTATTCCGCTGCAAGTAGTTCTTCATTTAGGAATTTCCTCACCAGCAAATTCCTCAGTGAAGAATTCATAAAAATCGCCTATTCACCCCCCCCCTCTAGTCGATATAACACACTTTCAAGATCTGCTTCGACAGGTAGCACTGTCTGCTCTGAAGGCCTTGTTTTCACTCTAGATTTTTCCATCTCCCACCCAAATGGCTGATTCATAGGAAGAGTAGTTTAATGTACAAACATTGTCGACAAATGGAAATGTATGAAGAAAAAGATGGGCAAGATATCATTCAAATATATGATGCCTGGTTGAACAGGATGGCATTGCATATTTCACATATATTATGGCTAGCTAAAAGACATGAGACTGCATAATTCCCATATATAATATAGAAACTAAACAGGTGGCATTACAGAACATGTCTAAACTAAGCAGATGACATATATGATGTCAAAAGTAGGCACTGCAAGGCAACATATGCATGATATGACTAACATCATCATGCCAAGGTAGAGCAAACACCTTGGGGGTAAATAGGAGTGGTCAGCGGCATCTGAATCCGCCTCAGAACAGATATCTTCATCAGGATTACAATCTGGAGAGGGGCGGGGAGGGTTTGCCATTGAACCCACCATGGAGAGATGTCTACATGACATTGTATTGCCACGCAAAACTCTTCTCTTTTTCTCTACATGTTCAGCATGACTGTGTACAATATCTGACATGCATACGAAAAAAATATGGTGAGATTATGTAAGGAGAGCATGCAGAAATTTAGAGTGATGGTAACAACCAGTGGATGGATCCAAAAATAATGATAGCATGCTGATGATTGCTTTAATTTAATAAAAAGATAGATGATGATTGCTTTACTATTTGTTTCCCACCCAAGATGAACAACATAGGCATACCCTAGGTGAATCAGATATTAGACAGACATACTATTCATTGCTACCTCGATATGTGCCCCACAACTAATTTAGAACTCAAGTTTGAACATTAATTTGGACCTGACTTGGGAGTCCAAGAGCTGAACAGGACGATAAAGTAGTACGTAAGTTTAAGCAATGCATAACATAAGCAGAAACAAAAGAGTGCGACCTCTCTTGTGGACCCGTGTACTCCTCAGGTTCATCTGCTGAGTCGATGAAGGTGATGCCATTGCGGTGGGTGCCGGCGGCAGGGAAGGAGATCTGAGGCAGCAAAAGACCGTCAGGAGTCGTGATGTCTGGTTTGGTGGATGCTTCTGTCGATGCAGCAGCTCAGGTGAGGTGGACGACGTCGCGGCAGGAGCAGGACAAACCACACAAAGTTCCCTTCGACATGTACCTATAACTGAAGTAATTCTGTAAGGGCTCATTTGGCTTGCATGATTCTTAAAATGCAGGGATAGGAAAAAAACCGGAATAGGATGGGAATGCACATGGTAAACAGAGCATTTGTAAACACAGGATTTCTGTCAACTTGGGTGTTTGGTTTACAGGAATTGGAAGAGCATAGGAATGCAAAGAAACATGGCAAGAATAAAGTGAAACCATATGAAAGCGTGTACAGTTAGAATGTTATTCTGGCACTAATGCACTTTGTTTTGTTTTCATGCATAGGATTTTGAAAAGTAGGCCTAGGTGGATGTTTTGCTTCATTCCTTTCAACAAAATGCATGAATAATTGAATAGTAGGGTGCCATTGGAAAATTCCCTATTGCTATGTTTTTCCGTTGAACCAAAATAGCCCTAATGGATCGACGTGAATGTATAGTAATAAGTGATGCAACAAGTGTACAACCTCTTTGCCGTAGCTGTGTCGACCTCAGCATCATTGGGAATTGGTCGCTGAAGCACTTGAGGCAGAGGTGGCTGTCGGAGGTGTGAAGGAAGATCTGAGGAATCTGTAGACGGCGTCCAGGGCACTGCTCTGTTGTGATGGATCGTTCTGTCGTTGGAGCAGCTCCGGTGAGCCGTAAGACGTCAAGGCTGAAGCAGCACAAGACATACATCATCAATCTCAAGTGGGATTCTAATAGCATCTCCAATAGATGATGTAAAATAGATGTAAAATTTACATCACCAAAAACTACCTGACTACAACAGATGAGGTAAAAACTTTTGACTCTAAACTTAACTGTCAAAACTGAAATTTACTATGGAATCTGAATGCTACTGTCAAAACTGAATGCAATGGTAGCAGAGAGGCACTTGACATGTAGTTTAGGGAGGGCCTGCAGTTCATCTTCAACCTGCACCCCCCTGAGCCGCCAGCCTCCACCGGCCGAACCGTCGGCCCCAGCGCCGCCTCACCGCCCCGAAACAATTCCCCATCACCGCACCGGCCAGCCCTCTAGGCCCCCCGCCCCCACCCTGAACCCTAAGATAGATAGTGGGGTACCTCTCCGAACGAGCCCCCGTTCCTGGAGTCGGCTTCGGCTTCGTCCGAGGAGTCGGTGAGGATGTTGCGGTTCTGGTGGAGCAGGTTAAGGCGGTGCTGTGGGGATGGAGCAGCCGCGATAGACGAGGCGAACATCGGAGCAACTCCTTGGAGGTGGAGGATGGGGCGACTGAACCGGCGGGACGACGAGATGGACGACGGATCCTCATCTGGGGAGGTGGACGAGGGACGTCGAGCTGTTGTGGTGGACGACGTCATCGGGGACGAGGCTCCGGCTGGGCAGCGGTGAGGTGGCGGACGGAGGAGAGTGGGGTTTCGTGGCTAGAACAGAGAGGTTATGGAGGCCTGGGATTTTGAATGGGGAAAAGGGGGCGATGGGAGGGGGTGAAGCATGACTTAGGGATACGCTTGTCCAAAATGTAGGGTGTGTTACAAAAGTACCCCCCACCGATTTGAACTAGCAGCCCTTTTGGTTCAAGGTTAGAAGGGGGATTTCGCGTGTCGGGATTTGGCAGCTGGAGAGAGTTTCTGCGCGCGTTGTAATTTCGGGATAGCAAGGCGCGGGTTGTGAAGGCGCCAGTTTTCGGAGCATGATATCTGAATTTTCGGGATATAACAAGACGCGGGATGAATTTTAGGGACAAGCCTAACGTGTAGTAATATTGTACTTGTACGTACCAAATCAATTCGCACTTCCCGCAACCAAAAAGAAAATGAAAAAAATAAAACTATTCACACAACACAAAGAGAGAGAGTCTTTCCCCGTTTTACTATACAAATGCTATTCAAAACTACTCCCTCCTTCCATCTATATAGGGCCTAATGCGTTTTTTGATGCTAACTTTGACCAAATATTAGAGCAATAATATATGGCATGCAACTTACACAAACCACACCGTTAAATTCGTCTGTGATAGGTTCTTTCAATGATATAATTTTCACATTGTGCATGTCATGTACTATTAATCTTGTCAATAGTCAAAGGCGGTCTTAAAAATCTCATTACGCCCTATATAGATGGAAGGAGGGAGTATGAATCCATGTTATGTCCGATTAAATTTTTTCGCTTGCTGTATAATTTATGTAACTTACTCATACCAACATTTTAGTGCATTCCGAATGTCTATACTACCGCTGCAATTCGAACTAAATTTGAATTTGTTTCTCTATTTCAATAAGAATCTACAATCATGATTGTTGCCAACTTCAACCATCATTCGTGTATTACCTTAATAACACACCACATGATTACTATAGAGATAGATATGAACTATGTGTACTACATGAACTCGAATTCTATTTTTTGAATACACTTGATGTTGATTCCAAATAATAGTACATTTGATGTACTAACTATATATTCATAATCTAAATCATGTTCCATATGTACACCGTGTTTATCACACAAAGTATAGTGCCCCGCCCCCTACATAATGACAAGTATTTAGACCTGAGTTGCAAAAGCCACACATTAGCCCAAATTATAATCAATGTTCTACATTATGATATCTTCTTGAAGTATCCGTATCCACTTTTTTATAATGAATTATGATCTTTGTTCGTCTTTTACACGTTCACGATCCTCTTCTATTTGTAGCTAGCTAGCACTAACTTACTATCGTGTATGCACACGCCCGCCCCCCTCTCACCCACCCTTAGCGTCCCCTCCATCGCGCATGTTCATTATTTCTCTTTAGGTCGTCCACCAGCGGTGTGTGTAGGCCCACGGCTCCTTCTTTCCGGCACACACTGGTCGATATACCTCTCTAGCCAAGTGTGCCTACAACAAACACATATATACTTCCCCTCTTCTCTTCTCACCGTCCATGCCCCCTATGTCCAATATGATTCCACGCAGGTGCACACTCCCGCCCCTCTTTTCATTGATCACATACTCGCACACTCCTCCCCCCTCGACATGGTAGGCCTCTCGCACCACCTCCTAGCCACACCCTCTCCCCCTGTCTGTCTCTCCAGACCTTATTTGCTTCTAACACATGCAGGCGTGTATATGAACTGATCTCCCTACATATAGCCAGGTCGACTATAATTCGTTTTCACCAAGCACCGATACACTTACCTCGCTAGTTATGTCTCTCCCTTTCTCGGACACACGACGGTTGATCTTCCTATGTAGTTACGTATGCTTACCACAACCATATCTTCTCCCCTCATCATCCTTGAATACCTCCCTACCCGTCTCTCACACGCACGTGGATAGACAGACAGACATCCCCCACCTTCTCTTATTGATATTGCACTCATACCCTTCGTTTGTCTAGCAGGCCTCTCCCACCATTTGTGAGATGCCACTCCACCACCAACCCTCCGACGCTCTACCTTTGTCTTTTTCCCAACCTTATTCCTCTGCTACACATATCCATGGATGTTGATCGATCTCCCTCAATACATAGCTAGGTCTCTCTCCTTCCCCACACATATACTACTCAATCGGT
>NC_041391.1:69456220-69466710 GCF_002162155.2 Triticum dicoccoides | reverse complement strand
ACGTTGTAGGTAGGTATCCATGCCACGGGAAAAACTGCACCTCTGCCCTCTCAAATTCCAGTAGGCCAGCCACCATGTATCTTTGACGTGGGCAAACACGAATTTGATGGCACTCTTTATCGATTGCGGAGCCACACACTTCATCCCTGTTTTCAATTCTATCGATATCTCACGTCCATGACTCCGTTTCACACACATTGCATATTTTACATTTTTCTGTTTGAGATATCATCAACACATTGCCTCTGTTTCGCACAAACCATCTCTCTCACACTCACCCACGTACGTACCTGCACCTAAAGAAGAAGTGCACACAGGACACACGTACTCACGTCTCGTTCCCTGCCACACCCACGCGGGTACACGAAGGAGTTCGTTTCTGTATGAAAAGGCAACCCACGTGATAAATTGACGTGTGTAGTGGTTGTTTACTCGAAGGAGGGTCGGGTACCACGCCTAGACGGAACAAAGTTTGACTTGATGCGTTAGCATTAAATAAAGTTATATATTCCTCAATGGCACGTACAAAATACAAAATGATTGCCGTGGGGAAAATGGAAAATGGGTTTGTCTCTCATCACACCATCTCACACAAGGCGGCCGTGGCCTCTCTCTCAGTGTTGGTCAATGATCTGGCCGCATCCCGTCCGCCGACGGAAAGGGAGGATGTGCATCGTCTCTCTGTTCGACGGCTTTGAGGCAGCACGTCCCGATCTGTGGTACCCGCCGTTCTCTCTGACCAAGATCCGACGCGGTAGGGCCTTTGCCACTTGCTTGCTGCCGCAGTATGGGCAGATCCCGGCCGTCGGCGCCCTCCTAGTAACATCCTGACGACCCTCAGGTACCGCTTCCTCCGGCCTTGCTCCACTGCCCATCTTCCCACTTTTCTGCATGTGGATCTTCTTTAGTTGTTTGCTTAAATCGTATCTCAGCAGGCGTACTTTCCATCTTGCAATCTCGTCCTCAAACCATTTTTGATAAACCACCATGTTCTATCTTTCCCTTATTACATGGAACATGCTTCTTTTTTGTCGGCGTATGTGTCTTCAACTCGTTTTATTGGGCAGTAATTGTTTCCTTTCGACCTCCTTTTGCATTCAGGGCTATCCATTTTCACCTCATTGCTATTGCGACCTTTTGGTGAACTGCAGAAATCACATTTTTCTAAAGAGTGTTTTGTGCAGTTCCGCCAAAATGTCACACGGGCAACGTTTTTACATTTCTGTGGGACTACGAAAAGGGAGATTGGTTTTGCTATCCTCCTCATCCAAATCCGTGCCTAATCTTCTCCAACAAGAAGTTAGTCCTAAAGAGAGATCGTAGAGGTGATCGGCTCCTATTTATGTGTGTTATGTTTCATCATCTACTTCCACTATTATTGTAATCACACTGACTGGATATCTTTGCAAACAGGGATGGTCCGCTCGATTTTAGTGGAGCTACACAAAATGATCGGATTGTGGTGTCCTTCATACACCTCTTTTCTGGCTACAGAGCTGGGTGAAACTAGCTGCCAAGAAATGAACAATGTGCCAAGGAAATGGAGCCATGCCTACGAACAACATCGATCAATTATTTTTTTCTTTATTTGTACACCTTCTCACAACTTTGTCTTCGGTTGTGATGTGAATATTGGCGCTGATATGCGAACCATTGAGATGCAATGGCCATGGTAGTTTCATTTGTATTTGGTGGAATGTTGTAACGAGATAATCTCGAGGCAAGACACATGAATCCTAAGTTGAATCCTTTTTTTCCTGTGGGAACCAAAGTTGAAACCTTCATAGCATCACAATACAATTTCATTAAAATTATGCATACATATAAACAAATCCTGAAGGATTGATAGCAATGCCACAAACAATTCAACTTCGTTTGGCCGACATGTTGGACATCCTTCATCCGGCTCCACCTGCCATGCAGCAATGTTGAGTGCACAACATAACTTCAGGGAAATATTCACCCCGGTTGTTGCGCCGCAGTAGTAATGACTAGTGAGCAGTCAAATCACAGAGCCCAACCTTCGCCACTGTAAGTTGCTCGGACGAAGCAACCATCATTTCTCTGTTCCTTGAATCCGCTGGTACTCCCATATTCCCACAGTAATAAGTTGCTCGGGCGAATCAACCATCACTATATCCGCTCATGTGTGATGACCACATGAGCTATCCATTCAGATTGCATGTTAACAAAAATAAATTTCGATAACTAATGCGGCAAACTTTCAAAAAAAAACTAATGCGGCACCTCGGGCCAACGTGGCTAGATCACATTTTGCACGAGAAATTACACACCATGTTTCGTTGACATGTGGTCCCGTTCCAACATATCAGTGAGACGACGGCGAGTCCTTTTTTCTACTAGTATTTCCGAACGGACATGTAGGTGGGGGCGCCTCTTCGTGTACTGTGGCAAACTAGCAACCGTCCACCGACTCTTTGCCTTTCCCTCTCGATTTGGAACTGCTGTCGCACGCTCTTCCTCTCGCTCCTCCATTTTCCTTTAGCCCTTCACCCTTCCTTCTGCCATTGTTCGATTGTCTTCTCCATGGAGGAAACAGGCCGGAAATGACCCTGTTATTCTTGCCCCGATCTGAAAGATGACGTGGTGGAGGAACTCATTGATCGGTGCGACGTCATCACCTTGTCTAGCATGGCAGGTTCGTTCAAGACCATTCTCAACTGAACTAATAACATCATTACAAGGAACCCAAGGGTCAAGGAGCGGTTTGATCTCCCCTATCTTCTTCGCCATGACCCTGATGACTACTGGCGCAGGGAGGATGGAGGCCTCGCCTTGTGCAAGTTGATGCCGCTTGATAATGATACGTATGATGTTAAGATGCCATTGCTTGAGGGCAAGGATTAGGCAGGCGCAAATGGAGATTTGGTTGTTTATATTGGGTCCAACTGCGAGTGGGAACTTGTGAATGTGTACACTCGTCACCGGGTTCCACTTCCAAAAATCTCAGCAGACTGCCCAGAGGTTGGGCACACCAGTATTCTACGCACGTTCAAATACGATCATGGTGACTGTCTTCTATGGAAGATAGCAATTTGTCGAGTTCCCAACCGCTCTGGGAATTACAAGAACTATGAAGTTGTTGCTATCTTCGACAAGCTTGTTGCCGTCCTTTGTGGTTCGACTCGATGGATATTGCTCAAAATCTATACACGGATGTGTACTGTGGTGCAATTCAATACGAGGGTCTTGTGTTTGCTTCCACCACTCATGGCACTGTTTTTTCATGGGATCCTCGTAGTTTTGGTACGTTTGCCTTCCACCGTAATTATAATTGTTTCATCCACATGCATGCGCGTTAGCAAGTTTCCCTTTACTAATTAACCTTCTTCTTGTGTTTCCAAGGTCCTATGAACATTCCACCACCTATACTTGAAACTTTTTATAACCAAGGGGGAGATGACTATGGTGATGATCACAAGCATGAGGACAAACAGAACATATATACTCAATGGCGCCTGGCAACTAATTCCGATGGATCACCTCTTCTTGTCTGTATACAGCGCACTGAGTTTGTTACTACTGAGGGAGCACGTGTTGTCTCCCATGGTCGCACTCTCCGGACCTATTCCAACACCTGTTGCATGGTATTCGGGATGGATACTAGTGTGCTAGCGCCAACACCTTCTCCCTGGTACAGAATTGATAGTCTTGGAGAAAACTCGCTCTTCCTTGGACAAAAATATCCGATGATGGTGAAAGGCGATCCAACTGCTTTTGACACAATGTTACTAGTACCATTTATGAGAAGCAACTGTGTCTATACCTCGGACATTTGGGTGGTTCCCTACCCTGGTATTGATATAGTAGGCCACTTCAGCCTGGATGATCAGTCATGCGTTGGTTTCGAGATCGACAATAGATGGCCCGTCCCAGAGAATCACTTGTGTTTCAAAGCAAGCGTTTCCAATGCCAGGGATTGGTTGAGTTGAATTTCATTTCATTGCTTGTTATTTGTTGTGTGATGAAAACTTTAGTATTTATATTATATCCTTATTGTTGATGTGGGTTGATGACTTGTTGTATGTAATAAAATGATATGCCTGTGATAAACTTACTAAATTTATGAACGGCTTTCGAGTCGCTTCTCTGAGTGAGTGTTGCGACGAGGCAAAAAAATATTTTCCGAATACATAATTGTACGTGCATTGCAACAAGTTATCGGATGAGGCCAGTCAACAATAGTACTACCTCTGTCCTGGTTTATAGGTCCCCTTTGTAGTTTGTGCCAAATTTTGACTAAAGATTTAACTAACAAAATGTTAATGCATGTCAAGAAAAATTATCTCATTGCATTCGTATTTGAACATAGTTTTCAAAAATATAATGTTTGATGACATGCGTGAACATTTCGTTAGTTTAATCTATAGTCAAAATTTGGCACGAAATACAATGGGGACCAATAAACCCGGACGGAGGTAGTATTACACTATTTGTACTAGCTTCACATGCTTCGTGCATCGGGCGGGTGTTTTTACTGTAGCCATATGTTAAAGCACCTCGAATCCTCGATACTAGTACTATATAAGTAGTAGGAGTAGTAGGGTGGCATGGGCCAGAACAAGCATTCACGTCCAGGAGTACCGCACACGCCACCACCACGACATCCACCTGACACCATATTATTTCTTGGAGTCCGTGCTAGAGCAATCTCTTCAACCTCGCCGTTTCTCTAACTTCAGCCATCGTGCGGAGGGCGAGGTGGGGGTTTGCCGATAGTCGGTTTCCTCAACTGTGGTCCCACTTGTAAGGCCAACTCCAACGCACGACTCCAAACGGACCTCCGTTTTGCACGAACTCCAAAGATAATTTTGACTAGAAAAAGCAAGACCAAAGAAAACAAGAACCACAAGAATACATTTTACTACTCTTGTAAGTTGGATTAGTGCCTTCTCGATGCATTCATTGTTGATCTGCGGAGGCTCGATCTTGCGTGCTTCTTTCTTCTTCGAGTGTAAAGAAGTAGACGTTGCTTCCTTGCATCTAGTCTCATGTCTAGCCTCTATTCTAGTAGGAGTATCAAGAAGTGCACTAGTCTCATCTCTAGCCTCTATGCTAGATAAAAGTGCTAGAACATCTACTAAATTGCGCTCTATCAATATATCGATGTACTCTTCTTCCCAATACCAAAACTTGCATCCATTCTAGTACACAATAAAAAATTTAAGTTAGCACAACTAGTCTAATCCGAGAGCACAACCAAAGATTTGGTCGGGTTCTTCCTCCTTTTGCCGACACGTGGGACATCCAGCATCCAGGTCGTGTCATGCAAGAAAATAGAGTGGTAGTTGAAGCCACGTGATGTGCATCTTGGGTTAAACTGTAAATAGAATATTACTACTCTTGAGTAACTCTAAAAGCAGCCACCGAAGATCTTTATTGGATTTGTTTTTCATCACCAGCATGTCGAGGTGAAAGATGTGTAGGTTCAGTGGGTCCTCTTGCGTTTTCACTGACATGTGGGACCGCATGTGAGCAAAAAGACGATGGGCTCCGCGCGTCCGCTGGCTGGCTGAGAAGAGAGATAGAGGAGGGATGAGCACGGACTCCAGGAAATTTGTTCTACGTAACCAACACCTCGATATTCGTGTGTGGTTGTTTCTAGAATAAAAAAAGGAGGTACCCCTACTTATGTTACTCCCACTACGCCTAGCCTAAGGTTAGTAGGTGACCTTGCTCTTGGCTCTTCGCCTCTTCCGGAAGTCGATGGTTCTACAGTAGTGCTTCTGGCAATCTGACACCAAATGAACTGCTGCACGTCCACCGCTTGTAAGCAAAAGTTTCTCCTCGTACTGCGAGCCACCGCGCACGCGTTGGCGAGGGAGAAGGCGTAATCAAGCTTCTCGTCGTTCTTCAAGTTGACGGGACACATCAGAGTTATTTAGTACATACTCTCTCCAAAAAAAGGGCTGACCATGTCATTGCTACCATCCCGTGCTCCGTCATTGAGTATGTGCACTATTCACGTGCCATCGAGGAGAAAAAATATTGCGTAGGTGCCATCGAAGTGCACGACTCACTTACGCACTGCTTATCTGATTATCTCCATTTTCTTGCATGACACGTGCACCTTCATGCTAGATGTCTCGCGTGTTGGGAAAAGGATGAACAAAGCTCACATAAAAGAAAAGAGTTGAAGAGCATAGATTCCCGACGACCGAGAAGGAGCAAGGAACCTCGCGGTGGAGCGTCTGCAAGGAACCTTGCGCGTTTTCCCCTGTTTTTCCCGCCTACCCACCTATAAACAAATAAAAGAACATGAACTTTTTGCTAACCACTAGAAATGGTACATCAGGATGCTAAGTTGAAGATGTTTTATACACCCTCCATTCCCAAATATAAGTCTTTTAGAGATTTCAATAAGGGTCTACATACGAAACAAAATGAGTGAATCTACACTCTAAAGTATGTCTACATACATCCGTATGTTGTAGTCTATTTGAAATGGCTAGAAAGACTTATATTTAGGAACGGAGGGAGTAGTTTATATTGAATTATTGATAACCACGCAACAAGCCACGCATGTACAGGACGCATGCAGCCACGCATGTACACAAGCCAACGCACTAAGAGAATCCATAGTGTGCTCTTTTCTCGCCTCTAAGCCCGCCTCTAGCGACTTGGAGACCAGCGCCATACATTGCAAGGGATCGCCTATAAGCTAAAGTGGATGCCTTCGCCTCTAAGCCAAGAGGCGGCCTCCAAGTTCTCTCCCTACTAAAATAATTATGCGTCCCCACTAGTCATACTCAGTAGTGCATACTGCATGCTAGCATGGCCGATGAAAAAAGGTATTCTTTATGTGTATGCTGCATGCAGTGGGCTCCATCTTAGAGGCCAGATTAAATTTGATACACTCGCGACCTTAGAAAAATCTTAGAGGCAGGTAAGTGGACCCCAGCTTAGAGGCCATGTTGCCTCTTAGAGCATCCACAGTGTAGTGGTTTTCAGCCTCTATAGCCGCCTCTAAAGGCTTGGAGCCCGCCTCTACACACTGCAGACATTGCCTCTAAGTTTTTTAAGCTTGGCATCATGTGACACCCCAAAAATTTGGCCTTGTTTTAATGAATAAAAAAATTTGCCAGGAATTAAAACTTTGAATATCTGAGCTCCATTTTGATTTTTAAATCATTTCCTTCCCTGTTATGATGAGGTTTCCCAATGAGAAAACTTTTCAAATATGTCATTGGACATATTTAATCTCTCAAGAGAAACTTTCCCTTATTTAATATAACTAATTAAATAATTAAGTTGCTTGATCTTTACTTTCTTGAAAATGGTTTTTCAAGGTTAAATGGCCATATTTGAACTACAACCATTTGATAGATTCACTTAAAATTCCCACAAAAAATTTGGAGATGTCATGTGATGTTTTTAAATCACTTTTATGCAAAAATATCTTTTATTCATGAAATATTTTGAGCTCTACACTCAATTTTTCTTCTCTGGTCCAGAGTGCATTTTGCACTACAACCCATTTAAATATTTCTTTCTGGCCTCCACCAAAATTATGGGATATTGGTAGTAGCATATGATTCAACTTTATGCAAAAACATAGTGCTGTTCTTTGAGAAAATTGAGTGAATCAACCTCATTTTCATTCTGGTCCAGCCCTGTGATTTCTACTGCAACCCTATTTATTTTTGCTCCAATGATCTTGTGCTTTCTCCTACTTGTAGACAGCCCTACCAAACCTCTAAGTCCAGGAGCATGCACCCATTGGATTATTTTTGGTTCATGAAATAATGCCATTTATTTCCTGTCCAGAATTGAAGTTCTGCAAAACTTGCACTAACAAGTTTGTGCTTTTCACAAACTAACCTCACCACCCTCTTGTACATCTAAGGAGACCCTGATCTGGAGAATTTGGCCCCTCCAAGATGAGCCTAGGTGCCTATGGCATTTTGTCAAACACTTGGAGAGCATGACCAGTTTTGACATGAGTTTTGGCATTGCACTGTGAGCTTGCACCTTTGATCAAACAAGCATGTCCACTAGACTCCCCGTTACTCCTAACCTAGATCTGCTAAATGCCAGCCTCACCCAAGCTCTGTAGCATGCTCTGGCATTACGTCGAGCACATCCCGTGCACGCCCAGGGCGTGAGCAGAGCGTGCGTTTGGCACACACGTGCGCCGAGCCAACACGCTGGCCCCCTGGTTTTGGCCCGCTCTGCAGCACCACGCCACGCGCTCCCCTCCTCGCAGCAACGCGCCAAGCCGCCCTGGCAGCCTATAGCAACACCGACAGAGCTTTTGGCGGCACACCGGCGTTCGCAGCGCGCCTCTGCCACGGTCGGCGCTGCCAAAGCCACCTCCGCTCGCCAGCTCGCCCTTGGAGCAGTGCCCACTCGTCCGCTAGCTCCTACCGTCATCCCCAGCCACGCCACGTTGCCCTGCAAGCTACAGAGAGGCGGTTCGCCGGAGAGCTTATCCGGCCGCCGCGGAACCAACCTCGACGAGCTATAAAAGGAGGCCCCCGAGCTTCCCCGAGCACACAGGCAACCTTAGAATGCTCCCCTAGTTCTCCTATGGCAGCCAATCGACCCGGGGAGGTCTTCTTCCCCACCTCCGGCAACTGCGGCCGCCACCACTGCCCTGGCCAATTCGGCACCACCAGGGCCTCCCCCTCTCCGTTCTCTCCACCAAGAGCTTCCTCATCCTCCCGTGAACCTTTCCCACTACTCGATTTCGAT
Organism: Triticum dicoccoides; assembly: GCF_002162155.2. Lineage (NCBI taxonomy): Eukaryota > Viridiplantae > Streptophyta > Magnoliopsida > Poales > Poaceae > Triticum > Triticum dicoccoides. Next base: position 69,457,995 of record NC_041391.1, on the reverse strand, counting down.
CGGGGCTCACTGCGGGAGAATTTTCACTCTGCCCCCGAAGCCTCCTCCGCCGCGAAGCTCGCCGCCGGCAGCTCCCTCCGTCCCCACCGGCCTGGCAACCACCGGGAGGACCGCACTGGAGTGGCGCATCCATCCCCGCCCTCGGGGCCCCGCGAAGAGCTGCCAGTCGCCGACGACGATCGCCTGAGCTCCGCCTCCGCTCAGGATAGGGGAAGGAGGGGGAAAGAGAGACTAGTCAAACCTGACTAGTGGGACTCTCTGGACCCACTGTCAGCGACCCCGTGCCTGTCCACGTGGGATTAAGTGAAGGCGTAATCCCCCCAGTACGTTTCCCCCGCTCCGAAAGCATATTCCCCTCCGAAACGTTTTCTTTTCTGTTTTATTTAAATAACAGATTTTGACCAGAACTTTGACTGGTTATATCTTTTTGAATACAACTCCAAATGAAATGATTCTTTTTCCTACCTCTCTCAAATTTCACCTAGTTTATTTTAAGATTTATTTGAAAAAAATTCAGAACAACTTTTGGTGCTGTTTTTATTTTGTGTGTTAATTCTTTTATATTGCTAAAATAGGATTTTTGAAGAGAGGAGAAATGTTTCAAGTTTTGGAGTGCACCCTGCCTTTCCACACATTGAAGGCAAGCATTCTGAATCCCGGCATAATATTTTTGGTGTGATTGTTGATACATTTATAACACCACCGCATTTCGAAGGACTTGTTATTTCATGTGATATGATCATATGCATGGGTGCATGTTATTGATTTCCATGCTGTTGGAAATGGACACACTTGTGATGATAATCACCCTCATGTGCCTTGCATGCATACCTGCAGGAACCCGGGAAAACCTCTGCCTTGGGTAGGCATGAGTTTGTCGCCGGTCTCCGTCGGGACGGTTATGTCTGGTATGGCATGGCAAGGTGATATGAGTGGTGACTCTGTTGGTTGAAATATATTCATCATGCTAATCATGCAGGGAATACTTAAACCTCCTGAGTCGACCGTAGATCGAGTCTTGTGCCAGTAACCCCCATACTTGTTTCGTACTACCACTCGTCTCTACAGCAAGTAGAGTACGGTTCAGTAAGTTGTCAACCTCTTTCTAGCACACACCGTACAGAGAGGCCATGGTGGAAGATACCGGTTGTAGCTGGTAGGCAGGCCACCTGGTCCGGGGGCATGGGTGTTTCCGGTTGGGACCGAGAGGGGAGGCCACCCCTTAGAGCGCGCGATATAAATTTGATCCCATGCTACGCGAGGTTGTAGCCTCCCCACTTAGAGTTTGCTTAACAGGTGTCGTGGGTGATTCCAGACACGTGTGAGATAAGCTGATGTGTGCAAGTTAGGTGTGTTTTCAACAAAAAGACCGTAGACGGAATTAGTCCCGATGGACTAAAGAAATCCGTTACTCGTGGGTAAAGAGTACACCCCCTGCAGAGATTAAACCTATTCGAATAGCCGTGTCCATGGTTAAGGATTACAGTCTGGGATGGGTCAAGTGTCGGTCTTAGTGTCGGTCTTCGGAGGTGAAACTGTTAACCAGAACTGGAACTACTACCTGTGACTTGTGATAATTATGATTATTATTATTGTTGACTAACCCGTGATATTATTGTTATTATCGAGTATCTCTGGGATGGTTCTACCTCCGGGATATTCACTATGATTGTTTATTTTAAAGCCCTTTATGTGGTGTCGCTCAGACGCCCGACTGTGGCATTTCTTTTAAAGCCCTTTATGTGGTGTCGCTCAGACGCCCGACTGTGGCATTT
>NC_041391.1:69450575-69455902 GCF_002162155.2 Triticum dicoccoides | reverse complement strand
CAGACGCCCGACTATGGCATTTCTTTTAAAGCCCTTTATGTGGTGTCGCTCAGACGCCCGACTGTGGCATTTCTTTTAAAGCCCTTTATGTGGTGTCGCTCAGACACCCGACTGTGCCATTTCTTTTAAAGCCCTTTATGTGGTGTCGCTCAGATGCCCGACTGTGGCATTTCTTTTAAAGCCCTTTATGTGGTGTTGCTAAGACGCCCGACGGTGGCATTGCTTGTTATTTATTTCATAAATTTTAATACTACTATGTTATTGCATTTTTATAAATAACCGCGTGCACGCATCAGAATTTTATTTACTATTTTTGACTGACGTCATGAGCATAAAATATTTTCACCACATCATTATTATATTATACCTGTGTTCATAATGTTTGCGAGTACATTCAAAGTACTCACTGGCTTGTCCCTGGCTATTGTCTTGGCCAGATTTTCTTGCACGAAGAGGAGCGACACGATGACAACCCCGGAACCTAAGTAATGGAGATAGCAACCTCGCGAAGATAGGAGTTAACCTGGTCAGCTGTTCCCGTGGGAAATGGAGTCCCATAGACACTGATGTTTCACAACCCGCTTCCGCCATCAACCACTAGAAACCATTTGTTGTACTCACAGGCCAGAATGGCCTTGTACTACATATTTTGTTTTCTGCTTGGAATTTCTGTATCAAGTTGGAGCCTCATCAGCTAACAGTAATCCTGGGGCTGATGAGCACGACGGTCTTTTCTGGAAATTTATTACCCGGAAAACCGGTCGTGACACATCAATGCTAGCCTTGGATGCTGCCTCCAAGGATTAAACAACGACATGGTCCTACTAGTCAGTGTATGGCTATGGCTAGGCCATGCAAACGGATCAATACATTCTTCATTGTTTATTCTATTGTGGGCCCATTCCTTAGAGTCAACAGCCGATGCTACACACTACGTGGTTTTTAGATCTGATTAGAGGCTGAATGTGGGGCCCAGGATAGAGGCAGCCCGGCCTCTATACACTGCTGATGCCCTAACTCCATCCGATCCAACTCATGCACATACGCGCACAACATGGAGCACACAACGCACGTACACAACACGTGCATGCACACACGCTCGGCCGTAGAATGCACGTGAATAACACATGCATGTGCACACACTCGGCTGCATGGAGGCGTGCGCCTTCCACGGCGATGTCTGGTTCGTCGTGCTACGAAGAAGCTCGCACGCAACGGCACATACGCATCTCTTGCAGCACCTCTTTGCCATTGTTGCTCAACTACTAGTTGGGGATGAAGGTGATCGCATCCTCGGCCTTAGAGCTAGCACCGATGGAAAAACACGCACGCTGCACGCACACGAGCACGTACGGAGTGCCCACGACGTGGTGGTGGTGCGTCCCTAGTCACCTCTACTCCTTTTGCGCACGTTGTCTATCAAGGTGGCTGCATGCTAATGATGATGTGGGTGAGATCTTCTAGGACTCAGATGATGACGAGGAAAATTATGAGACACAAGGTGACATACATCGTCAAGGTCCACGGTCAAGGGGTGCTAGTAAGTGCTTAGATGTGCTTAGAGCAAGTATAATAGAGTTGAGTCAGCGGGCTATAAGGAATAAACTAGTATATTTCTGCTTACTTGGAGGAAAGAGAAGAGGAGAGAGAAGGTAAGCGGGCTCTTCGTGAAGAGCCAGCTCTAGCACGTGCTCCTAAGCACTTTGTGAGAATGAAAGGTGGGCCACATAATAAAAAAGTAGTACACTCTTTTTATCTACTATTGTACATGTTGACTATAAGATGGGTTGTAGATGACATGGCCTGGCTTATAGCCAGCAGCTGGCTATACTATTAACTATGCTCTTAGATGAGGTGCTAAGTGCATTAAATGGCTTAGTAACTCAAGTCTTCAATGCATAGGTGCTTAGTTTATTGATGCCACATCATATTTTATGCCTACGTGGCAGGCTTTGCAGCTATACATGGTGGAGCACTGGGAGAGGCCAAGGTTGGTCATAGTGGGGAGTAACTTATACTGTAACATATTACTATGTTATTCTAAACATCTCTATAAACCGGAAAGGAGGGAGTAGTAACATAGACTAGTGTCATATGCAGAGTATGGGAGCACATGATGGCCCTTTTGGATCCGAGAGTTGGAGTTAGTTTGGGTTAGTTTGGACTCAACTAACCCAAAAATATCCAAACAGGGAGGGTTAGTTTGGGTTAGATGCATCTAACCCACTCAAAAAAACTTCGGACCGATCCCAAGTTGGCTTCTCACCTTCTTGGCCCAACGAAAACCCCTCCCCCCTCCCATGCACACTTCCCTCCTAGCGCCAGCTGAGCCCGCTGCTCCACATTGATGGCAAGTCAGGGTGACGCGACCTCTCACTGCTTCCGCCGTTGAAGCAGCGCGCTGACTGAGGGCACCACCCGCTGCATGCCCGGCATTTCAGACTACACAGTGGAGAGTAACTTTAGAGCAAGTACTACAATTAGATGACATAAGCAGGCTATAAGGATTTAAATATAGTATTTGTGCTTAGTTGAAGGAGAGAGAAGAGGAGAGAGAAGTCAAGCAGATTGTAAACGTGTAGCCGGTTGTACTCCAACACACTTTGTGAGACAAAAGGTGGGGTCATTATTAATGATATAGTATTTATACTAAAGGGACTAACGGACGCCTTAATTACTTTGTTTTTTTAGACAAACCTTGGTGGGGCTATTATTGACTTTTTTTGATCTATTATTGACTTGGACGTGGGGTTTGGGGGCCAAAGGCCTACTATTATACTCACACGACCGACCTGACATGCTCTACCCTAGCCGCCGCTGTATCATATGGTTTCGCACCATTCTAGATTTTAGCACCACCACGCAATTCTTCTCCAGCCATCCTTCCGGCTTGCACCGCGAGAAGGGACAGCAGTCCTCTGAACCCCGCCTTTCGTGATCCTGTACGGGAGAGGGGCGATCAGGTTTTTGGGGAGCACACTCCTGTGACTGCTGCCAGCGACGACTTCCTCAACGATAGCCTTCTTCACCGACCTCGGTAACCTCTTCATCAACGACATGAGTGACAACATCAACCACATCGGTTCTGCTCCCGGTGTACAGTATGTGATTCTGTCCTCCTGGTTTAGTCCGCAACATTACTTTGATGTTTGCAATTGTCGTCATGATCTATTTACTGCTAATTCGGATTAAATCTCATACTAAATTGGTCATATATTCAACAATCCAATCCAAAAACTTGATTACAGGCAATTTACTCCGAGTGGTTTTGCTGCGCTTTTGAAGCCGCCTACTTTTAAGGGGGTGCAATATAAAAGGTGGCGCACAAGAGCAGTATATTGGTTTCAGATCATGTACTGCTATGATGCCACTAAGGGTAAGCCTGAGGGCGATCTTAATCCTACACGGCAGGAAGCTTTTCAGAACATGGATACCCTCTTCAAAGCCGCCCTACTGAGTGTTCTTGATGATTCCATTGTGGATTCATATATGTCGTTTGATAGCGGCAAAGACATGTGGGCTGCGCTCGAGACCACGTTTGGGCCCTTGGGCGCTGGCAATGAGTTGTACGTCATGGAGCAATTCTGTGACTACAAGATGACTGACGAGCGCTCTGTTGTTTAGCAGACTCATGAGATACAGTCACTCTCTAAGGAACTTGAGTACTTTAAGTGTGTGTTGCCAGACAAATTTGTTGCTGGGAACATCATTGCCAAGCTTCCACCTTCATGGAACGATTTTGCTACTTCTGTGAAAAACAAGAGACATGAGTTTTCTATTTTGGATCTCATTAGCACTCTTGATTTTGAGGAGAAGGCGAGAGCAAAAGACACACGTGCTCGGGTCGCTGAGGGAGCTTCTAGTGCCCACATGGTACATGAGAAGAACTTCCAGTCCAACCAGCTCCAAAACAACACGAACAAATCTCAGGGGAAAGGCAAGTTTGATGCAAAGAACAAGCCGTCACATTCTACCAACTTCAAGAAGAATTCTCATAACGGGAAGGGATACAAACCTCAATTTTGGTAGCACCTCACAAAATTTATATGGCTGCATCTACCTGTTGTCAGCTAACCTCATGGTGCTCCAGGTATTCCTACATTCTTAACTAGGTACAATGACCATCGCAAGATGAAATTAGCTTATTCGTACGTTGACTTGCTGAATGCAGTGCGGAACGATCCTGTCATGTGTGGAGGAGGAAACAAGCAGTGCAGCCGAATGTGGAAATCAACCAAGGACTTATGAAATTATATATAATCTTCCTCAGGCAGGTCAGTATCCCCTTCGTCCAAATGATCGTGTTTTGTCATGCCGAGCTATTGATATGTGCTACTATTTTGCAACACCATTTAAGTATAGCTACTGTTTTCCTATATTTTCAGATTCAGGACAATGAATATGATTTCAGGGGAACTGCACAATATGGACTCATGTTGAGTCATCTCTATTGCCTCATGTGTTTGCTACAAATGTGTCAGTATCAATTGCAATATGAGGCAGCTAGCTAGCTTTGGAGTTGCCAACATGCTCAAAGTGCTCGCAACATTGAGAAGAAACAAGCATATGCCCAAGAAATTAATGTGTGCGCAGGGAGGCTCTTTGCTCAGAGAAGCATCGACAAATTTTCTTTATTTCCACACCTTCTCACAGCTTTGTATTGGTTATAGTATGGTGAATCATTGAGATGCATAGACATGCTGAACTTTTGTTCTTATGAATGTTAGTATGCATACCGTATCTTCTGAAGCTTAGTTTAATGTGAGTGTCTGCATCTAGAACCACATCCTCTAATTTGGTGGATGCACACAGAGAAAATAAATCTCCTTAATTTACTCCATAACCACCCTATTAAATAGGCCTAGTAACAAACCAGGCGCATGCAGTGGCCGGCGGGCGCATGCAGTGGCCGGCGGGCACATGCATCCTGCATGCATGGCCAGTCAGCCAAGTCCATGCGCCAGCTCCAATGCAGCAACGCAAAAGAAGAGAGCGGTTCTTGGGAAAAAGCGAGTAGTTAGTGCAGCGGGCCTTATAAACACGAACAGCTCGCTCTCCCGCTTCCGTCTCCCCCCCCAATTCCCCTCGCTCCCCAATCTTCCTCACTCGTCCAGAAAACCCCACTCACCTTCTTCCTCACTCGTACAGAAAATGCCAGCTCCTCTTCTTCCACTCCTACAGAAATCCCCAGCCCTCCTTCTTCCCCACTCGCACTGCCACTAGGCTCGTCTCTGGCTACTATGCTCAAACCCGTGAGCTCAGTGCGACGCCCACAAGGAAAATGGAGTCGGCTGGCCCCAGCGCCAAGAAGATGAGGCTCCCGCGAG
>NC_041391.1:69438206-69450155 GCF_002162155.2 Triticum dicoccoides | reverse complement strand
TAGAATCTCCGGTGGACCGCATCAGCGATCTCCCGGACGTCATCCTTGAGGAGATCATCTCGCTTCTCCCCGCCAAGGATTGCTGCCGCACACAAGTCCTCTCAACTCGGTGGTGCCCTCTATGGCGCATCGTGCCCCTCAATCTTGACTATCGTTAGATATCTGTCCTTCCTGAATTTGATCTCCTTAGAGCCATCGTCTCTTCTCACCAGCAGGGCCCCGTTCAATGCCTCTGCATCCCGACATGCTACCTGTTGACCATACCCAACAAGGTGGACGCTTGGCTGACATCCCCTGAATTCGAAAAACTCCAGCAGTTTGAGTTGTACCATTACCACAAAAGTTTCATACCATGAACACACCAAGAATTTGTACCCACACCATCGTTGTCCATCTCGTGGTTTTCCTGCTCTCTCTCCACACCGCCACCATCGCCCGGTGCCATCTACCAGACGATCTGGTACAAATGCTTCGACTCCCACTACTAAAAAAACTTTTGCTTGTGGTGGTTTATTTGTCGGAGGCCTCACTGCACAGCATCATCCACTCCAGTTGCCCTGCCCTGGAGCTCTTGCTGATTGTTTTGGGAATAGAAATCGGTATCACTTGTCTCCAAATAAAGTCGCCTCACCTTAAAAGCATTGGAATTTGTTTTAAAGGACAGTAGCTCATCATCGAAGATGCCCCTTCACTTGAAAGGTTGCTCCTTCATAGTTGTTATACACCTTCAGAAATAACTGTCGTCTCTGCTCCCAAACTAGAGACCTTGGGTGTAATTCGTGACCCGTTTAATAATCACAAGGAGTTGGTGTTTGGCTCCTCACTTTTTCAGGTACCGTATATTATCATCTACACATTTGTAATCATATGCTGCATTTTTCATTTGTGCGCATAAGTTTTATATCATCTTGGAGTACACTTTGGGTACTAATATTATGTTATATGCTCAATGAAGAGTTCGTCCATTGATAGCATATCAATGTTGCTAGATTCTGTCAAGATCATATATATCAGAATTTATAGTTTTGATCTGGACATAATTATTGGCTTGCTGTGATGCTTTCGATCTCTGGAGAATTGATACATAGAGGTGATGATTTCATGCACATTGAAAGCCCATATATATTGTACTAGAATTAACTGTTCAGTTGTCGTTCTTTCGACATACTCTTTTTTCAGACCTTAACTATTTTCAATCTTCATGTCTACTTAGGCAGAACCACATGGAGAAAAACATATAACCAGGCAAACAGAAGCTTTGTCACATTCTTCCTGTTGAATGTGAGGTTACTATTGTCCATGAGGCTTAATTTTTACAGCAAGAGATTTCTCACGGACAGACATGTTGAATAGCAAAAAAGAAGTTTCAGGTGGACAAATGGGCTTCTAAACATGCTCGGCTTCTATTTACAACAAGTTGTAGTCATCCTGGAATAATTATTTTTGCACAGGATGTTCATTTTATGGATCAGACTGATCCATTTGTTTGTGACTGCAAAAAAGAGTGGTTGGGTTAGATGTTACTCTCATGTTCAATCTGGGTTTTGTCTAAAAATTTGCTGAACAATTCATCCTTGGGCTTTTTGTACCATTTGTATGCTTGAGTTGCATGTTGTTACCCTCGTACTCCCCTCCACCTGCCACTACACTGCCGCATCTTCCACGGCTGCTGTTCGTTCCTGTCCGAAGCCTCACCGTCGTTCTCCGCCTTGGTTCGCTCGCTGTGCCCGCCCCGTCTGGCGTTGTCAATTTGGTCAACAACTAAGAGGAATTAGGAGATGACTGTACATGGAGAGGCTGACAGTAGGGACCCACCAGGGTCATTGCTTTTCGCAAGCAGGTGCCTCATTATTACAAGCCAAAAAAATAATTCCTCCTAATTGTTTGACAACTAGGTCCCACGCCATTGTCAATGTAGTCAATAAACGAGAAAATTACACAACAAGCGGATAACACCAGGGACCCAGCAGCTCACCCAGTTGTTTTTTAGTTTCATAGATGGAGCTCAACTGTGCGCTGTGCGGGGGCTCTGGCCCGTTAGCCCACGCTTACGCTTTTATTAAGCACATGACGAGCATAGTTGATATATTTTTTCTTTCTGAAATTGGCTAGGCCAATTCTTTTTTTTGGAGAATACCAAAACCGAGGCCTACTTGCTTTTCTTAGCCCTGCTGGGCTGCAAATCTTTCAAGACGAGGAGGGATGTAAGTTGTAAGAAATGGACTTCCCCAGAAAATGGGCTATAAGTTGTAAGAAATGGGTTGTAAATTTTTAAACCAAAGCCAACCGACAATTGCATTAAAATATCATTTTTTCAGGATTTCTCTACTCTCTACTCTTATAAAAACCAAAGCCAACTGACAATCACATTAAAATATCATCTTTTCTCCCACAAGATAAACTACTCATACAAATGCATCTTCATGTTCCGTGCAACAAACGGGCACCTTGTTAGTTAAGATTCTAAATTTCATTATTTTTTGCGGAGAATTATTTTTTGAATTTTATTTTGATATAATTTTTTGAAAATTATTTTTAACGTGACTCGAAATTTTGTGATTAAAAGAGTTCGGACCCGACCGAAATATGCAAAATTTCGTTGAATTTTTTAGCAGTGCCCAGAATATATGGTCTGTAATGCTAATAAAAAGATTATGGGCTTCAAATATCCGTAAGAATTAGCAAATGGACTATAAACTATTGAAAATATTGGCTAATGGGCTATATGCTGTTTTCCACAGATTTGGAGGCTGATTTCTAGGCCTACTAGGTTGACGATGATGTTGTCCTAAAAAAAATTTGACGCGTACGCAAGGCTTTGGCAACTTAGTCAACACATAGAAGTGACTGTTGGATGTCCATCCAACGGCCACCATGCTTCTTCAATCTCTGATCTTCCTTCTCCAGCCGCCCAAACCAGCGCCAGTGGCATTGCCTGCTCCCTCCTCCTGTGGCTAGCTATGCTGCCGCCAGGCCACCCCTCTAACCACCCACGCATCCTATTATTTTCCGGCGACGTCAGCCTCACCCCGCAACCGACCAGTCAGCGCTCGTACTCCCCTCAGCATGGGCTTCCGCTGCGGTGGCTTCGCCGGCTCCAAGTGGTTCTCTTCCTGGGCCTCTCCCTCGTCCACCGCGTTTGTGCTCTCGACGCGGCGAGGTCAACATGGTCAACAAACAACAGCCATTGGAAGAGGCTGATAGTAGGGGCCCACACAGAGAAATGCCTCCTTATTACGCGCAAAATAATGATTCCTCCACCTGATAGCTGGGACCCACCGGAAGGGCCTCTGTATTTCGCAAAAAAATGTTCCCCCCGCTGTCAGCTCGGACCCATCGGAAATGCCTCCTTATTACGCACAAAAAAATGTATACTCCCCCTGCTAGCTGGGACTCACCTTTGTGGGAGGCTGACTTCTGGGCCTACTAAGTTGACGGGGACGGAGGGCTTTGACAACTTAGTCAATATGAACGATTCTAGCTCCAGTGACCGTACGATGTCCATCCAATGGCCGTAGTGCTTCTTCAACCTCTGGTCTTCGTGCTCCAGCCGCCCAAAGCAGCGTCAGTCGTGTCGCATGCTCCTGCCTCCCATGGCCGGCTGTGATGCCGCAGAGGCCTCACTGCCCCCTACGACTCCCACCGCTAGCCAGGCCATCCCTCTACTCACCCACACCCCCTGTTATTCTGCGGCGACGGCAGCATCGCACCACAGCCAAACCATTGAACCCTCGTACTCCTCTTTGTGTGGGCATCCACTGCTGCGTCTTCCCCGGCTCTGCGTCGTCCCCTTCCTAGGCCTCGCCATCGTCCACCGCCGTGGTGCTCTTGGCTCGGTGTGGTCAATGTGGTCAACGACCTACTTCCATCGGAAGAGTACTGTACGTGGAGAGGCTGACAGCTGGGTCCACGGCAGCCGCAAGGAAGTGCCTCCTTATTACACGCAAAATAATTATTCCTCCACCTGACAGCAGGGACCCACCGGACGGGCCACCATATTTCGCAAAAAAATGATTCGCCCCCTGACTGCTGGGACCCACCAGCTACATCTTCGCATGCAAGGAAGTGCGTCTGGGAAAAAACGATTCGCCCCCCTGACTGCTGGGACCCACCATCTACATCTTCACACGCAAAGAAGTGCCTGACAGTCGGGACCCACCTGGTCGAAGCGTACGTAGCGTTGTCATTCTGGTCACGAACGTGTACGTACATACTGGTGGATGTAGAGGTGCGCACGTGTCGTAGTAGAGGCACACACGTGTCGTAGTAGAGGCGTGCACGTAGCATGTACACGTACGTATAGCGGCCAGTGTGCAAGAAAGAAAATACGGCCACCTATGTGTACATACGCGCGTGGTCTCAAACGCCTACTCGCGCATATGTACGACCAGGGCTCGTGTACATGGCTAGGTCGGAACAGAGAAACAGCGTCATCGTCGTGTTCATGGGGAGCCAACCGGCTGGGTCGGAATAGAATGCGTCGTCGTGTTCATCAGGAGGGCTTGGACGGAATAGGTGATGGAAACGAGGCCTGGCGTACCGCAGAATGGAGGAAACGGCCTTGTGTTCGACCGGCAACATTCAAAACGGGATCCTGTTCATCGGGAGGGGTCTGGCATTCCGCAAAACGGAGGAAACGGACCTCCTACGGTCGAAACGGGTGTCTGTTGATCGGGAGGGGTGTGGCGTACCGCCAAACGGATGAAACGGACTTGTGTTGGAGCACTACGGTCGAAACGGAGGTCCTGTTCATCAGGAGGGGTGTGGTGTACTGCAAAATGGGACTCCACGGGATACTGTTCATCTCCACCATCGACCTCCTCCAGCCTCCACGGGCTACCGTCGACCTCCTCCAGCCTCCACGGGTTCTGGTACGTCTTGAGCTTGCGTTGGTTTTCCTTGAAGATGAAAGGGTGATGCAGCACAGTAGCGTAAGTATTTCCCTCAGTTTTTGAGAACCAAGGTATCAATCCAGTAGGAGGCTCCTCACAAGTCCCACGAACCTACACAAACAAACAAAGAACTCGCAACCAATGCGATAAAGGGGTTGTCAATCCCTTCACGGCCACTTGCGAAAGTGAGATCTGATAGAGATAGTATGATAAGATAAATATATTTTTGGTATTTTATAATATAGATGCAGAAAATAAAGATGCAAATAAAAGTAGATTGAAAGCTTATATGATAAAGGATAGACCCGGGGGCCATAGGTTTCACTAGTGGCTTCTCTCAAGATAGCATGAGTATTACTGTGGGTGAAAAAATTACTGTCGAGCAATTGATAGAAAAGCGAATAATTATGAGATTATCTAGGCATGAACATGTATATAGGCATCACGTTTGCAACAAGTAGACCGACTCATGCCTGCATCTACTACTATTACTCCACACATCGACCGCAATCCAACATGCATCTAGAGTATTAAGTTCATAAGAACAGAGTAACGCTTTAAGAAAGATGACATGATGTAGAAGGATAAACTCAAGCAATATGATATAAACCCATCTTTTTATCCTCGATGGCAACAATACAATACGTGTCTTGCAACCCTTTCTGTCACTGGGTAAGAACACCGCAAGATTGAACCCAAATCTAAGCACTTCTCCCATGGCAAGAAAGATCAATCTAGTAGGCCAAACCAAACCGATAATTCAAAGAGACTTGCAAAGATAACTCAATCATACATAAAAGAGTTCAGAGAAGATTCAAATATTATTCATAGATAAACTTGATCATAAACCCACAATTCATCGGATCTCGACAAACACACCGCAAAAAGAGATTACATTGAATAGATCTCCACAAGAGAGGGGGAGAACATTGTATTGAGATCCAAAAAGAGAGAAGAAGACATCTAGGTAATAACTATGGACCCGAAGGTCTGTGGTAAACTACACACAACTCATCGGAGGAGCTATGGTGTTGATGTAGAAGCCCTCCGTGGTGGATTCCCCCTCCGGCAGAACACCGGTGACGGCTCCAAGATGGGATCTCGCGGATATAGAAGGTTACGGTGGCGGAAATATTTCTTTGGTGGCTCCCTGGATGTTTCCGGGGTACGTAGGCTTATATAGGAGGAAGAAGTACGTCGGTGGCAGCCCGAGGGGCCCACGAGATAGGGGGCGCGCCTTGTAGGGGTGGGTGCGCTCGTGGCTGCCTCGGCTGCTTCTTGACTTGCACTCCAAGTCCTCCGGATCACGTTTGTTCCAAAAATCACGCTCCCGAAGGTTTCATTCCGTTTGGACTCCGTTTGATATTCCTTTTCTTCGAAATACTGAAATAGGCAAAAAAACAGCAATACAGGCTGGGCCTCCGGTTAGTAGGTTAGCCCCAAAAATGATATAAATGTGTAAAATAAAGCCCATAGACATCCAAAACAGGTAATATAATAGCATGGAACAATCAAAAATTATAGATACGTTGGAGACGTATCAAGCATCCCCAAGCTTAATTCCTGCTCGTCCTCAAGTAGGTAAATGATAAAAACAGAGTTTTTGATGTGGAATGCTACCTAGCATAATTCTCAATGTAATTTCTCTTTATTGTGGCATGAATGTTCAGATCCAAGTGATTCAAAATAAAAGTTCATATTGACAAAAGAAATAGCAATACTTCAAGCATACTAATAAAAGCAATCATGTCATCTCAAAATATCATGGCTAAAGAAAGTTCATCCCTACAAAATCATATAATTAGTCTATGCTTCATTTTCGTTACACAAAGATGTTCCCAACTTCTATACCCCCGATGACAAGCCAAGCAATTGTTTCGTACTTAAATAATCTCAAACTTTTTCAACCTTCACGCAATACATGAGCGTGAGCCATGGACATAGTACTATGGGTGGAATAGAATAATGATTGAGGATTGTGTGGAGAAGAAAAAAAGGAGAAAGTCTCACATTGACGAGGATAATCAACGGGATAGGAATGACCATCAATTGATGTCAACATGAGGAGTAGGGATTGCCATGCAACGAATGCACTAGAGCTATAAATGAATGAAAGCTTAACAAAAGAAAACTAGTGGGTGTGCATCCAACTTGCTTGCTCACGAAGACCTAGGGCATTTGAGGAAGCCCATCGTAGGAATATACAAGCCAAGTTCTATAATGAAAAATTCCCACTAGTATATGAAACTGACAACATATGAGACTCTCTACATGAAAAACATGGTGCTACTTTGAAGCACAATATATGAGACTCACTACATGAAGAACAAGGTGCTACTTTGAAGCACAAGTGTGGAAAAAGAGATAGTAGCATTGCCCCTTTTATTTATTTTCTTTTTTTCTTTTTCTTTTTCTTTTCTTTTTTTTATTTTCCTTTTTTTTCTTTGGCCTTTCCTTTTTTTTGGCCTATCTTTTTTTCTTTTTGGGCAATGCTCTAATAATGATGATCATCACACTTTTATTGATTACAACACATGAATTACAACTCGAAACTAGAACAAGATATGACTCTATATGAATGCCTCCGGCGGTGTACTGGGATGGTGCAATGAATCAAGAGTGACATGTATAAAAATTATGCATGGTGGCTTTACCACAAATACGTTGTCAACTACATGATCATGCAATGGCAATATGACAAAACTAATGTATGTCATGATGATGATGAACGGAACGGTGGAAAGTTGCATGGCAATATATCTCGGAATGGCTATGGAAATGCCATAAATAGGTAGGTATGGTGTCTGTTTTGAGGAAGATAAAAGGAGGTTTATGTGTGATAGAGCGTATCATATCATGGGCTTTGGATGCACCGGCGAAGTTTGCACCAACTCTCAAGGTGAGAAAGGGCAATGCACGGTACCGAAGAGGCTAGCAATGATGGAAAGGTAAAAGTGCGTATAATCCATTGACTCAACATTAGTCATAAGAACTCATATACTTATTGCAAAAATTTATAAGTCATCAAAAACCAAGCACTATGCGCATGCTCCTAGGGGGTGGATTGGTAGGAAAAGACCATCGCTCGTCCCTGACCGCCACTCATAAGGATGCACAAGCCAGGTACACTTCATGCTTCAAATTTGTTACACAACTTTAACCATATGTGCATGCTATGGGACTTGCTAAATTCAACACAAGCATTATTTAAATTCATAATCACCCAACTAGCATGACTTTAATATCACTACCTCCCTATCTCAAAACAATTATCAAGTATCAAGTTGATCATAGCATCCAATTCACTTCCTATGATAGTTTTTATTATACCCAACTTGGATGCTCATCATTCTAGGACCAATTTATAACCATAGAAAATACCATGCTGTCGTAAAGACTCCCAAAATAATATAAGTGAAGCATGAGATATCAACAATTTCTTCAAAATTAATCCACCGCCGTGCTCTAAAAGATATAAGTGAAGTACTAGAGCAAAAACTATCTAGCTCAAAAGATATAAGTGAAGCACATAGCATATTCTAATAAATTTCAATAAAATAGGCTTATCCCAAAAGGTGTGTACAGCAAGGATGATTGTGGTAAACTAAAAATCAAAGACTAATATAATACACGACGCTCCAAGGAAAACACATATCATGTAGCAAATAAAAATATAGCTCCAAGTAAAATGACCAATGAACGAAGACGAAAGAGGGGATGCCTTCCGGGGGCATCCCCAAGCTTAGGCTTTTGGCTATTCTTGAATATCTTGGGGTTCCATAAGAATCTCCAAGCTTAGGCTTTTGCCACCCTTTAGTCCATAGTCCATCAAATCTTTACCCAAAACTTGAAAACTTCACAACACAAAACTCAACAGGAAATCTCATAAGCTCCGTTAGTGAAACAAAACAAAACCACCACATAAGGTACTGTAATGAACTCATTCTTTATTTATATTGGTGTTAAACCTAATGTATTCCAAGTTCTCTATGGTTCATACCCTTACATACTAGCCATAGATGCATCGAAATAAGCAAACAACATACGAAAAACAGAATCTGTCAAAAACAGAACAGTCTGTAGCAATATGTAACTAACACCAACTTATGGAACCTTAAAAATCCTACCAAAATAGGACGTCCTAAAAAATTTGTTTATTGAACATCAGAAAAAAGAATCAATGAAAAATCCCATATCTGTGATTTATGGATTTTTTTCTCGTGAGCGCAAAGTTTTGTTTTTCAGCATAATCAAATCAACTCATATCATAGGTTATCCTATAGGTTCTACTTGGCACAAACACTAAATAAAACATGAAAACACACCTAAACAGAAAGTAGAAACAAAATTTATTACTAAACAGGAACAAAAACAATAAACACAAAGAAAATTGGGTTGCCTCCCAACTAGCGCTATCGTTTAACGCCCCTAGCTAGGTATAAAACCGAAGATAGATCTAAGTAGTGGCATCTTTAATTTTTAGTTTTTTAGCTGAGTCATGCTCGAATCCAGGAGATTTTTTACGTTTCCCTTCATACTCGGAAATTTTTAGATCTAAGGAATCCAACCGCTTTATTGCAAAGGGTAATCAACATATTCATGCGGTGGAGATTTCTGCTAACACTTTTAAGAGGCTCAAGAGATTTTTGTAAAAAAATTGTTACTTCGCAAATCTTTCCAAACACTTGGGTTTCTTCTTGGGTAGGATGTGGTCCTCCCTTTTGAGGTAGTTTTCCCACTATCCCCTCTATAATTTCATGCGCAATACTAGGATCAATTTCAATGAAATTTCCCTCGGCAATGCAGTCCAAGAGTTGTCTATGCGTCATGTTTAGCCCAACATAAAAATTGCGAAGAAGAATTCTAAAGTTCACCTCTAGGGTGCACTTGCGATAAGATTCCATCATCCTATACCAAGCATCTTTTAAATTTTCTCCTTGCCTTTGCTTGAAGTGAAGAACTTCAAACTCGGGAGACATAGGAGCGGATAAGGAACTAGCCATAACGACAAGGTAAACGATCTAACACACGAGCAAACGAAAAAGGGGCGAGCGAAAGAGAGAGGAAGAAGAAGGCAAGCGGAAAAAAGAGGAGATTGGGAAATAGAGGGCGAATAAAACGGCAAGGGTGAAGTGGGGGAGAGGAAAACGAGAGGCAAATGGCAAATAATGTAAATGTGAGGGAGATGAGTTTGTGATGGGTACATGGTATGTCTTGACTTGAGCGAAGACCTCCCCGGCAACGGCGCTAGAAATCCTTCTTGCTACGTCTTGAGATTGCATTGGTTTTCCTTGAAGAGGAAAGGGTGATGCAGCATAGTAGCGTAATTATTTCCCTCAGTGTTTGAGAACCAAGGTATCAATCCAGTAGGAGGCTCCTCACAAGTCCCACGAACCTACACAAACGAACAAAGAACTCGCAACCAACGCGATAAAGGGGTTGTCAATCCCTTCATGGCCACTTGCGAAAGTGAGATCTAATAGAGATAGTATGATAAGATAAATATATTTTTGGTATTTTATAACATAGATGCAGAAAATAAAGATGCAAATAAAAGTAGATTCAAAGCTTATATGATAAAGGATAGACCCGAGGGCCATAGGTTTCACTAGTGGCTTCTCTCAAGATAGCATGAGTTTTACTGTGGGTGAACAAATTACTATCGAGCAATCGATAGAAAAGCGAATAATTATGAGATTATCTAGGCATGATCATGTATATAAGCATCACGTATGCAACAAGTAGACCAACTCATGCCTGCATCTACTACTATTACTCCACACATCGACCGCTATCCAGCATGCATCTAGAGTAGTAAGTTCATAAAAACAGAGTAACACTTTAAGAAAGATGACATGATGTAGAGGGATAAACTCAAGCAATATGATATAAACCCCATCTTTTTATCCTCGATGGCAACAATACAATACGTGTCTTGCAACCCTTTCTGTCACTGGGTAAGAACACCGCAAGATTGAACCCAAAACTAAGCACTTCTCCCATGGCAAGAAAGATCAATCTAGTAGGCCAAACCAAACCGATAATTCGAAGAGACTTGCAAAGATAACTCATTCATACATAAAAGAATTCAGAGAAGATTCAGATATTATTCATAGATAAACTTGATCATAAACCCACAATTCATCGGATCTCGACAAACACACAGCAAAAAGAGATTACGTCGAATAGATCTCCACAAGAGAGGGGGAGAACATTGTATTGAGATCCAAAAAGAGAGAAGAAGCCATCTAGCTAATAACTATGGACCCGAAGGTCTGTGGTAAACTACTCACAACTCATCGGAGGGGCTATGGTGTTGATGTAGAACGCCAGCGATGGCTCCAAGATGGGATCTCGCGGATACAAAAGGTTACGGTGGCGGAAATATTTCTGTGGTGGCTCCCTGGATGTTTTCGGGGTACGTAGGATTATATAGGAGGAAGAAGTACGTCGGTGGCCGCTTGAGGGGCCCACGAGACAGGGGGCGCGCCCTGTAGGGGTGGGCACGCCCCCCACCCTCGTGGCTGCCTCGGCTTCTTCTTGACTTGCACTCCAAGTCATCCAGATCACGTTTGTTCCAAAAATCACGCTCCTGAAGGTTTCAGTCCGTTTGGACTCCGTTTGATATTCCTTTTCTTCGAAATACTAAAATAGGCAAAAAAACAGCAATACGGGTTGGGCCTCCGATTAGTAGGTTAGTCCCAAAAATGATATAAATGTGTAAAATAAAGCCCATAGACATCCAAAACAGGTAATATAATAGCATGGAACAATCAAAAATTATAGATACATTGGAGATGTATCAGGCTCCTATTCATCCAGCCTCCACCGCACGCTACTCCACCGGCCACTGTTCAACCACCCCTCCACGGGCACCCCTCCACCATCTACTGTTCATCCAGCCCTCCACGGGGTCGTCCTATTCATCCAGCCCTCCATGGGGTCCTGTTCATCCAGCCCCAACCGGCTCAATCGATCGGGGTCCTGTTCATCCAGAGGCAATGCCACGGGGTCCTTTTCATCCACCCCCACTGCTCACTGTTCATCCAATCCCCCC